>NW_019525450.1:1788279-1858206 GCF_002814215.2 Seriola lalandi dorsalis
TACTGCAAGGACCCTGTTGTAATTCTTTTGTCAGATTTTTTTCTTCTCTATAATAAATTGCCTTTTTTGGGGCCTTAACTTGTTAAAAATGTTAAAACATGTTGAAATTTTACATATTTAATGGGTCTTGCCCATGGGTGTAGCACATGTAATATGCCAAGACCTTCAAAAAAGACTTTTGTACCCATACCCTAAACCGAACAGGAAATGAGATATTTTGGATCTACTGTGCAAATTTGGCACCATTTTTGCAATTTACAGAGACTCTTCCTACAGAATTAATCAGATCAACATCATGTCATTTTGCCAGCGCTCTCCTTGAAATGACTTTCAACATCAAAGTTTACAATGGCTTTGTTTAGTTGTCGATTAGTTTCCCCAGTAAGCCAAGTCAGTGGGTCAGCATGCACATCAGGGCTTGTGTTGTATCGAAGTGTATGTTTCTCTGTCCAAGGTTTGAATTAAGGGTGGGATTGTGGGGGTCTGTCTCCCTTGATTAAGACCTGGACTAGTTATGTGGGGGTAAAAAACAACTCGCGGTTTGGGGGGCGGTTACAATATATTTCCCATATTCATACCTGGAAGAATCTTGTAATACAATTTCACACACCCCTAAAGTGGACAGCATCATTTCTTAACTTTGATGTTGATTGTCACATCTGCCTGCCTCACTCCCATCAGTGGCTTACATCTCACGCCCTATCTGACATACCAGAAGGTAAATTGATACACTTTCTCTCTAGTAACCAAAATGTAAAATATAGAAAAACTTTTGTGCACTTGGCATCTTGTACTATCTATTTTGTTTTCTTTGGTTTGTTTGTTTTTTCCAGCATTGATAGAGACATGAGGGAAACAGGAAAAGCAGGGGAGAGAGAGGGGATGACACGCAGCAAAGATGTTGGTGACTTTATTTTATTTTTTAATTTATTTATTCATGTATTCATTCATTTAGAACTCTGTTTTTGACTTTGTGACTTTTTTTTACTTTGATGATGGAACTGCTTCAAGAGATCATCATTTGATCATCATCAAAGGCACAGAACATACACACACAGTGTTTGTACTGTGTCTTGGTCAGTTCCATTCTGATTGCCTTCACAGTAAGACAAAGCGAACTGTACTGTACTGTACTGAAACATTTATCTGAAAAAATGTTGCCCACGACATCATCTGCACCATTTCCAGCAAAAAAAAAGGATATACTCCACAGCAATACCACCCTCTACCAGGTCATGGATTTTAATGGAGAGGGATGCTTTGGCAAAGTCGCAGAGTGTTTCGACTTAATCAAGAAAAACATGGTGGCAATCAAAATCCACAAAAAGACTGAAGATCATGGCATTCAAAGGGAATTGCCGATGCTAGAAGCACTCAGAGCTCTTGACCCAGATAAAATGAACATTGTAAGATACATGGAGAATTTCAGGTTCAATGGCCTCTCTTGTTTGGCCTTCGACATGCTAGACAGGAGCCTTCGGGACCTCATGAAGGAGACCGAGGGGAACCAGCCGAGTGTCAACAAAATATGGCCTGTGACCCACCAGCTACTGGTTGCTTTTGAAGCCCTGAAAAAGACTGGAACCATGCACACAGACTTGAAATCTCACAATATAATGCTTGTCAACCACAAGGATCAGCCATTCAGGATCAAGCTGATCGACTCTGGTCCGGCCCTTCCAGTGAGCCGAACGGAGGTTGGAATGATCATGCAGGCCAGTGCATACAGGGCTCCCCTTGTCCGAATCTGTTGATATATGGGGAGTTGGCCGCGTCATGGCATTCATGTACTTTGGTATCAACTTCTTCCCTGCCAACAGTTCTTATCACTGGATGAAAGATACGTTACACCTGCTGGGTCAACCAGTAGATCATCAGCTGCTTGCTAGAAAAAACAGCTGGATATATTCCACCTTGGATCTGGACAAAAAATGGAGACTAAGCACAACAGAGGAGTATGAGGAAGTAACCGGTGTCAAGCCAGAGGTTTCCAAGAGGGTTTTTGACTTGGCCTGTGATTTAGAGGATTCAGTAAAGAGATGTCCAGCAAAAAGTGATTATCATTATTATTATTAGTATGAAGACAGAATGCCATTTTTAGAACTCCTGAAATGTTGCCTTCATCTGTACAGAGAATTACTCCCAGGGAAGCCCTTAAACACCATTTTATAAAAATGGTTCACCTGGTAGATACAATTGAGACCAGCACCTATACAGACTCTATCTTTCAGGTAGGTACATGCCACATTAAATTGTTTGGTCTTGCTCTATGAAAACTGGATACAGCGGGGAGAGCAGAGCACCTTAGTGGTTTGCTCCTTACCTGCGTGTGTTAGTGTTAGCAAACTTCAGTTTTACAACGCATAGCGGCACATTTCTCGTCACATTCTTTCTCTCTCTTTCTCTCACCATGCACTGATTTCTGGTTGTTAAACCTCGCAACGCCACTGCTAAGGGGCTGCAATCAATGGAGGCAGGCTCCACGGTGTCGTCTCACAGTACTATTCAGCTCGACCCCCGGTGCAGCAGCGGCTGATAATGACCACGGCTTGAACAGCATAGCACTGTTGCAGCCCGTCCTTGTTTTCCCCAAACGTCACTTTGGCCCGACTACACAACTTGAGCTGTTACTGTGGGAGACCATGGCTGGAGTGCTCTACAAAGCTATGTTTCCCCTGTTGCAATTTGGAGCAAATAATGACATGATGCTAGTTAGTTTTTACCAAGCAAGGTTTTAATAATTGGAAACTGCTCTGGAGAAAGACAAAGGATTTAGCAAGCATGCATCTAGTCAATGCCATTTGAAAAGTGCTGCAGCCTTGTCACAAATGAAGCAAAGGGAGGTAACTGGGGAAACCATTGCAAACCTCCTAGGGCCCACTCAGATAGAGAAAAACAGGTACTACATTAAAAGCTTTGGAGAAGTTGTGAGGTTCTTGGCAGTTAATGAGCTTCCACTTCGTTGCAGTCTGGAAAGTCGACATGATGAGCAGGACCTCTCTGCAGGCCTCTTCCTAAAACTGGTTGAATACAAAAGACCCCAAGCTTAATGAAATTACAAAAAGTATTCCTCAAAATGTAAAATACATATCCAGAGACATACAAACGCTGGCTAATTTGGTATTACATGAGGTCATAAATACATACAACAATGCAGATCATGCAGGGTTCAGCATTAAAAGTGATTGAACTAGAGACAGATGCAATGTGGAAAATCTTTCAATAATGATTTGCCTGCGGTGGTATTCCAGAGGGGCACCTGATTGGTCTGCTTGATCTTAGTCAGTCAGATGCAGAATTTATGACCAAACGAATTCTTCAGCATCTTTCTGGCTCTGGCTACAGTGCAGATGAAATCATCAGTCAATGCTATGATTTTTTTTTTTGATCTATCAGGATCACTGCACTCCTTCTTTCACCAGCATTATGTGTCACAAAACTATGATGTCCCCTCCCTCAAATGCCTGCTGGAGATTGGGTGACTGACCATGATGTGACCAAGTGCCTTATAGAGAATCAGGATGCTATTACCAGCATCCTTTCAGAGGTTTCGGAGGACAGTGCAGCAGCTGTGGATATCTGCACAAAGGCATCAGGGCTGTTGAAGGAGCCATCATTTCTTTGAAATAGGAAGATTCCTCCTAAATTTGCTTGGTGCCTTTAAACCTGCAAACGTCATTCTCCAAGCTCATTCTGTTGACCTGTGCTGTGGCTGGAAAGTAGTCAGTGCATCTTTGCAGGCTCTGAGGGAGCAGAAAGAAGATGAGTCCTTAGCCAATTTTGACATAAATGAAGATGACCCTGCTCCAGCAGCTAAAAGAAAGAAAACAATGTGCTTACAGCTCACAGGTAGTGTTGTTCTGTCCACTGTAGGCCACCCTCAAGACTCTGTGACTCCTAGCCAGTCCTTGAAGAGAGCTCTTAATTTGTAGAGATGGAGACAAGGTTCTTCAGGAGCAAACTTGATCTCATGAAAGCAGTGAATTGCTCTTCCTCAGTGTCCCTCTTTTCTGGTTGTTGCCATGTTGAGTCCCCTGCAGAGGCTGACAGGCCGTGCATGCAGTGACAGACTTTCTAATGAAATTCTTGTTGCAAAAGTCATTTTTGAGATCGAGGTGATAGTGATATTTTGTTGACTAAAATATACATCACATCTTACAACGTCTCCATGGCAACGTTTACGGCCTACTGCCTCTTCCTGCCGCCGATAGGTGACTAATCTTGAGTTTCAGACCCCCCGGTAAGCTAACCATGGATAAATACAAAAAATGAAAAATCTCAGAGGAAAATAGAGAGTTTAATTCTGAATGTCTGGACGGTTGAATGCTGTACTTGGCTATAGTAAAACTATATATAAAACTTTAACGCTGTGTTATCTTCATTTTAAGGGTCGAATAGGTTTTTCAGATGATTTTAATTTGTGGGAAAGGGGCCAAAAATGGCTCTTTTAATAATAAAGGTTGCAGACCCCTGAACCAGCTGCTGCAGACGTCTCCACTAGTGCGAATTCCGGCTCTTTTCAGTGAGCCAGAGCATTTGGCTCAGCTCACCAAGAAAAGTCGGCTCGTTCGGCTCCCAAACAGCTCTTCATTTTACCACTTCTGCCTTTTATAACTCGCTAGCGCTGTTTTGACCTATAATTAGTATGTGTGCACATATATCACTTAAATTATTCAATGTAATTATACTATACCTTATCATTTCCATAATACCATAGTTTTACATTGTTTGCTATAAAAGATTAAATGTAAAACCATCAAACACTATTACATGCATATTAAACGTTTTATTTATACTGACTGTTGTAGTGTTTCGCTACAAACACTAAATAGACAGTGCATCTGGTCTTTGTACATAAATGTATGTCACAATGCTAATGCTACTGTTTTGTTTTCAATGCCATATAGTATTTTTGATGTTAACATTTTACTGTCACTGTTTTAGCCCCATACTGCAGCAGAGAGGGACATTTCATGATATTGAATGTTCCGCCCCGGCAGTGAAGCCTGACAGCATCAAAGAAATTGACAAGAAACTTGCTAATCAGGAAAAAAACTTTATTTTGCGTTTTGTCTATGTTTGCCTTGGTGTGGAATATTGAATTAAACGCATGATTATTTGATTTGTTTTGCTTGCCTACATTTTTCTAATTTGTTATTATTTTCTCTATTACATTTGGTTTATTTGAGTGATCGTGTTGTTTGTTTTTTTTTTACTTTGCATGCAAGTCAGTTTAATGAATATTTTAGGCTCATCCTTCAAAACTATACCACCTCATGCTAAACAAACTCTTGATGCAAATGAGCGCTTGATGGAAAGAAGGTGGAGACTGGTGAGTCTGTTGATGTGAGTTTTTATTTTGTCAGTTGAAGACGCACAAGTCAGCAAAGCCAGTAGGGCCACGTGGGAGCTACGAAGAGGAAGCTGATGAGACTGCGCCGATGAATGCTGTTGGACACTGGACTCTTTAACACTGCGACTCTTACCGGTGGTTGGAGCATTTGGGACTCTTTTTATTGTTTGTGCCCAAACTCAAACCAGTTCTTCGTGTTGTGACCAGGAAAACTGGTTTGAGAGTGGCACAGACCCTTTGCTGGTCAGTGTTTCGCCGGCGCTGTACAGGGGACAGAGGCGTCAGGGAGGAGCTGGAGCTGAGATTGCTGCTAACCTTTGTTTGGATTGTTCCTCTCATCACTTACGAACCAGACGTTCAGGAGGTTTTTACCGACAGCCGAATTATCCTCAGGGTGTCCTCCTCTCCATAACAAAGACCAGGGGATTAAAAACGCCAGAAACACTAATAAAGCAGTTTAAAATAACATAAAAATAAAATAAAAAATCAGCGATTTACCAATGCTCTTCGGCAGGAACAGGACAGGACTTCTCCAGCTGATAGAAGCTGAGCTGTCTAACATTTGCCTGTTTTTTGCATGGATGTATTATAAGAACTGGATACATGATCAAAAATGGCACCATTTTCATTTCTATAGAAGTTGCTCGCCTGGCACATATGCCGAAAAGTTTCTAGCTTCCGTGTTACCTCCGCGTTATGCAGCCCACTGAATGTGCGCAGTAGTGTCACTCCCATCGTGGGCTATGAGAACGAGCAAACAGCGTTCAGGATCTGGTGCTACGCGTTCATAAATGCTATGCTAGCGGACTTCATGGAGGAGTAATAAGACTTCTACAGGACTTGCTCAGGGCTTGAAATCATCAATTCATACAAATGACAACAGCAACAAACAATGAAGATTATGTTCTGGAAAGTAAGATGGTGTTACACCAATGAACGTTGATAACACGGAAAATTCGTGTTGACGGTTAATTGTGATGTTAAAGGGAAAACGAGTCATTCAGTCAAAAGCTTTAGAGCTTAAAATCACTTTGGATTCAACACAATAAATCATAATTGGACAGAAGTATTTAGTCTGACCTGTTTTTTGAGGCTTTTCATTAGAAATTGATGCTGCATGTGACAGATATTACAACTTGGCTTTCCTACCTTTTTATATTAACGCATATTCATATAGCACATCTTCTATGTATTATTATAGGCCTACTACTTATTTATAGTGAAGCATTTTAAATGAGATTTTGTCCATGATGATGTGTTTTCCATCTTCTTACCACTTTGATCCATCAAAGTCTTTCAGTTTTACTCATATTTAAATGTATTAATTAATTAAGCCACTGTTACTTCATATTGTATAGCCAGCCTGCATGGTGTGACTCTTTGTTATGAATTAGATCAATACAATAGAATATTTCCACAACACTGCAGAATTTCAATGTCCACAAATGTAGCTGTCACAGAACCCAGGTATTTCCATTAAATACATCACTGTCCCAGTTATTTCATTTGAAAAATTTAATGTAAATCAAAAGGATTTTTTAAAAAGATTTAAGTTAAATGATAATGAATGCCATTGAACATTTAGCATACTGTATCCGGAACACACAATGACGACGTGGGGAGTAAGAGACGACGATGAGGACCTCCAGGATGGTTCTACCCCTCAGGGACCGGTGGGAGAAGGGGAGCAGGTTGCATCATCTCAGGCCACCACCGCCAACCCAGTGGACGTGAAGTCAGTTATAATTTTACCACACAGAAACAGTTTCAGCCATAAACTAAATGAATGTGGTTGTTGTGAGCGGAGGACAGGCTGGTGAAGTCAGGATGAGACACTGCTGGCACACAGATCACAGGAACGATCACCTATCAGGTAAATGACTTACCAAATTAAAATTCACTGAAAAAAAGTGTTATTAAAATTACGTATTAAGTACACAATTCAAAAAAATATACACATTTTAATGTGGAAAATTTACATATTATAACTTGAATGTATTTTATTTTATTAAATACTTTTTTTAAATACTACAAACTCATTTGTGGAACAAGATAAATAAAACCACGTTTGAGTTGTAATTGTCAAGGTTTGCAGTGAACAGAAGAAAATTTGAAATAATTGGAACAATTTGAATGCAGTCACAAGCTGTAACATTTATAGTATTTCACTTTTCACAACATTCACTTACGAAGTGCTTTACAGTAAAAACAAGTAATAAGAGGAATAAGTAGCTTTAATTTCATATTCTTTTTTTAATTACAGCTAGTAGTTTCCCTTGACATTAGGCATGTTAAATGTCAATTTTCATATTGGTTTTAATCCAAGACTTTCCACACAACCTTTATTTGCAGTTTTGAGAACCAATAATGATCATATGTGGAATTTTATCCATAGATTTTACTTACTCATTTCATTGTTCCGTTTTCGTCAAATGTTACACTTCATTTAGATGTAGTTTTCCCACATGCCAGATGGCCTGTGTATGAGAAATAATAGAACACTATGTCATCACTGTTCAGTAAAAACCTTGTATCTCCCAGTTTGATGATTTTCACACTTTCACATGCTCCTCTATGGGCTCACAAAACCTCATCAGAACCCACTGGATTATGTCAAAAATGCAGTTTCATCAAGATGAAAAAACAGCTGACATTTTGGCAATACGAGGCTCTTTCCCAACAATTTCAAATGTACATCGTGAACTGGTCCCTAAAACAGCCACATTCCCTTATTTCCATATTAAAAGTGTAATATAATACAGCTATACTGCTCCTACTCAGGCTTAGCTTGTACAGGCTTTACATGTAAATGAGGCAATTCAGCATAGCCACTTTTTATTCATTGTCTGGTTTTACCTTTTCTGTAGTTACTGAACCTCCAGACTGAGCTTCTGTCTACACTCAGCTGTGTACAATTAAGTAATGGAGACCCCTCTTTGAAGCACATGTTTCCAGAACACAATAGTGTGGGATAAGACTGTCCTAGCCTGTGAATTAAGAAGTCATGTTGCTTAAAAGACAATAACACAAGACAAAAAAAAAAAAAATCTTTTGATCTCCTTGTGGAAAATTAGGCCAGTGTACTGAAACTGTATTTGCTCCACCTCCATGTGATGCAACCAGAGAATGATAAAGGTGCTTTGTGCCAATGACTGACACAATGGGAGGGAAAGATTCTTGGCTGCATTTGGCAGAAAAATATCTCATTTCAAGATTCTCAAGGAAACTGTCTGAAATTGGTATTTTGAGGTGAGTGCTCACTGACATTTTTGGAGCAAAAACACCAAGAGTGGACACAACAGTTTCTTCCCTTGATTGATTGATTCTTTGATTGATTGAAAAACTTAAAAGCAGCAATTGCTACTAAAATATGTTTAAAATCTGTCTGAAGGGACAGAGAGAGAGGACTTTTTTTTTTTTAAGAGTTTCTTTCCTCAGTGGACAGACTCCCTCGGAAACGTTCTGGGGGTTTTCTGAGACAGGACATAAAAAAATAACAACATTGCCCTAAATAAAGATCCATCCAAATGAAAAACCCTTTTCTTGAAAGGAAGGATGAGGGCCGCCTGAGTGGGCTCCCGACTGCATGGCTGGGGGGTCGGGCTGTGGGGCTCCTGCGTGCCCTTCTGTTGTTCCGGTGTGGTTCCCACCTTTACTACATAATTATAGTAATGATTATCAAAGTGGGTATTTTGTACAGACATACACATAAATATGTGAAATCCCTTATTATTATTATTATTATTATTAGTATCATTACATACAACACTTTTATTAACACATCTCACCATAAAATGCAAAAACACTACCCACAACATACACTCCCAAATCCAATCCTCACTCCTAATTATATCTATTATGTTTGTTTTTTTATTTAATAAGAAAGAAAAGCTTCTGAAGCTTATCATGGTGTGCCATTTTCACCCACTGCTATTATCATGTTTTGCTTGCTTTTACTTGTATTCTTGTATTCTATTTGTGTGTTTTGTGTGAAGTAAATGAAATGAAATAAATGAATGAATATTAATTGATTGATCAAATCTTTTTTTTTCCAGCCAGTGGCTTGTGACTATTTGAACCTGCCTCATATATTGTTTAAAAGTCAAGAAGGCTGTTGGAAGTTTTCTCAAAAGCTTTTATTTGACTTTAGAGTCTGAGCAAGTTGCCTGGCAGCAGCAGTGGAAACGCCTCATAAAAATAGAACAATTAAAAAAAATAAAACAATAGAAAAATATTCAGTCATTAATTTCCAAGATAACTTGTTTGGTTATAAGAAAACTGTAGAGGGCACCTTTAATCAACCCGTATTTATGTTCTGTACAAATTTGAATGATGATGATACAAAACGCAGTAATACATGTGCAATGCTTTTTTAAAAAAAAAAAAAACTATGTGTCTTTGACCTTTTTCCAGGTCTGCACTAGTTACTTTGTGTTTTCAAGCAAAACTGGCTTCATTTCTTTATTTAATATTTTTTAATCCAGCATCTGGAGCACATTTCTCTAAACTTCTCTGCACACAAAACATCCACAGTTTCCTCTCTTGACATTCAGCCAGGTGTTGTTCACCATCTATTCTTTGATTTGAGTCTGACAATTCACTATCTGGAACATTATGAATTATACTTTTTGCAACCTGCTGCTGGTATTATGTCCATGCTAGAAGATAAACAGTATATATATATATATATATATATATATATATGGTAGTTACAGAGCTGATAAATGGCTCTGTAGTAATTTTGCAGCTCCTCAAATATTGACTCTCAGGAGCAACTGTGTCACAGAGTTAAAGTATTTAACCAAATTTCTTCTCCCTAAATACAAGAAATTACATTTCAATGCAGTAAACAACATGATTACAAGATATTTTCTGTTAATATTTCAAATAAGTTCAAATTGTTTATGTAAGTAAACTCTATAGGGCTGATAAATACAAGATAATACATTTTTGAAGCGCCCAGAAACTTCCAACAAGTCCTCCAACCCAAACAACCATATAAACAGTCATATAGGTCTTTTTTTTTTTTTTTTTTTACAACCCTCTCATGCGACCAATAGGAGTGTCTCCTGAAATAGAGCCCCTGCTGGGGCAGGCATACCTTGGTTGTCATGGCTAATAATAATAAACACGTGGACTGTGGGGCCTCGTGTCTCACCGAGGAGGGCGCGTACCATTAAGCTTTAGTCCTAACCGCAGCAGCCCGGGTTTGAGTCCGACCCGTGGCCCTTTGCTGCTTGTGTAGCGGGTTAGTACTCTTGCGTTGTGTAGATTAAATGATAACCCACTCTTAGTTACTGCTCAGCTTGGACCCAAATTTATTTTGGCGCTGGTGAATAAAGAGAAAAATCAGCCTTCACAGCCAGTTCTCATTAACAATGCAGCTCAGCATACACTTGAGTTCAGACCAAGTGGCAACCCACTGTTACGTCACCCATTGGTTCATGAACTGCCGTTTTGAAGCCAGGAGTTTGTGTTTTGGCCATCGCCATTTTGTTTTTTTGAAACCGGAAGAAGCCATACTGTATTTGGAGGAGAGGGTGGAGCTGGGGAGGAGTGAGGGGTGGATCTGACCCGATGTGACCTCAGGAACAGACGACACAGTGCACGCCTGCCTGCTCCGGCTGCCTGACCGCAGCAGGCTCCTGGATGCGCAGTACGAAGTCGCTGCTTAGCATTCATAATTTGAGGTAAACATTATAGCTTAGTGTTAAAATAATCTTAGCAGCGAATTGCATACATGTCCACATTTGGTAAATATCACATATATGAGGAGAAACCTTGTAATATTAGCTGAAGTTACTGTGTGTAAGCTAGATGTGTGGTGTAACCACTTGTATTAAAACCATAGACCAAGGGAAAACGTGTTATAATGTCTTTTAAAAATTAGTTCTGCAAAGCTAAGGTTACTTTACTGAACTTACTGTTAACAGTGACAGCGGGTTGTCAATGTCGGTACGTCACGGTCACTAACGCCATTTTTCACAGTTTTAAATACAATGAATCCAGTTGGGATGAGCTAGTAGAAATGTATTAATGTAATGACAATACACAGTGTTGGACTAATTTTATATCTCCAGCAGGTTGGTTTCTGAAGCCGTAATTGTGCGCAGTGACTTACGTATCTTCTGTTTTGTATCAGGGACTCCGTTCCTCCATCTGTGTAGCAGCCATCCACAAAGAAACGGAAGGCACTAGGCCAAGAGGAGCAGCACCGGTTAGCTGCAGAGGTAAGCTGTAACATTGTTCTATATACAGGACATGAAGTGTTTTACCTTCGGCATCTTAATATTTTGAACGATTCACCACACAGCTACTGAAGAAAGCAAACACGCCGAAATGTTTAGATGTAGTTTTTTCATATTTATGATATTTAACAATAACTTATACTTACTCCTAAATACAATTATATGGTCAGCTTGTAAGGAGATACTAATGATATTTACATGGTGAGATATGAACATTTAATCCTACTGTTTATTATGTGTAGTGAGCTTTTTTTAAAATGATGCATCATTTCATAGGTATGTGATACCATTCTGACACCATTCATGCCAAGGAGAGGTTCTTTTTCACCAAGCACAGTGCCACTCTGCTGCAAGGAGACTTGTTCCCCCAACACAGTGTAAAGTTCCCGGATTCAGCGCTGGAAACCACTGTGGAAGCCTACCCCACACTGGACAAGGCCAAACTGAAGACAGAATTGTCCCTGATCTATGAAAATGAAGAGTTCAAGGCTTGCAGTGGTGCACTGGCTCTCTTCCAGGTTTTCATGGAAAACAACCTCCAGGACACATTCAGCGAGACTGTAAGTCTTCTTAAGATTCTCATCACCACACCGATGGCTACAGCAGAATCAGAGAGGTGCTTCTCTACTTTAAAGAGGATGAAAACATTCCTTAGGAACACCATGGCACAAGACCACCTGAACGCACTGGCTATGCTCTCCATGGAGAAAAACCTGATACAGAACATTCCTGACTTTAACACCAAAGTCATTGAGAAAGTTTGCTACTCAGAAAGACAGAAGAGCAAAGTTCATGTACAAATAAGAGCACTCACTCCCTCACTCACACACACACAATCTCAAACACACTCACTCACAAACACACATACACTCACTCACAAACACACTCACACATACACTCACTCACTAACACACTCACTCACAATCACACTCACACATACACTCACTCACAAACACACTCACTCACACAAACACACTCACTCACAAAAACATTCACAAACACTCACTCACTCAATCACACAAAAAAAAAAACACACACATATACAACTCAGTATTTGTACACAGTCCCCAGGTTTCAAGGGAGTGAGACATAAATGCTGGTTAGACTCCAATTGGTACATTTTATGTTCCTATGCCAGTTTTTCTGTGTATAGTTAACTTTAATCACCATCCACCTGTAAATATTATAATAATATACCATTATATTGTAATTTTGTATTAAGAGTATTCACTAATGTGTTTACAGTTTTTTTCAATCGCTAACAAGTGCTTACCCATACTTCAGAAACCTTTTCTAAACTCTTAACACAGACTCACACCTACAAAACACAATATGCCAAATGGATAATTTTCTTCTCAAAAACATATTTTGTTAAATATATACTTATTCTTCATTTCAAAATAGAACACATCTTTCTCTGCACACACCAACTTTACCAAAACACTGCAAATCTGACTCAAAATGAAATTATTCTGTCAAAGAATAACACTTGTTTTCACTTCACAAGGTACATGCAGTCAATCAAAGTACACCAGGTTTCAAAATACTGGCTATTGTTGACATTACAACTCTGCATAAACTTTTATGTTTCAGTTTTACAGGTATTTGCTTGCAAAACATGCAATCCACCGTTTTTACACTAAATTTATTGGTTGGGAACTGTATGTCCACATGTAATGTTCACATTCAAAAGCATTCCAGTAAAAAGCAAATCAGTTTTTTTTTTCCTTTACTGTTTACTACAGGAGGTACAGTAGAAATACTGTTTACAGTATGATAGAACAGAAAAAGTTTTACAGTATTGCCTACAGTGAACAAAATATCCATGAAACACACAAGAGCATTCTGAACAAAAAAACAACAGCAAAAAGCCCAGATAAAATCTGTCTCGATCTTCAGGGTTAGGCCACATGTTTTCATCAACATCGCATCTGATATTATCCAAGGCGATGCACCTGGGATAAAACCGCTTGGTATGTCGGATCCACCCTTGGCAATCATCAACTGTGATGTCCCTGCAGCCAGCATCCATGGCTTCAAGGAGGGACATCATGTGGCTGATGGTCATAAACCTTCCACCTCCATGCAGAAAAGAACTCCTCTATGGGGTTGAGGAAAGGTGAATAGGGTGGAAGGAAGAGATGTAACAGTCTTGGGTGGACTTCAAACCATGTTGTTATTGCTTGCGAATGATGGAAAGCCACATTGTCCCAGGTGATTACAAAGGTCCTCATGTTTTCACCCTCCTGATCCTGCTCTGGAATAGTCGCTGGTGGAGATCATTGAGAAAGGCGAGGAGGCGCTCGGTATTGTAGGGTCCAACCTGACATCTGTGAAGGAGGATGTCCGCAGTGGTAAGTTCCATACAGTATGTATATATTGATATTTATACCACAATCAGACCATTCTGTTTATCTTTATATTCTTTAGTGGATTTCACACTCGCCCTCTTCAATGCACTGCCATCCTTCTTCCCCTCACCAACTTCACCACCAAAGAAGCTTGGGAATAGCTGTGAGGCACTTCTTCATATCCTGAAGGTAAGAAAATGTTTGTGTTGATTCCTTTTGATGAAGTGCCTTTATTTTCTCACATTATTGTGCTTGTTCACATTTACAGTAACAATACACCTAAGTTCACAGTCATAGATATCACCTAATTTATGACAAAAGGGGAAAACAGAAGTGCCTCTAGTGTCCCTCAAATGGTGTTCACAGAAAGAAATAACAAAAATGTTTTGCAAAACCTTTAATTATATCATTCATTCACTGATGAAACATTAAAAATATACCGCCTTGCATCAGCTTGTATCAGGTATTAAACCATCCTAAATTCTTACATCAGTTTAACATTTCCCCCCCTACCCTATTGTCAAGTAATTCATGTTTATTTCTTACAATCTGATAATAATGAGTATGAGTTTTTAAACGTGAATTTAAATTTAAGAGTGCTCAAGTCATTGGTTGCAACCTGATAATTTAATTTTAAAAATGATCATACACTTTCAATACATTTTTATGTCTTCTCACTCTCTACGCATTGTTCTTTTTTTTTCTGTTCCAGTCAGGCGAAGACCCCACCCTGTACCTGGAGAAGCGTCCTCTCTGCTCCCCTGTTCTGCTTTTTGATGGATCAACCACCATCGTGGCTGTTGGTAATGTACCTGTGACCACCATCCTACAGGACGATTTCTCAGAAGGGATGTTGGTGCTAATGGCATACTACTACACTTTGCATTTAACATACCCTAAATGTGTTGCAACGCTCCTCTCTGTTATTCAAACAGAGGTAATTGGCGACACAATCCACGATCAAGATGCCACTAGTGCATATAAGAAAGCAATGGCTGATTGGAAATCTTTCATCGAGTAGTAGCTGAATATCAAGCAGTATTTTGTCATGTCAGTTGTTCTTGTTATTGTTAGCTGTGCCTTACAATGGTTTTGTGTATTCCACAAGTTACAGTGTCACTTAGTTATTTGCTTAAATTACTCACAGGGGTCCCAGCAGATCTTGAGTCTAAGTTTTACCTCATCGAGGCCTGTATTTCAGGATACGTTCATTGAAAAATGCTGATACATGACTGAGAGAGCTGAGTTTTTCTCTTTTGTGAAATGTGAAAAAAATACATTCAAATGTCTCTGTTGTAAAGATTGATTGTAAGAATGCATAGCAATTGTGACTCACTGCTCATGATGTTGAGTGTTAAATAAATGTTGAACGCTCTTATAAGTCATTCTGGTGGTGATTTCTGTAAGATGTATATTCTAAAAATAAGGACAGGCTTTAGGTTTTAAGGTTTAGTTTTAAGATGAAGTAAGCCTTGTTTCAAGATAAACCTGCTTGAATTAAGACAGAGCTTAGTCATTCTTCACTAATACTATAGTATTTTTCTCTAAATTTAATATTTTTCTTAACTAATCTTCAGCTCAATTTGCTAAAAGTAAGAAAGATTTTGTTTGTAATTGCTTATATTGAGTATATCTCACTTGTTTTGAGGCTGTAAAAAGTTACTTTTTAAGTAATCTCATCTTAAAACCAGCATTTTATGCTTATATTGAGTATATTTCACTTATTTCTAGGCTGTAAAAAGTTACTTTTTAAGTAATCTCATTTTAAAACCAGCATTTTATGCTTATATTTAGAATATCCAACTTGTTTTGAGGCTGTAAAAAGTTACTTTTTAAGTAATCTCATCTTAAAACCAGCATGTTTGGCTTATTTTAAGCCTTCCAAACACCTCTGTAGACATGCTTATTTCTAGATTTAACAATCTTAACTTAAGAAATCTTGTCAAGTGAAATTATCTTGCTGCATGGACAGATAATTTCACTTGTTTTGAGTACATTTTAGAGCTAAGAGTTTCCATGGCTACAGAGCCGGGCTTTGAGCCGGGACTCTGAGCTTTGAGCAAAGATCTCAGCTTCTAGTTTCTGCATCGTTTTCCTAGCTTCAGCTTTTCAGCCTCTAGCTTTTAGCTTCATTTGTCCCTTCTCACATCTTCTTCGTTCTTAGCATCTCTAACTTTTTCTTTCTTCTGACTTTTTCTGACCTCTGACTATGTGTGAATTGATCTCGACTGTTTTATCCCCTGAGGGCTGGCGCATGTTTCAGGGGTGTCACCCGTCGTCTCCTGTGTTTCCACTTGGAGAAGAGAGTAATTTTCCACAGAACTTTGGAATAATTTAATTCTAGAGTTTACTTGAGTGAACTCGTACATCCGTCTTCCACCATAACCACAAAACAATAAGTGAAATAACATATAAAACTACTTGCACTAATAATGGCAGAGAGGAGTAATAGGAGTGTTGATTTCATATTAAATCCTTCAAACCTGGAATTAATCATGATACAAGTGGTTAATTGATCAAACAACAATATAAACATTTCCCAAAGCTAATAGTCTATAAATGTGGGACTGTTCTGGCTCCGTTCCTGTTCACCCTGTATATGGCGGACTTTGAATACAACTCTGAGGCCATCGTTTTCATCATCATTGCCATCAGAGGAGATTGACGCAGATTATAGGCCACATATTCACAATGGACAGTGTGATAAAGGCTTCATGGGTTAGGAATGTTTGCCGCTGGCTAAACGTGTCGCTATTGCATCACACCCTGTTCATAAGGAGCTCACTATGTCAGGGTTCTCATTTAAAATGCAATTTGTCTTTGTGTTTCTTGTTTAGATAAGGCTCTCATGACCACCCCACAGTCAGGATCTCATACTATGATTACATGTGATGGATACTGCTGCATGTGGGTTTCAATAAGACAACAAGTGACAGACAGAAAGAAGCAGAAAGAGAGCAGAGAGATAAATAAGCTCTTGTCTTAACCGGAGACAGGAGAGACAAATAATAATAAATTGCTTGTTGATTAATTGATTGTAATTTTATGATGGCGTTCCATTCAATGATTTATCATTCTTCAAGATTGTCACCATGTTCTTTGGCAAACAGATGCTGAAAAAATATTTCATGCTGATGAAGCTCATTTACATTTGAGAAACAGAGAGGGAGAGAAGCCAAGGGTTATCCGACATCTGCAGTGTCTGATTTTTAAATAAACACAGATCAACAGATCAGCCAGATGAAACAAATGTGAAAAAGATTCAGTCGCTGCATGTGTGTGTGTGTGGGTGCATGTGACTGTGTGTGTGTGTGTATGCGTGTGCATTTTTGTTTTCACTTATCTTGCTTACGTGCGAACCAACTCTAAGCTCGTTCTGCTGAATCCCCATTTTCCTTTAATCTTCGCTCGCAGTTTATGCTGAGATGAAGCATAATGCACATCAATCAGAAACACACACACACCAATGCATATATCAAAGATAAAATTAATGATATCAAACAGAGTTATAAATATGTAGATTATGTTCTTACCCGCTGCAGTCTGGAAACAAACACACGCCATTGCAATCACAACAAAACACATTTTGACACCAGCAGAAACTCGGAAACAAAACTCACATCACATAGTTTTTGATAGTTACTTGAACTGGAGCAGTTTTTGTGGTTGAGGTCCAGAGGTTTAAGATAAGATCTGTGTCTTTTTGGCTCAACCACAACAGCAGGACCAGCCGTAGACGCAGTGAGTGGTTGAGGCTGTGAGCTTCAGGTCATTGTCGTGCTGAAACGTGAACCGCCACCCCAGTCTCAGGTCAGGTTTTCTTCAAGGACCTCTGTGTCTGCCCCCCCCCCCCCAAGGTCTGATCTAGTAAGAGTCCTGTGGGTTCTAAACTTCTTCCATTTCACAATAATTGAAGCCAATGTTTACTGTTCACAGGAATGATTTTATACCCTTGGCCTGCTCTTTGTCACCTCAAGTGATTTCCATTTAACCACATAAAGACCTGACTGATGGAGTGATGCTGAGATGGTCATTTTTCTGGCATGTTCTCCCATCTCTGAAGAGGACTTCTGAAGCTCTGTTAAGCCGGGCTCTTACTACGGGAGTTTTAAAGTCCTAACCAATTTTGAAATCAGATTGCATCACACACATGAAGGTGAAACTTCAGGGATGTTCTTCTCTTATCTCGAACATGCACACACTACAAGATTACTACAAGATCAAACACTACAGATTATATGCTACAGGGAGCTTCACCACCTCATGTGATCTCATGGGGAAGCAGATGTAACCAAAGCAACAACTTGCTGTAACCTTAGTAAAACTTTGTAGTGAGAAAGAACAAAAGCAGAAGGTGAGAAAGCGGTTGGGCAGATGGTCAACACAGGTTTCTACAGCGAGAACTGGAAGTGAAACCTGTATTGGGCCAAAGGCCGCCCCACAGACTCAAAATCCCAGCATGCTCCACAGTTCACACCTGAAGTGGATTCTGGGGAGTCTCAAACTCACGCTCCTCATTGGCAGAGATGTAGTAACGGAAATGCCCGCTGTGCATACGCAGAAGGAAGAAGTTGCTTCTTCACGGAGACACGGAAAACCTACGCCCGCTATGCTCCGATCACGTCGACTCTGCTGTCTTTCTGTGCTGCCAATCCAGGAACCAGCTGCCGCCACCCTCATGGAACGAGTACCGCACTGGAGGACCTGTGCTGGACTTTGCCAATGGACATTCACACACAGGAGGGTGATTGGTAGAATCGTGTTATTAATTTAATAAATCTGGAATGTGGTTAACTTTGTTGATTATTGTGAAGATTGAATAAACATTATTGTAGTTAAAGAGAAGTCTATTAGTCATTATTGTGCATGCTTATTGTGACCTGTGGCTGATTGAGAGAATCAGCGCTCGAACTTTAGTCATTTTGTAGTCGTTGACCCCAGGAGGTCAGCTACTACTACTAACTATTAAGGTCGTGAGACTGCAACCTGGTTTTATTCTCCTCCAATTGTCAGGAGGGGTGAATTGGTGTTCATTCGGCCCAAAAGTCCCAGAGTAGTCTTAGCCTGGCTTTTACAGTGACGGTTGGGTCTTTTGTCACCTCCCTGATCAAATGCCCTTATTGTCTGGAACAGTCCTGGTGGTTCCAAACTCACACCCACTGGTTCCGTTTCACAATTAATGAGACCTCTGTGCTCCTGGCAACGCTAAAAGCTTTTCATTTGGTTTTATACCCATGCTCTGGTGTATGTCTACAGAGAGAAGATTTCATGACTTGGTTTTTGTCCTGATATGCAGCACCCTATTTTTGTGAACCCATGGTCACGTTGTAGAAGACAGTTAGCACAGGCCCTGTGCACTGGGGATATACCAAGCGCACGTTGGTATTTTCGTGGCCAGTCGTACCTCCAGCGCCCCTGAAAACAGAGTAGGATCAGTAAGAATACATTATCCTACATTATAAGAGGGTATCAATCACTTTTACTACCTTCATCCCTTCAAACACATGGATCTTTTCATCATGGCAGTATGGGAATCCCATAGAGAGCTTTCCTTTAGAGGAAACTTATTGTTGTCTGGGACGTCACAATATGGATGCAGCAGCTCAAGTATACTGCCGGGAGCAGATCAATGTCTCTTTTAAGTTGAATTCACTTTGGACATCTATCATACTCTGATCCATAACCATCTGCTGTTAAACACCACTGTAGTGCCATATGTACAGTGAAAGGAGGACTAAAAATGCCATCCAGCTTTATATTATCATGTTATATGTATTCTTCATTTCTGAAATACTTTTTAGTTTTTAATTCAGTCTTGATTTGCTTGTTTTACAAAGCAATGTGTTTGACAATGTGCTAAAAAACAGTTGCCTCAAATTGCAACATAAAAGTGATCCTGGTATGATCCTCAAAGAAATGATAAAAAATGCTTTTAGGAAACACCCGAACAGTCTGTTTCACACCATGGTGATGATCACAGTGATGTCAACCTGCATTGTAATTAAAAACACAGAGCTCAGTGTGTTTACTTTCACCATGCTTGTTAAAAAGATGATATCCTTTGATTAACCGTTGCCCCTGTTACCCAGTGTTTTGGATGGAGACCCTAGGCGAGGGGGAGGGAGCGGACGATCCTGAGGGATTTGTTAGCAGGGAGAAGTTTTAATTGATTTATGATATTTCATAAGACTGTGTGAACCTTGTGTTTTCAGTGTGTAAGGATCCAACACGCCTGTTAATTTACAGTGGAAACTGTGGTATAATTAATCAAAATGAGAAGTTTAGTATACGCATAAGGTTTGTGTGGTTATTTTGCAGCACTATTTTGCACACAGGCTACCAACTAACTGTCGTGGATTACAGGGCTGGTAAGAATCACTCATTATTCTTTATTCTGTCATTATTGCCAGCCAGAAAAACATATCTGCATGATCACATGTCAGCTAGTTGAAAACAAAAAAAAGTAGAGCATGAATATAGGGCGTAGAATAATTTTAGGGCCCTAATTCTTGGCACAGAGATTCCAGTGCACCACATCACCACCACACTTTCTTCTGTGCCTCTCCTCCCACCAGGGCGCATGGCGAGTCACCAAGACACCAAAGCGGCGCAGTCGAACATATAACCTCAGAGCCTGCATGAAAACACCAGTTCACTCCTAGACCACTGCGCCCGTGTGATCTGCTGGAAGAAGGTCCCAGAGACCCAGATGAATCTGATCACTGGCAGCTGATCCTCACTCTCTCATCAGTGGACTTGTAATTTCAGCCTCCTAGAACTGGTGTTCCTGTCGAGCTGTTGTGTGTGTGTGTGTGTGTGTGTGTTACCGTGGTTGTGGTTGTGCCAGCCGTACTGTGGTAGCCTACCTACAGTATGTTCATCTCAGTTTAGGTCTTTCTTGTCCCTGCTGTCTGACTGTGTCTCCATCGTGCAAGCAATATCATCAGTTCGATGAAAGCTTTGTAGGTTATTATCTGCCTCTTTTTCTCATGTTTTGTGGCCAGTCCGGGAGATTAGTGATTGCTTTCTCTTTGTTTGACATGTAGGTTATCTAAGTTTTGTTTTCTAGCCAGCATGGGGTATTTCATTTGTTATTTGAGACCCTGACATATCTTGCTTCCCTTAATCTTATGTTATTTTCTTGCTACATGTGTTACTTTATTAAAAAACACCAGTCCCTGCTACATTTGTTAAGTGTCTCAGCCTCCTCTTTTCTTTGCTTCTGTGGTTTTCAGAGTGACCTTGTGAGCTTCATGTAACTCCTGTGTTCCCCTAGACCAGTGGTTCCTAACCTGTGGGCCAGGGCCCACTGGTGGTCTGCAAAGGTATTGCAAAACAGTACAATCTGCAAATCATTTGGAAAACAGTGCAACTTTGGTGTAATTGTGACGTAATTATAAAGAAAAATGAATCTTTTTAAATGTTTCAAAATGAAATGATCTTTCAAAATATCACAAATGTTTAAAAACTTCATTGTTTTGTTTTTTCCTCTTATTGAGGTCTGTCACTGTGATACTCCAATGATAGTAATTCTTATGTTGCCACCGGCCAGACATCAATGTATACTTGTTTCCCCAGTCTGATTGTTTGCTAAAATATTAAATCCATGCCAAAAACTGGAGTATAAAAATGCATAACTGGTTAGCTACAGGAAGAATTAAAAGGAAAGAGAGTCGAGAGACAGATGGTGAATCTCATGTCAAAAAAAAGGAAAAATGGAGCTTCCCCTGCTTTTAGGTAAATCCTGAGTGTTCGATCGTTATCATTAAAATAAAAAGTGTTCTGAGAAGGCATTATTTGGCCTTCGTATTGTTACTTGGAAAAGGTTGGGAACCGCTGCCCTAGATGTTTTCTTAAAAGGGTCGCAGCAAATGCAGTTAAAAAGTGAAAGAGTATGCCACCCCAAATCTAGTGTTTAAGTATTTAAGGATATTCTTCATGGGCCATAACTCCTCCATTCATACATGTGTGAAGATTCTATTAGATACCTGAATCTAAACATGAGCTCACATCTAGCCTGACACGTTTTAGATCCCACTTTACCTCTGTCCCACCGAGAGAGACTAACTGACCATGAGACATAGAGACACAGGCTGTTGGTTATGGCTGTCTACCTTATCAGTAATTTCACAGCTCGCCTAGAAACAGACAGTGAACTACTGTCAAATAGTAAATGACGTGTGTGACCTGTGCACAAAACAGTGCACAAAAATAGAGCCGCCAAGGTGAATCGTGGGACCTCATGTGTCCCTTTCTAAGCTATGTGCAGTCAGTTCAATTTGGCACAGGTGGACTCCAAAAATCTCAAGGATGATTAAAGCAAAGAGGATACACCTGGACACAATTTGGAGCGACGCAACACAGGGTCTGAGTACTTTTATGAAACAAAGATTTCAGTTTTTGATTTTTGATTGGGTAAAAATAACATATTTATCCATTTTAAATTAAATCAACACAATAAAGCAAGAAGTGGAGGGGTCTGAATACTCTCTGAAGCCACTGCATCTATTACCAAACCAGCATTCCTGTGAATTACACTTGCATTGTTATAGACATGACAGATTTATGTAGAGATGGTACTGTAATGTTTTGAATGGAGAAGGCGAGACCTTCACTTACATAATAGATGCTCCTTGAGTTCACTGCATGGCAATGCTGAAGATGTTTGACTGTGTTTATGAAGTCTCACCTAATCGCTCCTTCACACACACACACCACACACACACACACACACACACACACACACACACACACCTCTTACAAGGACACAGCTTGAAGCAGCCTCCACTGTAAAATCCCAGACAGGTCTTACCTTAAAATGGACATTGAGATTTTTAAACTGCGCTGGGTCCAGAAAAATTTGTAAGGGGAACAGAACTCATAAAACGTTCCAGCTTTGACACAACAGAGGATATTAAAACAGTTATTGCACTACGTCTTGGGTGTTGTATTCTCTCATATTTAAGTGCTTTCCCGAACAAACAGAATAATGCTTTCGTGACAACATAGCAAGATGCTAGGAAATGATGAAGAAATCACAGTGTGAGAAAGAGAAGCAGTTGAAGTGCATGTGCAGGAGAATGGAGAGTAGGATTTCTATGACCATGCCACTGAGACTTAAATGGATGTTTTATGTGTGTGCGAACTGCAGAACTGTCTGCTGTAACGGGTCATGTGTTTACAACGAAAGGTCTGCCAAGATAATTGACAAACCCAGAACCAGCGGAGGAGGAACTGTAACAACACTGAACAAGTTCCCACATTCCACACTTCAACACATTGTGCAAATCAAACTTTCAGCTAACCGTATTATCTGCTCATTCATTAAAGATGTAAATGTATCTTATTGCTCACAGCACGTACATGCTGCACTTCACCCTCGTCATTCACATGCAGCCCCCACCACCCCTGCTTTCTGTCAAGCCTCACACCTGTTTCCTCAGGTGACCGGTGTGTTGCTGTTGTTGGAATTTATCACCCTCCTTCTGGTCCTGTAGACGCTTTCGCTAATATTTCGAATAACGCACTTCCCCTCCTCACAACTGGTCATTCTGGGTGACCTAAACCTAAATTGGTCTGGTCCAAGGAATCAGATTGCTTTAAACTTCTAGTTAGGCCTTACTCAGCTAAGCTACATGCATGAACCTTAAGGACTGGTCTGAATCAACATTAATTTGTATTGTTATAACAAATAAACCACACAAATACTTTGAAAGTGGCGTTCTTCCACTAGACATGAGAGATCATTTTATGTACTAGAGTTACTCATTTGCCAAAATCCAAGTCCTGCGTAATTGTAAAAAGGAATTCAAAGAATTTGAATTCAGACTCTTTCCTGTCAGACCTTCAACACAGTAACCACTCTCACACATCTGAACTTCAAGATGTAGAAATGTTTTTAATCATTTCATGAATACTTTTTTTAAACATGCGCCCTTTTTAAAAAGATAAGAATAAAAGATAGATCCTTCCTTTGGGTCTCATCTGAAATATCTGAACTACTTTACTCAAGAGAACAAAGCTTGGGTAAAGGCTAGACACACTGTGGGGACACATGTCACCACCTTGGCTTCAGATAATTAAGGAATCAATGTATCTCCTCAATAAGAAAAGACAAGTCAAATTACTTTCTGGATTTAATGTCTATTTAGAACAAAAACACAACCTCATTAACCCCCCATATTATGTATAGAGACAATGTACTATCAAGCCAAAGGGGAAATATGTTCAGTTTTGAATGAGCATTTTGCTGCAGCTGGCTATTCCTTTGAGGAAATACACTCAAGGTTCACCAACCTACTGCCGCCAAACAAAGCAGAACCTTCAAACCCTACTTCTTTCCAGCAATTGCTTCTCAGGAGAAGATCACTTAGATCCTTTTTTATTTCTCAAAATTTCCATTCCTTTAATCAATGACTGTTTGTCTGTCATGATTTGCCCTGAAGGGAATATTTCTGTTAATTCTTTGTTTGGACTTTTGGTTGTTTATTTTAAAATGACTTCCCTTGTGTGTTTTGTGGTTGTTTTTCTAGTCTCTGTCTTCCCCTCTGTCTTTGTGAGTTCGTCTGTTGTATTGTTGTTTGCACTTTGTGAAGTTTCCTTCCTCCTGTTCAGCTTCCCAGTGCTAACAGTGGTTGGATTTTCTGTTTAACTTATATCGAGTATATTCTGTGTTTCCTTGTGTTTTTGTTTTCAGATTTCTTTCTACAAGACCTTTGAACTTTTCCAGCCCAGCTTTTGTGTTTTGTCTGCACTTGGGTCCTGAAACTAGAATCCCTGGCAAAGTCATATTTTTAACCTAAGCATTTCTGGTTTCTCTGGTGTCATCCCAAAAATATGGAAAGCAGCTCATGTCATACCTCTTCACAAAGGTGGAGAAAAGTCTTTCTCACACAACTATTGACCAATCTCAAAACTGCCCTGCTGTTCAAAGATCTTTGAATCCTTAGTCAATAACCAAATGAAGTGTTACTGAATCAAATATTCAATTCTGAATCCTTATCAATCTGGATTTAGAACAGAACATTGCACAATCTCTTCAATGATATTGTGACCCCTGTAGATGGTGAGAGGCGTGAAAAGGTTTTGATTAGCGTTGATCATTTTACACTATCAGATATTGCCATGGACTCAAACCCTCTGAGATGTTTCGGTAATTGACTCACAAATGAAGGATGTAACTGTCCTGCCTCCCACGGTGCAGTCAGAAAAGGATTGTGGAGGCGACCTCTCTCTCTGTACTGGATTATGGAGATGTCATTTGTAACTGTTTTACATAATCTCTCCTCTAACTCCCCTTTTTTTAAACTACTATAACAAAATACACTCATGAGTATATCATTTGTCATCTTAAATTCTGATCATTGTTTATATAAATACATGTCAATGTACTGTATATTTAAATCATTGTAGTCAATATGAATGTATTTAAATGACTGAAATTTTGTATCTCTGCTATTCATATTTCTGTCTGTTATTTATTCTTATTTTCTGTAACCAGGTCTCTCTTGTAAATGAGATCTCAGTCTCAAATCTCAATGTGGCATCCAGATAAAATAAAGTGTAAAAAAATGTTTTACTGAAATTTAAGTGTAACTGATGCTCTGCTGCAGTCAGCCTCATGGCTTGTCATTTCAGTTATGTTGTTATGTGTCACAGTAGGTCATGACAGTGTGACAGTGAGCCAGCATACACAATACCAGGACCCTGAAACTGAAGGAGCTAAATGGAATCTTGCCATTTTATATACTAACAGTTTCTGGAGTTTTTTGTGAGTAAAGCTGTTTGTAAGTAAAGGGCACTAAGTCAGTGAAATTCTTCATCCAATTTCATTTACAATCAACACATGTGATGTTGTCTCAGCCCACTGACTGACTTACTTGTCTTCTCACTTGTTTCTGGGATAGAAAAAAATATATAACCCAGTACACTAGTGAATACACTGTTGAATGTTTGAAGATGAATGTTTCTGTCGTGTGTGTCATGTATGTGTATGTATGTCTTCCCCAAGGCAGATTGACAAGCTAATCCAAACAGAGAGGAGGCTCCATAAGTACATGGTATTGGTAGCTCAGGTTTTGGCCTTCTGGGAGTCAGTTTGGTCAACATTGTACCTGCTGTACAAATCTGCTCACAAAGAACTTCAAATATCAGAAGAACAGACACACAGACCCCATGAAGCTCGAGAAAGAGGTAAATGCAGATATACAGAGGGACTGGGAACTGGGAGAAGTGGGCCTATTGATCAAAGTTCCTGGTTCGTATGAACACCCTGGCCGCTGAGGCATGGCTATGAAAAATATATAACACACCTCCACAGTAGCTCACCAACTACTCAACACAGCATCAATGCTGCGCATTGTTGTCAAATAAATCTTTATGCAGATGGTACTTTTTTTTATACTTCAATTAAAATGAAAGAATGTTTTTTCAGTCATGGAGGTGCTTTGCCTCTGTGCTGCACAGACTTTGTAGGGATTTGGTGTGGATAGATGATAGGCATAAAATGTGGAGGACATTGATATCAGAGACCAGGGTTAGTGTTCAGAGTCATACCATTTGGTTAGGTATAGGTGACTAAAACACTATGGTCAATGTTGTTCTTTTGGTTAAATATTCAAAACATAAAGAGATGTCCTGCCCTGTGATTGAAGTCTTTGTGACCTTTTTAATATTTATCCAAGATAACATGGTGCACAACCATGAAAAATCATGATTTAGTAAGTATGAGCGGATATTGTGGGAACAACAAATGAAACAAATGAGATGCTGCTCCTTCACATTCAAGGGGGCCAGTTGAGGTGGTTCGGGCATCTGATTAGGACGCCTCCTGGGCGCCTTCCTTTGGAGGTTTTTCTGGGCACATCCAACTGGGAGAAGACCCAGAGTTCGCTGAAGGGATTACATATCCCATCTGGCCTGGGAACAACTCAGGATCCCCCAGGAGGAGCTGGACAGTGTTGCAAGGGGGTTGTCTGGAATGCCCTGATTAGCCTGCTGCCACAGTGACCCGACCCTGGATAAGCGGAAGATAATGGATAGAACAAATGAAACATCAGTCAAAGTTTTCGAGATATTTACATTACATATCTTTTTGGCTGGATCGGCCACAGGCCAGCACTCCATCGAGGAATATCCATGACATAATGAAGTTACACCATTTGAGTGTTGGAATTTTCCCACTGATCATTGCTTTTTCAAAATTATTTGGTGGGAACAGTTTCTATAACACCATCAGGGACACGTTTACAGCAGATCCACAACATTTGCTTATTTCCCCAATAGTGACCGGGGCTTTGTTTTATGCAGGCTTGTGTGTGAGGCAGGCCTTTATTTTTTAGTACCTATGTTTAATATGTTCAATTGGTCATACTGGTATTTTAGTCCGATGCCTTGTTTTGATCTGCTCCAATTTGCCCTGTGAAAGTTACTGCATTACACATTAACACAAACACAACACTTCTTGTAACTCTTTCAAATTAAAAGCCCTCCAGCTTTTCAGTGGACAGAAAAACAATTTATTAACTGGGCCTTTACTGCTGTGCTGACATGCTGCAGTAAGAGTATTGTCTCAATTGCATTTGCTGGTGTTTCTGTTTACATGTAATTCAGATTACTTTAGTTTAGCAGTTACTGATGGCTTCTCTCTCTCACTCCCACTCTCCTGCTCTCTCATGCTCAGTGTCTCTCATGTTGAGTTATCCCTCTGCCTCCTTTAGCGATAATGTTACATGTAATAAAGTGTAGTTTATTTCCCCTAAAAGAGGTGAGGCTCAGTGAGTAGGCTCCACTTCCCGGCACCTCCTGAGTAGCTGTGAAGCCAGTAATGACTGCCAGTAATAAAAGGCATAGCCCACGGTTCATGCCACCATTGTGACAAAGTGTTAAGTATAAAATGATTATGTTGTTGAATTAAATAAATTAAAGCGGTAGTTAATTTACACTGGCATGCACATTACATGAGCTATGGTCGTATGAGTGTTGATTACATATGTGAGCCCAGTCCCGGATCACGCACGCAGCACGTTGTCAATTAATGAATGACAGACACACAGAGAGGGGCAGTTAAATATGGCAGCCAACCCACAGTACATTGTGCTATTGCATTTTTACATTATTTTCTATTAAATATAAGTTTATAAAAAAAAAAGTGCCTTGGCACACCTGGCTGAGTGCTGCTATCCATGGCAGTGAGAGGGGGATTTAATTCTGAAATGTTAATTTAGGATTTAACGTTTTCTTCTGTTGTGTGTGATCAAATCCCCCACGAGCAAAGGACAAGGCACATGGTCGGACCGGGAAAGAGATTCTGCCCTGGATTTACTTGGGAGTCCAGCCATATACTAGGTTTATACCTTGTTATATTTGCTGTTTAAATTTGTAGAAAAAACCATTAATTTCTGGTAGTTAAGTGGAAAATCCTCATCTACTTTTTGTTTGATTGATGCTTGATACAAACAAAACCAAGGCTATTCTCAACTGTTACAATACATAATTCATATTTTGGCTTCAGGTTTGATGAGAAATTATCATACACAAAACCTTGAGAGAAACCAGAAACTTCCCTCTGGGTTAAAGGAAGAGGACTGTTGAAGGATTATTGATTTTTGACATTTCCCATGATGCCTTGAATTGCCTTCATTTAGATTCTGGAGGAAAGGTGTGTGTTCCAAGTTTCTGCAACGTATAGTGGTCTACTAAGGTGGCTGTCTATGAATAAATTACTTTGCTTTTTGTATTTTTTGCTGTATGACAGAAATCTGAATTTTCATTCCGGGAACAAGATGCTGAAGTTCACCACTACCCCATAAATAAAATAATAATTTTTCAGGTGATATTTAATTTCTCCTTGTACTGTAAATACAAGCGACACATATATTGTCTTAGCATTTATGTAAAATTACTGTCATGTGGCAGAAATGTATTTTAATAGGCAAAGTCTTTTTGCCAGAGAGGCTTTATGACGTCAGGTGAGATGAGTGCAAAAGAGCTACAAAAGCCTGTATACTGAGCAGGTCACAGTGAATGCATGGGTTAAATATAAGACTTTCAACCAGAAATGCCTTATGGGTTAAATTTATGTCTCATCACACCAGAGAATCTTTTTCCTCATGCTCCTTCATACCATAAAGGCCTGTTTGATGGAGTGCTGCTGAGATACGGTCGTCCTTCTGAAGCTCTGTCAGAGTGACCAGGGTCTTGGTCACCTCCCTGACCAAGGCTGTTCTTGTGCGGTTACTCAGTCCAGTTCTAGGAGTCCTGGTGGTTCAATTCTTCTTCCATTTCACAATAATTGAGGCCACTGTGCTCCTGGGAACACTCAAACCTTTAGAAATGGTTCTGTACCCTTACCTTGATCTATGCCTTGCCACCGTTTTATCACTGAGGTTCCTTGGACTTTGTGGCTTGATTTTTATCCTTACATGCAGTTTGAATTATGGCCTTATACACTCAGGCTTCCTAAACTATGCCCAGTCAGCTCAGTTTACCACAGGTGGACTCCAATCAAGTCGAGACACGTGTCAAGTTTAATTACAGCAAAGATGATGCGCCTGAACACAATTTATAGTTTTAAAGACTTCTTCCCTCCAAGTCTTAAATAATTTCTAAAACCCTGCCTATGGCAATAGATTCAAATTTTGCATGCATATTATTCATATAAAGTGTTGCTATGTTATTATCAATATTATTAAGATAAGATAAGATAAGATAAGATAGTCCTTTATTAGGCCCGCAGTATGAGAATTTTCAGCGTTACAGCAGCAAAGTGGACAGTACAAAAGAAATTAAAAAAATACTAAAAATGTACAAAAGATAAATAATATAGAACAGCAATATAGTATGTACAGATAGATGTTAAAATATGTAAAAAAAAAAAATAGCAGCTGATAAGGAAGATTGCACAGTTGGTGTGTGTCAATTATTGCACATGGTGAGTTTGTCAGTTGTGAGTGTGTGTGGTCTACTGAGTGCAGTGTTACAGTCTGACAGCAGCAGGAAGGAAAGACCTGAGGTATAAATCATTACTGCTAAGTTAGTTTAATAATCTTTTTTTGCTTTGTCATTTGTGTTCCTAAACAGGACTACACTGCAGTATTAATCATTTATCAGGCTGGCAGAAATCCTTTTCCTCTTGTGTCCTGAGCTAATGCCACTCAATAACAGGAAACCAAAAAACATTGTATGCAACATCGCAGAGATACACTCAAAATACAAGCTGTCTCTCCGGATGGTTCTCCAATTATGGTAGGGACTTAGAGTGTGTCAGCAAACAGTAGGTCATTTTGACTATAATTACTACTAGGCTGGAGGGATCACACGTATTTGTGCTGCAGAAGAGATTAAAATCACTGAAAGGGCATGCAAATATAAAAATAAGCCAACCTGCTGTAGAGAGAAAAAATCTCGTCCAAATGAGGCTTCAAATAGGCAGGAACCTGACACAGCCAGAGGAACAGAGGCAGTCAGTCTGAAGAACCTGCATGTACTGTAAATCAGAACTTGAGGCTGTCAGACTCACAGGTTAGAACAAGACAACTTGTAAAACTGACAGAGGGTGGCCAGAGACACAGCTTGTAACATCCTGAAGCTCTGAGAAGCAGCTGGGAACTAATCAGGGAGATGCAGATGCAGCCGGGGTGGAGACAAGTCAGGGCAGACTGTAGAACTGTCAAGTGATGCAGAGAGCATGACATGACCACAGTAAATGTCGAGAAACAACTCTTGCCCTTTCAGTCTGAGGAAGGGACACCAAAACCTGATGTCTGTCTCTGCTGTCAAGCTCCATTGTTCTGGAAATACACTGTTGTCTCTAGATAAATATGACACTACCAAATATGGCCGTATGCATTATACTAGTAGCTGGGTGTAAGTTCTAATAACCATAAATTCATTTACCTGGAAATATTTCTGAATGTTTTTGTTTTTTTTGGGCTTCAGAAGATGAGACGCAAATTCAACAGACAGGGCCCGACTTTATTTAAATGCCAGCTCTGTCTATGTTTTAGTTTATCCAGTTTCAGTGTATGTGTGTGTGTGTGTGTGAGTGAGAGAGAGAGAGATAGAGAGAGGAACGTCACACATTGTGTATCTAAATCTTTGTGGGAGCTGCTGTGTCTAAAGTATTTATTTGTAGATTTCCTTTCCCTTAATTTGTTCTGACATAACATTTTTTTTGAGGTGTGAAAAGTAATTATTTTCATGAGCTTTATTTTTGTTCAGACCTTTTGTGTGAATTAATCAAAACTTACTTAGTTTGAAAAAACCAAACCAAAAAACAAACAAACTAAAAAAGTACTATGATTATTGAGACAAAAAGCAAAAGTTAATTAGTGAAATTTACTGTATATCCAATAAGTTCCAACTGTCCCTGATCTGTGTTGCAACTGTCCTCAGGGTTGGGGTCAGTTGCAACATCTGAATTCTTCTTTTCAAATAAATATTGTGAAGGATATGTCATTTGTCATCATGTGTAAATGGTATGGGTAATTAGCAGACTGATGTAAGTTAAAGATATAAAAGTTTGGTTAGTCTCGTGCAAATAGTCTCTACTGAGAGAAATTGTTGCAGCCGTCGCCAGTCGCCCCCATTATATAGCATTCTTAAACATTCTCAACTCAACTCAATTACATTTTGCCAGTATTATAATATGACTGTTTTTACATTGCCATCTTCACTCTGTAATTAACGTTAAAGTAAACACCCGCCCACCCAGCAACTGTGCTGTCCCCACTCCCTCATCCTGATGCTGGCTCATTAAATCACAAAATTTGTATTTACTCACAAAAACACACATCATAAGCATGTTCACACACACACACACACACACACACACACACACACACACACACACAAATACACATACATACACACACACACACAACTAATTATGGAAGTGAATAAAAACTGAGCAGATGGATGTTCCAAATATAAAATAGAATCACTCACTTATCATCATCACCGATAAAATTGTTGATTTACATGAAATAAAAACCAAACAGAAAAATAGTATATAACAGTACGTCAAGTCCTGTATCAGACTGACTGTCAAAAAGAGAGAGAGAGAGAGAGAGAGAGAGAGAGAGAGAGAGAGAGAGAGATCATTACTGATAAAAGCAAAGCATGTAAGAATTGGGGTCAGATGTATAAATACCACTTATGTAGTAAAGTCATGCATCATGCTATTTCTCACATACACACTGGTTTAGGGTTTATGAAAACAGATGCACCTCACACATTCTGCACACCAGACTACACACTGTTTTCAAGAGCCATGATATAATAATGTGGAGATGAAAAAATATATATTTTTTGCACTATAAGAAGCAAGTTTATTTTGATATGAGTGGTAAAGACTAAAGCTTTTTGACCAGTTCTGAGGTTTGATGATGACGACTGATATATCACTTCTGATAGATACACGTTCACATAAAGGTACATATGGGTGGTATAAAAACAAAATTCTGCTGCTTCTTTTTCAGTTTTATTGAAAATCAAGGTATCGACATACAAACAGGTGTTTAAACACATCTTAAAATCATAATTCATGACTAACTGTAAGGAAGAAAATCCAGATTTATTGGCATGCTCCAAGTTCCACAGTGATCGAGATATATGAAACAGATCCATGCATACACACAGCTTTTCCTCTTGGAAATGGCATGAAATCAGCAATGAAAGAGTGAAATGTTGAATATTGATCAGTATTCATAACACAAAGTGTAAACATGTAATCAGACGTAAATGCAGCATTGATGCTGTGTGCACTAATCGATGAGAACCAAGTAAGAACAAAGCCGTTCCATCAGGAGACACTAATAAGAGGAGTGAAAGGCAAGGAGAAATTTGAAGTGATTTATTGTGAACAGGAGGAATAGACTTTGTCGCTTAGATCCCGACAGGAAGTTAGGAAGCGGGATGCTTCCAATAAGAGGAAATTTACTGTGGAGCTTTGACATTGTTGGTAGTGATGAGGAATGGAGCTTGAGGATGGGAATTTCTTTGTGAGAGGGAAACTTCTGATTGGAGATGGTCCGGCCAGCAAACATGCCCCTTTCTGGACCCGTGTGGGGCCACTGTGGGCAAAAAAAATGGGGCCCACAGTGGGTAGCCTGTTACCAGCGTGAAATGCGGGACACGTGTGGGTGGGCGCCACTGTTGGCAGCCATGGCAACAGAGCGGTGACGCTTGACCGAGGTGACGTAAGAGCTGTCTGACCTGTCCACCTTCTCATTTGCGCTTGGACTTGACCTGTGTTAACCCGATGCAAAACTTGACTTGGAAAGTTGGAAACCCTTGAACAGTGGCTCACCTGGAAAAAAAAACTCCTGGATAAACCACTAGAAAACAAACACCTGGCAAACCACACCGAAGAGACACCTGCAGAAAACTACTGCAAATTTCAACTGCTGAAGACCCCCCATGGAGGAGCACCTGCTGACCTGGACACCACAGTGGATCACCTACTTTGCAGGTAAGACATCTTCAAATTTATGACAAATACATTAATGTATCTTCAAGAAACCACAAAAAAAGTGGTTTCAGTATAAAATTAGCACAAAATTAATGTAAGTTGTTAAAAATATAAAGATAAAAAATTAATAGAATGTTGGTGGGTCTGTTAGGAAAACATAGTTTTGACTGATATTCAACATTTTCTTGTTGTAAAACTTTTATTAGACAGTATGAATGTGCTCAGTTTCCCGGGTCTGGTGTGGAGTGTGTTAACAATTGTGTTTTGACTTGAAAAATTGTTATTTTTGTTTGATTGTACCAAATTCTCCAAATTTGGCATCGAAAATTTAGTAAAAAAGATGGTGACTGGGCCAAACGTCGGACGTCAGAACGTGCAGGCTTAACTAGACCAGGGTGCGTTCCTCTGTGTGGACAGTCCAGTTGGGTCCCACTTCTTGGGACTGAAGTTTGGCTTCAAATGTATTCAGAAACATTTACATTAAAAGTTTTTCACATTTTTTAAAGTAATATTCAGACAAACTCCCAAAACTGCAGCAACAGACCAGTCTCGTAAGTAAATAAAAGTGAGTCCAGTGATCCAGCTGACACGAGGAAATGTCAATTTAATAATTTTCAAAACAACTTTACTGAAATGCCATTTGTTATTGTTGCTTTGTCCTTGTCCTGAAGAACTACATGACAAACCACTGCAACATCGTGCTCCCTGTGTCCAGCCCGCCTCAGTCTCCTATATGCAGCTCATCAATAGTAACAGCAGCATCATGAGACTAGTCTGGTTCACACTAAAGCTTTTTCTGTGGTTATTGTGGAGAAGCCCTGCTGTTGTTAATGCATGATTTAATTAAAACGCCCGTCGTTCAGCGTGCACTTTAACTGTCCACATCACATGCCTTCATTAAAAAAAGTGACATTACGTGTAATTATCAGTCTGATATCTCAGTAATTTACACAATTTATCATAAACAGATGAGTTCCCAGTTCAAGAGCCTTCCAAGGTGCTTTATGCGCATGTTCTGTATTTTTATGTATTTTTTTTATTATTATTATCCTCTCTGCTGCTGTGTGTTAATAGTTCTTACATTTATATCTTTATTAGTAAGTTGGCCTATGTGGAATATGTCTAACATAATTAGACTTTAGTTTTGAAAATATATGAGAGTTATTTATCAGAGATGGAAACTTCCTGTGAGGGGTTGGAAACAGTCAGCACAGAAGTTTTGAAATTGATCCTTATAGTGTTGAAGTCCTTATGGTGCAAAGGAGAAACTTTTCTCAAGTGCGTTAAATCATTTGATGACCTGGGGAACAGATTATAAGCAATTGTTTTGTCAAGCTCAATTTTTGGAAGCTGCACTCTCCACAGCAAGGATGAAGCTCTCCTCTCCGCTTGCACCATACACGTCGTTCACGTCGCGACCTTATTAAAAGGCTTTGGCTCTGGTTGGTGGACTCAGAGTCCAGGTTCAAGCAAGCTCATTGTCAAGCAATGCTAAAAATCCTGTTCCTCCTGATTTCCCTCATGCTCCCGCTCCTTTCCTTCATGCTGCTCCTCTTTTGCCTCATGCTCCCGCTCTTTTCCTGCACGTTCGTCCTTTTCCCGGATGCTGCTCCTCATGCTGAGATCAACGTCAGTCTGGATGAAGAAGACAGGGTTTGCAGGGTTGATGTTTTGTCTCTTTTCAAACCCTGCAGGCTGGCCTTTGCGTCTGGCAGGGCTGTAAATGTTCCAGGTAGTGTCTTGCACTGGGCTTTTTTGTAATTTTGCACATTTTTTGTACAGTGGCTGCATCAACCTTTCTTTCTTTCTGGGGGCGGGCCTTTGCATCTGGCAGGGCTGTCCTCAATGTCACCGGTAGCCTTTGCATCTGGCAGGTCATATAATATAAAATAATGTAGAGACAGTAGTGTATACTAATGTGTATACTAGAGGCATGACCGTTTATTCATATAATATTACTATTATTAACAAGAAAATCCCTGGAAAAATGTTGAATGTGCCTGCTGCTTGGTGCGTGTACTTGTTTCATTCGTGTCGTAGAGATTTATCCTGACACTGACGTGGCCAAAATGATCTTACAATAATGGTTTTTAGTCAAAATTGTCCTCACAATTATAGAAAGACATGTACACACACTCAAAGAACCACACTTTAACACGCACACACAAATACACCGTGTTAATTTTTTCTTAGAGTTGCTCTCATACCTGAGTTAACCCATTTATACCAGGTGCTGCGTAGCACAACATTGCCCCTCCCGCCGGTTGCTGCGTAGCGCAGCATGGTATATTTATACATATACATATATCTGTTATACAACTAATTGAAAATAATTTTGTACTTGATGTTTAAACTGATATAAAATAATTTTATAAATGATATTGGTAAATTTCAAATATTATCAAAGTGTTCCACAGCACCCCTGGACTGGCATCACGGCACCCTAGGGTTTGCGTATTTGTATTTGCGTGTACTTGTGTGTGCGTGTTGAAATTGAATATCAGCCATTTCTGGCCCACACATGATGAGCCAATAACTCAACCAAATCTTTGTTGTGCCGAAATGACAGCACAGAGAGAAAGAACACTTTTAAAGTTTGACAGCTTGCATGTGAAAGGCCAGCATGTCAGGTTGAGATTGGATGAAAACAAGAGCTGGGTTTTAGAGATAGCAGGAAATGGTGCCTATGACTTAAGCTGTGTCTTAATTCAGGACACGATCTACAAAGGTGTGGCCCTTCGTAGCCATTGTAGACCGAACCGAACCAAACTGAAATGAGACGGTCTTGTGCAGCCCCAGTTACCAAGCAACCTTGACATCATGCAACTTTTTTTTCCCCAGGGTTGTTTACTACCATATTACTTTTATTACTGTCACGCAATGAATCTTGGGATAGGTTGGGGCACGAAGGATCCAATGGGAAAAGGCCCCATTTCTCAGCTGCATTTGAAGGCCCCATCGAAATGGGACAGTCTAGTCGCAATCAGTCTCAAAATAGATGGAGATATCACCAACTCCAACCATAACTGCTGACTAAATCGCAGTTAACTTAAATTATCTTAATTTGTGCATGCATAAAGTAAGACATTAAGGAAAAAATGTTGTGTAGCTGACCGTTTGACCTCAGTTTAGAGGGTGCAACAAAAAGAAAAAAAAAAAGTCCCTGTGAGGGATCTTTCAAGTACATTTGAATTCACTGTAGAATTTGATTAGTCAATTAAAACAGGATGTGTCTCAAAACACCTCTAATTTCAATAAATGACAGTCCATTTTCTCTGCTCTCTTTTTATCTTGTGAAAAAAAAAAAAAGGCTGTTCAAGATATTTCCCTCCCTCTAGCTTAAGAAGAACTTAAAAGCAAAAATCCAGATCCCCCTTCTTTATTCTTGTGATCTTAGTTCAATCAGTTTTGTAAATTTGAACATTTCTAACTTAAAGCTATAAACCCAGAAACACAAGGCTTTACTACGTAGTGTCACTGAAAGACAAAACCTGAGGGTGATTCATTAAATGAGGAATCGTGAACTAATGTTGAGCTCTCACACAGTTTGGGGGGAAAAAAGATGCTTTTAGCTCTCATGCACTTCAACAGTTGAAGGATTTAGCAAATGCTGAACTGATGAGACATTTTCTCTCTGCCTTATTTCTGCCCTGTCCTTTCTGTATATTAAGCTATAACAACCTGTGAAGCTGTGTAAGTCTTACCCACACTTTATGCCATTTCTGTTTCCATTTTTCTGGCTCTGGCACAGGATGAGACAATCCACATTCTTCAACAACAAAACTCTGAATGGGTCAGTAGTCTGACATTAAGAGGTTGTATTTTTTTTAACCGAGAGAACAAATACTAAAGATATTAGCTAGTTAGTTAGCTATTTGTAAGTTTTCTCTGCCGCTGAATGTGGTTACTTGCTGGGTGGTGGTGGTGGTGATTGTGGCTTGACAAGAGCTTCGGCCAACTTCGAGTCACGATCAGAGGGTGACGAGATGGAGTTAGCTGGTTAGCGTGCTAACTTCAGACAAGAATTAACAGTGGTGTTGCTCTCCACCTCTGGGGACATCTCTTTGTGAGTAAGGGAATGAGGTTTGCTTCTGAACTTGCAACATTTCTTCTAGACTGGTTGGTTAACATTTGTTAATGCTCATTATAGCTAGCAACTGCAAAACTTACAAATAGCACTGATAAGCGAAAGCACATGTGGATAGAGAGTTAGGCCTTTTCGACCCCAAAGACTCGTGACTTCATGTGAAGCCTTTGTTGTCACTCAAGTGACCCTTCAAGAAACGGGAGTGAGTTCACTGCTGTCCCCTACCACACAGCTCATAAAAGCAATAACATTTGTCCTGGTGCTGCATTGTTAATGGAGTATATCTGAAGTAGGGGTGGACGATTTGGCCACAAGATCATATGACAAATCTTTTTGGGCAGAATCGCAATCCACGATCTGAATCACAATCTGGATCTTGTTTTGGCTGAGATTTTCTCCTGACTGGGGATTGTGATGTTCCTGTTTGTAAAACTCTGGGAACACAGGACCAAATCTGGAACTAAAGCTGTACTTTTAGCCTTTCTTCTCAAAGGTTCAGGTTGTGGAAAGTTCAGGTTCATAGGCTGTTGGATAAGTTAAGTTAGTTACACTGGATAAGTTAAGAAAACACTTCAATTTATATACATCTTTGCATTTTTTTTTTTCTTGGCACCATATTCCCAGTTGATCTAAACTTAATATTTCACATTTTACTATATTCTTTTCTTACCAAAGTATCTTTCTACAACCAGTGTACAGCCTATGTCATGTGGGGAAAACATTACTCTGTAATGTGTGAGGCCTCTTGAGTTAAGCACAGTATAAAACAATACCCATTTAAAAAAAATTGGACTGCTGCTGTCCCAGCATCACATTTTGTGAAATGTCAGCGGTGCACAGACCAGTTCTTTTTTTCTCAGCTGAACCCACAGGTCGTTAATATAACTGCCAGTTCCTTCCTGCCAAAACCTTGTTTACACATAATTACCTATGCATGATTGGTACGCGTGCAATGTTCCTGCTGTGCAATCTCCATTTACTGCCAGTGGTTGGTGTGTATCATCCAGTTGTTTTACATGGGGGTGTAGCATGTAATCAGAGGCATGACAGCCTGAATTAATGAATTTAGCATATTGAGACCTAAGCCGGCAACAAATATAAACACACAGTTATTTAATTATAAATGTCATATTTGGATTTGAATTTGAACAAGTGTACGGACACATTACCTTTCTGTTTCCCGCTGGTCGGTTTCTGTGCTGTAACTCTTAGTGGAGCTAAAGAGAGATCAGAGTTACTATTAAGTAGTGTCTTAACCCCTATGTGTGTCCCTTAAACATAACAAAACGCATATGTGCTCCTTCTCTCCCTCCGTGTGTCTTCATCTGTTGATTTCCCCAGTGAGTGATCACAGGCAGATAAAGAGGAAGCAGATCACCAGTCACCTTCTCTGAAGACGACTTCCAGCATAATTGCCCTATAACTGCATTCCCAGTATTGATCAATGGTGAGAAGCTACACCATCGTTCAAAACAAAGACAGTGCTTGTGCATCTGTAGGGAAGAGGAAGAGATGTGGACTGGGTATAAAGTCAACAAACAATGTGAAAGGAGATAGAAGGAAAGATATTCTTGATTGTGTGTGTCAGTGTGTTTGTGAGAGCTGCATTGGATGTAATTTGCTGCAGCATTGCAGTGGTGTGGTGGGGAGTTGCTCTGAGAGATGCCATCTCACCTGACTCATTAGAGGGAGTAATGAATCGCTGACTATAGATCATTGTCAAGGGGCTACTCCACTCCGCCCGCTGCATCAGTCTGCATTATAGGTGTCCGTATTAAGCATGAATGTATCAGTGTTTGTGTCTGTCAGTGTGAGTCTAGGAATAAGTGTGTGTAACCTCTTATGTCTGTGTTTTGTGTGTGTTACGTGATTGTGTGAAAGCAAGATTACACACACAAAGACACACCTCAAACCAAACTGTGTGTCGGACTGTGGCACACTTAGGAGCTCGAGTCGTCTTTCATGCCTTTGCTGCGGAGTCCCACGTTCCCCAGTTGCCATCTTGCATGGGTCTGCAACCAGCAGTGTATTGTGCAAGTTCACACTTCACAAGAGCTAGCTCAAAGTTCAGTTCACAAAGGTTAAAATAAACTAGTTCATGTTGACATTCATAATTTTAAATTTGAACTAAGTTCAGAGTCCAAAAAATGAATTACTTCAGTAAAACTTCCTCCTTCTCTCCCAGCCTCAAATCATTGCCACTTCGCAAACTACATGAATTATTGCTTACTACTAAAGTCACAGACAGCGATTACTGTTCAAAGATTAGATTACCAATGTGAGTATATGTTTTATGTGTATAAGCTGTGAGTTTGACTCAGGTCGAGGACTTTCATGGTTTATGGTCTGACTTTCTTAATGATTTCTCACAGACATTTCAAAAGACTGGTCAGGTGCTTCAACTCAATGTGTTGATGCAAATTCATTACTGATGTGGCTGTTTGTTCAGACCCGATTTTTTTCAGTTGGAATCTGCATTGATTTGTTTATAAAAGACACATGCCAGATGACGTAATACCTCGTCTGCAGCCATAAAACCAAAACACACTCCTTCTGGTGTTTCTGTTTGGCGGTTGGTAAACTGCTTTTTGGTACACTACTGCCCACTTCTGGTGTGTGAGCGTTGTTCACTCTCGCCAGAGTGCGAACAGATACATCCAGTTCATCGTTAACCACAAAATGTGCACGTTCATGCACAACACTGGACACCAGTATCCTATTTGCTCTTTACTGTAGCCCTGCCTGTCCCATAAGTATTGGGGTTAGGGTCCTCTCTGGGCAACATCTAGACCAGGGGTCGGCAACCTCACCCAAAGAGCCATTTGGACCCGGTTTCCACGGAAAAGAAAACACTGGGAGCCGCAAATACTTTTTGACATCTAAAATGAAGATAACACTGTATATATTGCTATTTCTTACCTTTACACTTTGTATAAACAACTATAGTGTGTTGCTTATGAAATCCACGAAGTGCTACAGAGAAAATTAAATTTTATTTATGTAATGAACACATTTTGAACATTTTGAATTCTTATATCGCCTTTGGGCTTTCAGAGCATGTAGCGGAGCCTTGACCTGAATTTAAAAAATAAATTGGGAAAAAAAGCACTGTGTCACTAAACAATGAAAAATAAATTTTTGCAAAATATCTGCATAAATATTTATTTTGTGTCCCAATTCAGGGGCCTAAGACCAATTGCGTCACAGCAGTGCGACTAGGCTCTTCAATTTCGGAAAGGCTCGTTCAAATTCGACCTTTTTTTTTCCTGGGTGTCTAGGGTTCCAACAGATGAATCCTTCGTGGCCCAACCTATCCCAAGAGTCATTGCGCATCAGTAATTAAAATATTATCGACTGAGAGCCAGAGCATTACACTTTTAAATGCATTGGGTTTCAGCTCACTCATAACTCATGCATTCATATGCTAATTATGATTTTAACACTAATGTCTAATAGCATAAAATGATGAAGTGATGACATTTTATATCCAAAAGGTCAAAGGTCAGCTTCACTGGACATCATAACGTTCAGCAAAAACATTTCTGCCCATTATTTAACGATTTAATGCCTAGGTTACCTAGGCAGGGGAGATTGTGATTTCCTGCTGGTTGTCGGAGGCATACAACCATGAGGGAGTCATTCTAGTTTTTGGTATGAAATACAGTGATGAACAGATCTCCTTCTCCACAGGGGAAAAAAGATTTATTTGACTCAAGAATTCTTAAGCCTTAATCTGAATGAATTTGGAGAACATTTGGAGAAATTAAATGCAATTAAATATAAAGCCTGACTAAATCAACCTTAAGGCAATATTAATATTGATATTTTCTTTTCAGGTCCCGTAATACGACTGCTGACACTGCTAAACGTGTTATCTTTTACTCTGCAGACTCTCTGTAGTGTGAAAGTCTTTATTAACATTTTTGTGAAACTTGCTTTCACCAATGGAGCAGAACACTTCACCCTATGATAATTTCAGGGGCGGCGATCATGCATCATCAAGTCTCTACGTACTTTATAAGCCCCGAACATGGAGTCCCTGGTTCATGTTTCATCGTGCACACACACACACACACCACTGCAGCTCAGTGTGTCATATTGCCATAGTGCTGTCATGTCTGGCTCAGTGTCATCCACCCTCATCACTCAGAAGTGCCTGTGTTCAGGCGTCTGTCATAGCGTGTGAGCATATGCGGACAACGTTCTTTTTTTTTTTTAGGAGCCCAGTGACTCAGAGTGCTGGAGATGTAATTCCTGATCTCAAAAAAGACTCTTTTGAGGGCAATAATCATGTCAGCTTCAAAGCTTCTAATAGGTCCTTTCACTTCAAATCATGGATTTCACATACGGCTCATGAAATGACGTTCTCACCCGTGGAGAGACATGGAGCTGGAATCAAAGGCATGGATCAATTATCCACAGTTACTACAAGAACACAGCTTCAAAGGAAGCATATCAGATCACAATCTCTGAGGGTTATGCTTTCTCCACCTCCTCTCAGATTTCACAAACACACATACACAGAGGGAGAGAGTACACGGAAGAGTACACACACTCACACACATATGCATGAGGTGTGAAAACATTTAATTTTTACATTTTTGCATTTGATATCACTAATGTCATCAGAGAAGGGGTACTTGTTTGACTTGATTAATCACGCTGATGAATATTGCCATTCATAGCTACAGATCAAGAATTAAAAGTGGTTCATTAGTTTATGAATCTGACCCACTTACGGAGGAAGAGACAGAAAGAAACAGAGAGAAAGATGATGCAGCTATGTTGAAGCATGCTTGAAAACAAATTAATGAACCTTCTGGAGGTGAAAAGTGTCACACATACACACACACACAAAAAACATGGAAGAAAGGAAGGCATACTTCTGTCGGTGATGGAAATGCAACTTATTCAGAGAAACAACCAAAAAAGGAAAACACAACAACAACAAGAGAATGAAAGAAAAGACATGAATGGGGCCTGAGCAGAGAGGCGTCGAACTCTGGCTCTCGCTGTGATGCTCCGGTTTCAGAGAAGAATAAACGAGGTTGAGAAAAGTGGGCCTCCAGATGTGACTCCTTGTTCTTACACCCCCCTTGGCATCATCTTCTAACGGCTGGAATGTGTTCAATTATATTCATAAATATAGGATCGTCTCACAGTTGACAAATATAGACTGGATTTGTATTATTTAAATGCAACCTGGGAGGAAAATTACAGCGTGAATATGCAAATGGGTTAAGAAGATTAAAAAGATCAGCAAAAAGTAGGGGTGTATATGTGGCATGGCAAGGATTCACAATGATGGGGAGAGGAGAAGAAGAGAAAGAGTGAGGTGGGGAAAAAAAGAGGAAATGAAAGCAGATGAGAGAGAAAAGCTGGAGAAAAGAGGAAGAGATGGAAGAAGAGATTATGAGGAACTGGGAGGAGAGGTGGGATCAGAGGAAAAGGAGACAAAGTGTTTGAGAAAGGATGGGGACAGGAGAAGAAAGGGTGAATGGAGTTGAACCAGGACGAAAGGAGGAGATAAAGCAGAGCAGAGGTGTTATCTGTAAAGAGGAGTAAGAGCATTATGTGCAAGGAATGATACATGAAATGGGGCTGCAGAGCTCCTTTCTTAAGGAGAAGAGTGGGCCAGGCATAAAGACTGATGCTGATCTTTATTGTCCTTCACTTGGAAGTCCTCAGACTTCAACCACATTACTGCCTCTGCACGCACACTAGTTCTCTCCGCTATCATAGTTAAGTACAATTAATCTCATGCTGTCATTCAGAGAATAAAAAATAAGTGGGAAAAAAAGGCATTTTGAAAAATCCACTGAATAAATCATAATACGAGGAAGGCGCCTTCCAACTCTTTCATCGCTTTATGTTTTTCAAATGAATTTCCTAAAAAAAAACATTATTTACAACTGCCTTTATCTCTTATACAGCAAATAGATGAGTTGCCATGACAACAATTAATGAAATTCTTCCATATCTTCTCTAAGTGTGGCTCCTCATTACCATGGTAATAAACATTGCGGTATCGTATGGTCGTTATCATGAAGACAGATCGGTGGGAGCAATATCTCTTTTTTTTTTTCCAAAAAAGCGGTTGGTGGAGGTAATGATTGGGGTCGGATGGAGAGGGGTGGGAGAAGGGTTGACTAAAGAACTGAGAATGTTAGACAAAGGCTGTGGAAAGATGAAGCAGAAGATATGTAAGAAAACAGAGGAGCTGTGATGTTCAAACTGGGGCATTCAAAGCTTTAAACAGTTTCTATCACTATCCAGATGTTATTCTATTTTATTCATTTAAAATATGAGCAAGTTCTTCAATCTGGTCTGTGGATTTTCTTTTTTGGAACTGTATAAAAGTTAAAAAAAAAAAAAAAGTCTGTGATATTAAATTTGAATAAAATATTAAAACAGTCTCCAGAGGAGGACTAGATCAATTTTTAAAGTGAAAGTAACACTGGTTCACTGTGGTGCTGCTGCAATCTCCCAGCCATGTTTATAACACAGAGATGCATCTTCAAAGTTCACTGTTGGTTCAAGTGACCTCCAAGGGCTAATTACATTATATTTATTTATGCACTTGCAAAGAAAGCATTTGAGAATCATTACTTTGTAAGTCCTCGTCTTCTTTCTGAAAAGTGTGTGTAAATGTGTTTGAGACAGGCGCCGACTCTTTTGAAAGCAAAGATCAAGCAAACAGAAATCCCTGCTTCAAGAAGCCTTGTGATTTGTGTCAATACAGGCTAAACTCAAGATTTTTTTTTTTTTTCATATCTCAATTCTCATAATAAATCAGTGTGTTGCTTCTTTTAATATCGTCTCAGAAGACTAAATTACCGATAGTGTATGAACATCAAGAGAAAAGACATCTATTCAGCAAATTATAACCCTCACATCATTCTCACAGATATATGAAACAGCGAATTACTAAAGCTCTTAAAGCCTGTCTTAACACTGTGATTCATGGGATTTTTTTTTTAACATAATAAAATCTTTGGAGGGTTGCTGAAAGTATTGTTTATAAATACCAAAGGCTCATCATTATGCAGGCAGGTGCTGAGGTTTCTGGCTCTCAAAAATCAAATTGCGCGAGCGGTAATCAGTTTTGAACCAAAATCTCCCTGTGCCTGGGAACGTCTACTTCCAATGCCCCTCTCATCCTAATTGTATCTTTAACTGCTCCAAGAATGAGGATGGTGTGTCAGGCGATAAAGGGGGAATGAAAACACATTCCAGCAAGAAAAGATAAAATAAATAAGTCAATAAATAGATAAATAATGGTTTCAAGTCAAACACAGCAAATGACAAGTTGTCTTTCCCAGTGTAACAAACGATTTCTTCAGGAAAAAAAATAAATGTGTGTGTATGTGTGTGTGTGTGGGGGTGTCTGGTCAAGAATGTTATCAATGATAAAAGTCAAAAGGTCAATATAGACAGGGAAATTAAAAATACATTTTCAACCTGTGTCCCTGTGTTAATTGGTCAGTTATCTCTCCTCCCAAATTTGTCAAAACAAAATAAATTTTTTTATATTAAAATGCATTTTCTTTCTTTCTGTAAAACATTAAATAAGTTTGATGACTCATCCTGAGTTCAGGGTGTAGCCAGCTGATGCCATCAGTAAACTGTTTGTAACCATTAGCTTGTGGTTTTCGTAGTGTACATACAGTATATATAGATATATATATTTTCAAAAGGCCGTGGTTGTGTTCTTATTTATTTATTTCAACCTTGTTCTCCTTCTAATCTAACAACATAGAGGAGGGAGGAGAGGGAGGAGGCCAACACACTAAGTTCTGCTATTGCTACATAGCTAGCGATAGCATTTATAGCTGTTTACTTACCCGTCTAGAAGAAATGTTGTGAGTTCAGCATCAAACTTCATTCCTTTACTCACCAAGAGCTGTCTGCAGAGGTGGAAAACAACGCCAATATTAACTCTCACGTCTTTTCTTGTACCTATCTGTTGTGAACTCAGGACTTTTGGTCTCTCTGTTGTGTTTATTTGCTATACCATGCCAACTTTTGAGTAATCCATTTAAATAGGAAAATAAAATTGGAAATATGTAACATTAGGGAACCTAGTGACTCTCTAACTGCTGGTTCAGTGGGATCTTTAAGAGATAAGCCCTGAAGGCTCTGTCCCACACTGTGCTCCTTTTCTGTCATTTATAAACAAAAATCCTCTTCTTCCTTTGACTGACAGCCTATTACAAAGAACATGTCGGCCACCCAAAATGACCCCATGTTATAATAAACTGTAAGGGCGAGAAATGTTTATGATTTCAGATGGAAAGGAAGTGAAAAGTTGATCTGGTGTTATCTGCAGAGAAGGGTTCCTTCCTGGGCTTAAATAATCACAGTGTGGCTGAGCACTGCACAGCGTCTAAGAAAAAAAAAAAATAACTGTGCTGGGGTGTTCTGGGCTTAATCTGTTAATGAAGGGTGTAATTATGCAACATCATCAGGTAGAAAATGAACCAGTTTCTAATCCCACCCACCCATGATTCTTCATTGAAAGAATCAGTGGAACTGATTGGGGGGAATGCATTGTTGGTGAATGAGCCAATTGAATTTTCCAACCCTTTCCTCTCCCCAAGAGACTGTGCTCCAACTTTCATTCTCCAGAATCTCCCCCCCTCCCTTTAAATGTTATTGCATTTACAAATCCATTAAATATGTCCTAATTTTTATCTTTTAAATTGGTAATTGGAGATGCCAGCTCTACACAGTGGCTTCTACAACAGCAGCTAGTTGATATAATTGCAATGTACGCGTGACTTGAGCATAATACCAATTAGCTGTGTTACCTCCTTGAAGAGCAAACTGTGTCCAAATAAACACATCTTAATTATGCCCGCAGAGAATAGGAGTTGGAGAACACACAATCAGTGTGGATAATTAATTCAGTGTTTTATCATAAGTTTTTTTTTTTTTTTTTTTTTTTTTTACCCATCTTGCTTTACGCCAAGAATCATGCAACTAAAAGATTAATAAACTGTTCGTCCTCTCCACAGGACTTTGGGTCAGCCTTTGTAGTTCACTGTCCTGGCAGCCATTAGCCTCTACGGGCTTAAGAAAAGGGGACTAGTAAAAAAAGGAGAAGAAGAAAAAAAATGCCACTCTCACAGACCAAACAGACCACTTGGCTTCTATGATCCATCAAGCTTTAGGGACTCTAGACCCCTCTGTACCCATAAATCTGCTCAAACTTGACAAAGTTTCATTTTGTCTGGGTTAAATCTGCTATGCATTTTACTCTTCTTCTTTCTTGCCTTCTGTCACTGCATACCACCACCGATTGAGTGTGAAGAACCTTAAAATACTAGTATGTTCATCCTTTCTTTGGCTTTGAGCTCAGCCACAGCAGCCCAGCCCTGTGCTTAACCTCCGCTGAATTCCAACAGATGGCCCTGGGTGCCAATGCATGCTGGGAGGACACACTTATTCCGACCAGAGTCACTTCTAACCCTCTCTTTGCTGTAATGAAAAATACGTCTGCCTAAACAAAACTGGATTTGTTTAATATCTCATTGTGAGATCCATGTGATTGTACAATAACTAAAGTGAGCATAAGTGAGATAACAACCAGACATTCCTGAGCAGAAAAAAAGTCTGTGAGATGTCTGAGAATAGGCTTACATCACATCAGATACACAATTCACAGCGGGCCGAGGCTCAACCAGTGCAGTACAATACAGGTTCAAAGTGTCAGTCCCCAGAGTGTCAGCTGTGCTCTTGACACTGGGTTGTAAAGAGAAGTGGATCACAAAGAGAGTCAATGAGTCCCCAATGTCTTTGTGAAACAGCATTGTGAAAAACCTTGCATCAGAGATTGAGTATATATTTATTCTGTGATGCAAGTGCTTGCATTATTCTATTTCAAGCAACAATGCAAGGACAGTGCACTACAGACAAACAGAGGCTTCCCCTTTATTCATTTTTATGTCTTTCTACTATAATGTATCACTGGTTCCTGACATGAATCTGCTCTAGATAACACTAATAATTCATCGCTCTTGACTCTTGACTCAGAGTATTCAAGTGTTGAGCAATCCTGTGTCCTGGAAATAACATCTATATAGAACTAAACTCCAACAGCTTTATAATTTATAGGAAATGTAGTGACCGTATTATGTTTTGTATAAACATGATGACTGAGTGTTGTTAATATATATGTTTGGCAAGGGACAAATTAGTTGATATGAACATATCAGTTTAATGCTCTTAGATATCATAAATGTTTTCCACCCAAAATATCTGATCCGTCATTACAACACCCACTTGTAGTGACTACAGCATTATGAAACTTTTTGACGGTAATGATTGGAAAGATTGTGGTCTTTAACCCAAGTGCTTTTGTTGCTTAAACCTAACCGAAGATAGGACTGAATATCTGAACCCCAGTCTCTTTCCACCCAACATGTTGGAAGGTCATGTAATTCCGCTCTTCCTACTATCTCGACCTGCCAGTCAAAAACCTCGTCTGTTTAGCAGATCGCCTCAGGAGACACCCAGGCATCTACTACAACATTTAAGACGTGGGTCATCTGACCATGTGTCTGTAACTTCCACATACTGTAGCATAACTGTTATCTGCATTGTTGTCACGTGTTGTTATTTTCTTGTGTGTGAAAATTGCATCTCAAATACTTCTTAAAGGTTCTGTAAACGATGTCGCATTAGACCACCAGCATCTCAGACCAAAACAGAAGCTTTGTCAGTCACACACCTCGTTATCGCCTATGCCTTCTGTAGCCGGTCACTCATTATGTAACCATCAAGTTACTTACACATTGAGGAGAAGAAAATCCAGTCAAGACAGGGCCATACGAATGACACTGACGGAACCGGTTAACACTTTATGGATGTTTTGTCGGGCCACAAGCCGACAGGGATTTGAACCGATTACTCCACTATCTTAACATAGAAAATAGTTGTTTGCTGCTATGATATTGTTTAAAAATCTCATATACAGAACATTTAAACAGGAAAGCACAAAGGAGACTTTAGCTCAATATTTGCTTTCCGGTTTTCTAGTTCAGCTTTACATAACACTGCCCAGCAGAAATCACTTATCCATATAGAACACCAAGACCTAAATGTGTAATTACCATAGCCACAATAAATGGCATTAATCTCAGATATGATGTTCAGGTATATTCAAATGCTGCTAAGGTGCATGAAGCAGCAATATGTCAGAGAGAGATTAGGTGAGGTCGTTTCATACATTCTGTCACCTCCCACTCACAATAATTACAGAACTGAAAGGAATTTCACAGTTCAACTATTTTAACTCCTTTTTTTTTAGAGATTGTGGAGATCAGTATTTAATCCTTAGTTGTGGAATAAATTATTTTTAATCGGTGTTGTAAACTCTCTGTCTGACACAACCTGTATGTTTGCCATTGGTCTGCGTTGACCTTTTCCTCCTCTGAGCAGCCTGGCTCTTCGGGGTTGGCCGTGAACACGGCATCATGGACAACTCAGCGGCCAGGCACTGAGACAGAGCCTTTATTGATATGGTAATGCTGTCGTTCATTAGCTGTCTTTAATTAGCGACTGTGCTGCTGTGGGCTTCTGGCTAACTGAAGCCACCAACACCAGACTACTTATGAACACACATCTTTCCCAAACAGCCTGGGACTCAGAGAGAGTGAGAACATGTCATCATGAAAATATATTAATGAAGAGCCAAGGTGGGCAAAAAATTTGGGGAAAAGAGGACAAATGATTGCTTGAAAACTAGAGGGAGTGAGGAGGGGGACGGGACAAAAGTGAATCATTTTGTGAGGGGATGGTAGTATGGACTAAAACATGATTTTCTCTTATTCAGTAATCAGAAAACCCAATCACAACCTTGGCTGGGTTTGATATGTTGCAGTGCACTATTATTTTGCCCTATTAAGCAGAGCCTATGATATTTGATTTCAGAAACCATCAGCCCTCAAACACATGCAATCAAAAGATTGATGAGCCCACATATAACCATACTGGGAAATCATCTCTGCAGTGATTGGCTGAAATGAAAACCTGCAGTCCGGTGGGTATCAAGGTTGGAAACCACACTCTCAAACACAGTTTTGTATTTTGCAGTGATTTATGACCTTTTCTAGCACTCTATTGAGTTATTGACGGCCTGTCTAGTCTGATCAAACACTGTTTGTAAATGTAAATGAGTGCAAAGTAATGATAAAATGTGCCAGGTGCTACAAACATGAGGACAGAAAGTTGGCCAAGCGTAAGCTGTAACTTTGTGCATTTGCTCTCATTTTGGCCTCAGTCAGCCTGAGGATGGTGGAGAAAATCAGGGAACAGTCCAGCGATGCTGCTGGGTTTTTGTTCACAACAAGTATAACAGATTAGTAAACGTGAGAGTCAACACAGACAATCTGACTTGCTGCGTATTGCAATATTTCTGAGTAGCTAGTTCAGTTGTAAACCTCTGACACAAGGGCTTCACCACAATAACAAATTGTCAACCCGGAGTAAGAGTACACTGATGGTGATGAATGAAAATGATTTCATAATCCAAAAAGGGAAGTTGCTTGTCCTTTGGTTGCCCTGGGGGGCAAAATCGAGCGCTGGGTCACAGATCCACAACTTCGCCCTCCCTGGGTGTGTTGCTAATCATATACACTACATACTATAGCAGATGAAACATGACCAGCTTCATTACATTTAGCCAGGAGCTCATATACTAGCCAGTGAGCCGCTGTGACACGCTTGGCCCCGGTTTGTAATTAGCTGATAGTAATTTAATTAAAAATTAAGATTTGATGAGGTCCAGCCCCAGTGCATTTGACTGTTTTCCCCCCGGATCACCTGGTTTGAAATTGGATATTTTTACAAGTCAGATAAAAAACTTCAGTCTAAGCTATACCTTATCAATCACATGAATGCTGGTGCTAATGCTAGCATGATGATATTAGTGTTAATATCAGTGTTAATATTGGTGTGTTTGTGTAGGGAAACACCTGCTGTCCCTTTTAGAGCACCATCTCTTTTTTTTTTCATTCAAATTGGCCAATAAATGTAAGCTTATTCTCCAATGAAGGAAGTCCTCCCTTGTTTTTAATAGTTCCCCATTTCATTTTGAAGGTTGTTTTTGTTTTACCTGTTTAAATCAGCTTTAATCTACTAGGTGCTGCGTCACTGGACTTGGACCGGTTGTTGGTCTGGCAGGCCTTAGTGACACATTATGTATACTTGAGGTTCATTCCCATCCAGAGCCTGTAGTGACTGTTTTTAAGGAATCTTGTAAGCCATTATTTTATGTGTAACTTTTTGTTGAACATAAGAAAGTATAGAGATAAGTAGCCAGGTGTAGTGTAAAATAACATAACACAGTTGGTTGGTTTTCCTCCTGACCTCGGCTTTTTTGAGTCACCAGCTGCCACTGATATATATTAGTATATCGATTTCCACCTACACTCTACCAGATTGTGTATTGTGCCATCCCACCCATAGATTTCAGCATCACTTACCTGTTTTGACCTCCTGCGTGTTTTTGGACTTTTGCCTGGTTCTCCTGCCTGTTGCCGACCATCGCCCGCTCCCTGACTTCACCTCCTGTTTATCCTTGCCTGCTTTCATCTGCTGAGCCTAAATAAAGGTGAGCTGTTCTGAACACTGAGTCATACATCCTTCCGATTCTGAGGCGTGACAGCTTAATACCACACCACACACACCTTTAGCAGCTGCTTTGTGTGAAAACAACATGAAAAGCAACTGGTGTAGCTGTTAACAACTCATCCAAACAAACTGGTTTTTATTCAAGAAGTCAATCAATAATTAGTTTTTGTCCATCGTGCCACGAACAACTCAACCTCTGGCATATTACAGCTGGTTACCTTGCTGAGGAGGTGGAGCTGCAGCTCTTCATCGAACAGCTCACTGAGGCTGCTACTTCTTGCTCCATTACACCCTTCAATATAAACACTGGTCTGCTGTCAAAAAGCACTTTTTAATGAACAGTCACTGTCAGCTCTAACATCTCAGACAAATATGTGTTTCCTGTGACAGCTTCACAATAAAAGCCAGACTAGGCCCGTTTTGGCTTGTCGATCTGATCATCTGCATCCTCGTGTTTATTGACCGATTTTTATGCCTCTGCGCCGGCGACAGCCAGGTCGTCCGTCCGTCCGTCCCGTTCTCATGAACGCTATATCTCAGTAACGCCTTGACGGAACTTCTTCAAATTTGGAACAAACATTCAATAGAACTCAAGGACTTCGGGGGTCAAAGGTCAAGGGCGTGGTGACCTCACAAAACAGTTGGCCTTGTGAATGCAATATCTCTGTGATGCCAAGGGAATTTTTTTCATATTTGGTAAAAACTTTCACTTGGACTCAAGAACAAACTGATTACATTTTGGTGGCTAAAGGTCAAAGGTTGAGGTCACAGTGACCTCACAAAACATGATTTTGGCCTCATGAATGCAATATATCGAGAACGCTTCAAGGGAATCCTTATGCACAAACATGCATTAGTTCGCAAGGATGAACTGATTAGACTTTGGTGGTCAAAGGTCAAAGTTAAACCTCACGGTGACCTCAGAAAACACTTTAGCCATTACGCAAGACTTCACACAGCAGTTATGACAAAATTTCACACAAATGGTTCATATTCTATACTCTGGATAAACAGGGATGTAACCTGAAACTAGTCTGTGTGGTGGAGGCAGGGAACCGTGAGGCGGTAATTATAGTTAGCAATGTCACTGTTCAATGTTATTATAACAGGTGGAGCTGTCAGTCAGAGTTCTAATAGAGTTGTCATAAGCCCTAGTTTATTATGAGATAAAATGTACCTGAAGAAGAAAAGCATCTTTCTCATGGAAGTTAAGCAAAGGCTGACAAAGTGCAGCCGAGACTGATGAAAGTGGAGCTGACAAGCTGACCCTCAGATGTCACCCCAAGGCCACCCTACATGGGACTCTTACTCTGAAAGATCCTTTTGAATTTCCAAAATCTTCAAATTTGAGTGTATCAATGAACACGCGACTCTTTGTTTTCTATTATAACTTGTGTTTATTTGTGTGTTTGTTGTCATCTCTCTCATCTCAGTGTCACTTTTTCACAGATGCACTTTCAGTTGTGTTTTTCCTTTGTCAATCACTCTGTTGTGGACATGCTGCGAGAGCATACAGCATGTCATTTACTGCGACAGGCTTTCTTTCCCCCGTCAAGCCTCTCTCTCTTCTCCGTCTTTCTTCCTCCACTCCCATCCCCGCTCCTCCTCAAGGCCACTCGGTATGCAGACAAGATGCTCTTGATGGTTTTTTTTTTTTGTGCTACGAGCTGAGGTATTTTGTGATTTGTGATTTGGCTTTCAGTGGCTTCAGACGAAGTAGCCACCGTTCGCCCTGAAGCCTGACAGCCATGTTAGGATATGATAAGAGCCACAAAACGCAGAGAAGATTGACATTTTTCCGTCTTCCTCTCAGACACCCAAACTCCAGACATCCTTTCATCTCCAGCAACCTTGCTTTGTTATTCTCTCCGCTGATTCTTCCCTTTCTTTCTCCCACGCCCACACTCTATTTTCAATAATATATACATTTAAACATGAGATCTGCCTGATTCATTGTGAGGCCTCACAGTAGGCCACCTATCAGTGTGATAATCAAAACATGTCACTCTGTGGCCTTGTTGCTCCATGATTGGAATTTAATTTCATCACCAAGCAAAACTATCACTCGTTCTTTTCTCCTTTTGTTGTTCTCTCCTCTGCTGCAATCCGTCTTTCTCCTTCTGTTATCAGTTTGTCCTCGTGCTGTGTCCAACACTTTTTTTTTTTTATAGAACGTCTTGAATTGATGTTTTAAAAGGCTGGTGGTGGTTGATATGCATCACAGTAGCTTGCACTAAAATTAACGTTTGGAAAGTGTTTAATGAGACAGACAGAAAGGAAGAGGGGGAGGGAAGAAGAAAGAGAGGGAGGGAAGACAGAAAAATAAAGAGAGAGAAAGCAAAAGTCTGGATGGCACTGGATAGAGGGAAGCAATCAATAAAAAATGTATGTCATTTCTAGAAGCCAGATTCATACCCAAATCTCTACATTATGCAATAGATGGGATATAACTGTATGATCTCACAATCATTTGCGGAGGGTGTCCCGATATGAAATTGTTGAAGGAACCCAAGCGGAAGGAGGATATAATTAATGAACTCTGCAAATGAAATACCACTAACTGGTGTTTAATGTGTTTGTGTGGAGTGTAAAGATTATGGACTGCCATTATTTGCATTTTGCATGCCCCCCGAGCAGCCAGATACCTTTTTTCATTAGGTTTTCACTCTGTAAAGCAGAAATGCTTCTGTGATACTCTGCTCTTGAACATACAACAGCAAATCTGTTCCTGGATAAGGTTGAATTTTTTTTTGTATCTCCTCCATCAAATCCACCACAGGTACATGCACCATCCAAGTGTCTGATGACTCCGTATTGTTAATACCATGGTGGTCTTCTCTATCTGGCATTACCTGCATGTTTGGCACTGAAAAAAGGACAAATTTTACATTCATATCCTCACCAGGAGTGTGACTGAAATCTGTACCATGTTCCGATAAACAGCTGGCACAGATGTGTACTGATACGTAGACTCTCCCTACACCTGCCAAACACGCTTCACACACAGTTGGTATTGAACACATGCCAGGAAATATGGCTACCTGTAAATCCAAAATTTTCTTTTCCTCAACCTGTTATTGATTTGTTCTGCCACTGACTGCTTCTGCTTTACAGTGCGATCACTCCTCACTTTGATATCCAGCTTCTCAAATCGCATTGAAAAGCAGATGCTTTCAGCTTTTTCAATTGCACACAGTGGGTGAGTTGCTGCTTTTGCTCTAAAAGAGCACTTATCCTTCTTTACAGTGGATGTTGGTGACAATCACCTTCTTGGCAGGTCTTATCTTTGAAACCACTGAACATTTCTTTAATGTCAAAGAGTTAGTTGTTTTTTTAAAGATGGCTGATATGACTTCTGTACTGGGACAACTTAGATTTTATCCTTGGACTTGTGTGATCTGGTTGAAAAAAGGATGAGTGGCCGACTCAGCAGTGAGGAGAGACGAGATAAGAGTATTATTATCAAATGTATTAATAAGCACATGGTAAATTATGGTAGAGAGCATGTAAAATAAGGTGTATTTGCAGATAATCCTATCGAAAGAGTAAAATGTACCAGCAGGAACATTTAAGAATCAGGGAAATGAAAATAATTTTTTTTTAAAAAGTGAATGACATGGGGAAAAACAAGACATAAAACAGGCAACAGCAAAAATAAAATAAAACATAAAAAAGGAACAGCAGATGCACATGGACCAGGTGTCTTCTCACTGTTCCAGCCTAGTGCCACACAGCTTCCACCTGAGCAGAGGTCTAATCAGCAGGTTCATTGAAAACGCCTAAAACAATGTCAATAGTAAAGGCACAATTTATAGAAAACGCATGAATAACAGCAATGAATGGCGATGATAAAATACAATATCATAATGTAAAAGAGGAAATAGAATAAAACCTATATCAAGTATAAAATATTAACCAGCCAAAGGCCTCACATGTACATCTCGAAGTTTGTCTTAAGAATCAATGGAGTCATTGGAGGTGGAACATTTGACTGAAACCTCTGGAGCTGCCACCACAAAGGAGCAATCTGCCCTTACCCATGAGCCTTGATTGTGGAATGGTTAAAAACTATTGTTCTGAGGATCTGAGAGGCCTAGAGTTGGAGGAAGGGCAGAGAAGTTCTGAAATGAACCAACAGAAGAGCCTTGAATGCAATCCTGTTTTTGACAGTTGGAAAGTGCAGAGATGCTAGTACCGATGCAATGCTGTCTCTTTTTCCGGGGTTTTTTCTGGAGTTTTGCTACACCAGTCTGCACCAGCTGCAGGCGAGACAAAGCCAAGTACTGGCCAATACACAGGTGCAGTGAGTACAGTGAATTGCAATAACCCAGCTGTGAGGAAATGAATGTGGTGGTCACGTGTTGCCATCCAGCTCCTCACATCCTGGAGGCGGTTGTGGAAGGATGTGATAGAGTTGGAGGACTTTACAGACAAAATATTTAATCAGTTTATAAAAATGCTACAGAATAAACTACTCAGCAGTATATAGTTGTTAAAAGCTCCAGTACATTTTGTAAATAATAATTTTGTACTTTTACTGATGTAACATTTTGAATGCATACACATAATTTGTTATCTCTACTTTTACTTAGTTTTAGACATCTGACTACATATTCCATTATTGGTTACGAGCTATTGAATCTGTCAGTCATCTTGAGTGTAGTTCAGTCATTAGTAATTCTGGTAATGAGACTTTGATAATTAAACAGTGTGATAACTCTTGTACCCTTAGTTTATGGTGTTGATATGTAATTTTAAATTGTGAGTAATTTCAGTTGCATTGGAAAATATTTCCACCTAACAGAAGTGTATTTACTGCACATATGGTGTAATGGATCACAGGTGTTCCTTTAACTGCATCATAATACACCGACAGATGTTTATCACATTGCACAATAAACAAAACTTGAAATTCTCATTCTTACATCTGCCAGTTTTGATGCTTTTGTTTTAAAGGCAAGATGGCCAACCCAGAGGTTACACTTTGTCAAGATCTACAGATTAAATTTGTAGGCTTGACAGATATCGCAACTGTTTATTATACTCAAAACAAAAAAAATCACAACAGCAATTATTCAATCTTTCATTGTGAGGTAAGCAACAGACATAAAACGTTCATGTTACAACTAGAAAAGTGTGAAAGTGGGTTGGCATGTTTGTGAGTGGCTAATGGGGCACCTTGCCAGATTGCTTTACATTGTGTTGCATCAAAAGATGACCCAGGTTCAACTTGTTTGCCGGACAACCCTGCGCCTTAGGCTTTATTCGTATAATATTTTCAGAAAAGGCTTATCAATATTTTATTTTTCTAATTAATTATAGTAATAATTATTTTTAATTTGTAGCACAGCAGCAGCTAAAATTCTTATAATCAACAATCTGGAAAATGATCTCCGCTCTAATAATTGTGAAACTGTCCATTAATTTATACCAGTTCAAAATCAAATTAAATGTTTAATATATGGAATAGTTTTTTTTCTTTTTGCTCATGGACATGGGACACATTCATCCCGCTGCATGACATTTTACACAGCAGATGCTATTACTGCTCACTAGAAGGAAGTGGGAAAAGTTCAGGGTGTTTACAGTATAAACACATTTCACACACTGTGACTTTCAAAGTAAAACAAAACAGAAGAAAATTATGTGAATAAATGGACAAATAGAAAATAAATATGCGAGCAGAATTTTTAAGAAAATGTAGCCATAAACATAAATTTTTTTCAGCCTGGATTTAAAAGTAGCATCAGTCAGAAAGTGTCAGATGTAAGTTTGTTACGACCGTATGTAACTCAACACCCAATCACCATGTTTTATCTCAGAAGTCACAAGCCAGCGTCTGATGGCCGAGGGGGTTCACGTTGTAAAAGCAACTATGGGATGTATTTTGTGCCTTAAACCAGCGGGTAAATGAGCAGCACTATTTTAAAATCAGTTCAGTGACACAGTGAAAGCGCAACTGGAGGGCTGTGTTCAGCTTTCATTGTCTTTGTTAGAACTCTAGCAGAAGTTTTCTTCAGTGTCGTCAGCCTAACAGCCTTTTTGGGAAGACCTTAGAGGGAATCTAACTTTCTGGAAATAAAGGCATCTATGTTTTTTAAGGACACGAATCTTTATATTTCTTACCATATTACTAAATTCATAAAGGATAGAGGTGGTGTTATTTAATCTTATTATAGCATGTTAGCTAACTCTGTCAGGTTATCATAAAACAAATTTTTTCCCACTAAAAAAGCATATTATGGTACAAATGCTGAGAATATTTAGCATTAAAGTGATGGTTCAGGTTATATGACGTGGAGCTGTGTGAGGTAGTGATACATAGTGGGTGTATTACCTGCAGTAGATTTCAGCTCGGTGTGCTCTCAGTTTGCAGAAACAGACAAAAGCATTGGCACATAGGTTGAGTGACGTACTGATGCGGACAGGGTCAGCAGAAAAACCATGCTTAAGCCATTTAAAAAAAAATGCTCACAAGATAAAGCCAATGTCAATTGAGATGAAGTACACCTAATATTGAAAAGTTTTACCACCTTATCTTGCCGTTGAACAGCCCTTTCCTTTGGAACTACATTTCCTCAACTGTTGAACTGTGGTTTCCTATGCACAAGCACACCATCAGCACACACTGTATGATGCCACAGATCAGCTGTTTGAGTCATAAGAGGGGGTCAGCCCTATGTTCCCACATTTCTTAGAACTTTTTTTCACTGAAATTATTGAAAATTAGGGTTAGGGCTGTGGGTATATAGGGTTAGGGGTTAGGGCTTTGGGAACATAGGGTTAGGGGATAGGGCTTTGGGAACATAGGGTTAGGGTTAGGGGATAGGGCTGTGGGAATGGCTTTGGGAACATAGGGTTAGGGGATAGGGCTTTGGGAACATAGGGTTAGGGTTAGGGGATAGGGCTGTGGGAATATAGGGTTGTGGAAACATAGACACGCTCCCCATAAGAGCTAAGCATAGGTGTGCTTGTGCTATCAGTTTCAGTATACACTTTGTTTTGAATATTTTCACCCTTTATTTTGCCCTTTCCTTTGGCACTACATTTTCTCAACCATTGAACTACAATATGTAAGCGCATTAGTGCACCTTCAGTAAGCTCTGCCTGACTCAAACAGTTGATCTGCAATAAAGTTTCTGCCGTTGGTGCGCTTGTTTGTAGTAATACCATAGTTCAACTGTGGCCAAAACACAGTATTTGAGGCTGGCTCTGTCCACAGCGGCACGTTCTTCTGTAGCAGCGCTTCTGGCTGCTTCTCTAAACTGAGAGAGCAACGAACTGAATCTACAACAGGTAACACACTGACTATGTATAAGTACCTCACTCAACCCCACATCAAATAACCTGAACTATCCCTTTAAAGTGTACGACACACGTTCCTCACATCATGTCCGGGGAAAGGAGTGACTTGTTGTGTTATACAGCTCAAAAGCACTCACCCTGCTGGAGCCCTTAAGTAACCATGTTTAATTCTGCTGGTGCTGAGTGTCATTACCAGCAAACACAATTTGGTGGTGATTTTTGCACATTCAGCCAGTTCTTTATTTCTTGTACTTGTACGAACAAAAGTGTTGAAGGTTTTAAGGTTGAAAGAGGGATTTGAACCTTAGGGAAATTCATATGGCACTTTAATTTATTTGGAATCATTACTGCATGAAATACAAGAGTAAGGAGAAAAATGAACGTATCTTTTTAAATGACTGACAATGCAGAAAAATAATGAAATGTGCTGTGGATAATTCCACATTGTTTAAAAGCAGATTCTGTCACCTATCCCCTGTGTGTGTGTGTCACTTTTGTTTTATTGAACCACAACAGGAAGTGGGGCTTTTCAATGTAATACAGCAGCCAGCTATTAGTGGTGCTAACACTGAACCACACCATTTAAAAATTTAATTAGTCCCAACATGAGAAGCAGAGAGCAGCAGATACACACCCCCACTCACTTCTCTATGATTACAGCTGCGCACACACACACACACACACACACACACACACACACACACACACACACACACAAAGAGACAGTGCATCAGGCTTATGGTCTCAGGCTGCTGCAAGTTTGAATGAAGCATGCCTCCCTTAGATTAATTGTGGCCCACTTATTTTTAATTAAAAATTTCGTTGTGTGGTTCCACGCTGGTAACGTGGGAGTAAGTTTTAAGTAAAGTAAGTCTGTCCTTGTTCTGTCAGCGTGTTTTAATCAAGACAGCCTTACAAGATTTGGTTCAGTTAGCCAATAGACTATTCACTGATTCTCAGGAGATGAAGGCCTGCAGGAGCAGCTTTTGTTGGTTTTTTTTGTAGGAAACTGAACGTCTCTCCAGGAAGCAGCGGCGTGCGGTGACTTTTACCGAGAAGCAAGCAGGGCCGAAATAACCAACTACGTTTACTTGCTTCTGCTGCCTCTTGACGCTCAGGAAGAAAAGAAGAAAAGCAATTTTCTCACGTGCAAGTTTAGCCTCCATGCACGTCTGCACATACGTGTAATGTTGCAATACCATAACTGATCGCAGAATGGTGGAAGCTGAGTCAAAGGCAGCTTGACAAGCAGACAGCTATAGCTAGTCACCATTCAAGGATCCCAGCATTATCTTTAATGCACATGTACAGACATCTAAAAATTGCTGCTCCTCTCTCTGATTGACAGGCCCCAGCCTTTGTCAACGGGACACAGTCATGCCGATGAAAATGACAGAAATGATAGTTGCGATGGCTCGTAGTCAAGCTAGCTTCAAGAAACAATAGCCTGTTGCAGCCACAAGATGGCAGCAAATTACATCATGGATGCAAACAGACAGTATCAGATCTTTTTCTGGGAGATCAGAGATATTACTTCCACTTCAGTATCGTTTTATTTTCAGCTTTAACAGGTCAAGCACCACTCCTTGTCCTGATGGCACAGCAGTGCTAGAAACAGATGCAGAATGAACTAATTTTCTTCAACTTCATTCTTGAGAAGAAGGATGCCATTGGTTCTTTAACTCCCTTTTGTTTGGAGGAGTCCATTCATTTCTGAGCAGAAACTCAGGTAACCTGAGGACATTAGACAGATTGGCTGAGGACAGTGGATCCTGGCTGTCTGTCTGAGTGCTTCCTGGTGACATATCTGCATGACGATGGCCCGTCTGTATATAAGCAGGTATCATCACCAGCTTCTCATGCCTCAGACTGGCAGCTGCAAGGGCAACTGAAAGGTCTTGGGCTCCCCCTACCAGCACACGACAGAACACATCTAATTTCCCATCACTTGCCTCATTTCCACCTTCATGAGTTATCTACAACTCTTTATCATGGTCTATGACATGGAAAATAGACAATGCGACTCAAAGTGGAGACCACACACTCAGCATTCACTCTGGGAAACTGTAATGTCCACTCAGCTGTGAACGTTTAGTTCTTTAGTCATCAGCCTCATCATTTTCTGTGAATCAGGTTACTTCCACAGTATAACGGAACACAACTTTTTCCAGTTGTTTTTAAAGTGTTTTTCTTATTCTTTTATTTTTTTTAAATCAAAAATTTAAATTTTATTCATTGTTTCTTGCTGATTGCTCCTGTATTAAAACGTAGTTTTCCCGCAAATAAATTAATATGATTCAAGTATTTTCCCAAAGAAGAAAATAGACAGAGTTATTATCGTTAAAAGCAATAAAAGGAACAGACAGCTTTGGGAATACATTATTATTTCGTTTAGTGGTGGTGGTCGTCACTGACTCAGAGCCATCTCTTCTTCATCAGTTTTATCATATAGAACCTTCACAGTATCACACTGTTATCACTGCTCAAGTCACTGACCCGCATCCATTTGCCTCAGTGAACAGTGTAGTTCAGGACCTTGACCTTGTTTCTTTGTTGACTAATAAGACCCACTGACCCACAGACCCACCCACGCAGACAGCAGCGCACAGTTTAAGTACAACTTTTATTAATACTGGAATCATCACAGTGCGTTTTGTTACATTAGCAGTGACTAAAGTTAACAAAAAAAAGGGTAAATTTTACATAAAGGAAGACAGAAAAGAAAAACCTTATCATCAGCGACAGAGGCGAAACGACCTTAGAAATGAATTCACAATAAATTAAAGAAGAAAGAGCAGAAGAGGGGACAGGAAAAAGAGAGAAAGACAAGACCACAGTGCCTGCAGGGCTACTCGGGGGGAGGGAGGGGCAGAAGATCAGTTTGTACAGAAAGATAAAGCAGATGTTGACTCTGTTACAATGTTAGCCTTTGAACAAAATAGCCCCATAGAAATTATATCGACGCCTCAGTGGTGAGTTGTGGAGAGATTTCATTGTGGAGTTGAGATGTTGGCTGTAGAGTAAGAAGAAGAAGAAGAAGAAGAGAAAGAGAGCGAGCGAGCGAGAGACACTACCGCAAACTGGAGTATTGACAGTAAGACATTCAGTTTAGTTACAGTGGCAGTGGCACCGGGAGGCCACCTCTGGCCACTCTGCTCTGCATGGCTGTATGACAGGAAGTTGCGATGCATTTCATCATGATCCCTTGGAGAAACTCAGCGGACCCTCGTTTAGCTTCAGAGAATCTACCTTAGTCATGTTTGCTTCAGATGTGTGTGTGTGTGTGTGTGTGTGTGTGTGTTTGTGGCTTTTCTTCAGTATAAGACAGCAGGAAGGATTGACAGATTGTGTGTGGGAGAAGGGAGGGAGAAACAGTATGGGTCTTAACCATGTCCTTGTGCAACACACACACACACACACACACACACACACACACATACTTACAGTCATAAACACACATATTAAACGTAACCTGGGAAAATGGCTAAAGGAGTGGATTTTACATTTTTTCTTATGTCAATTATTTCAAATGGGTGACATTTTTTATTCATTTAATTTCGTACATACAGTGAATTCCCAGTGTATATATATATATATATATATATATATATGTGTGTGAAGGGAACTGAAGCTGTGAGGAGAATCGTTCCACAATACAAATAAGGCTGTCGTCCACAAAATTTCCACATAGATTTCTGATGGTGTGTTCACGCTGTGAGCAAATGCTCACAGTGGAAGTCTGCCAGTTTCCTATAAATCTGAGTAACCACGGAAACTCATCTGAATGTGCGAACGGTCAACAAGATAACTGGGTGAGTTGGCCGTGGCTGAATGTTTTATAGTCATCGACCATCGTCAGGCAGCCCGAGCTCCTGTTTTACCCTGCTTTTAATTCCATTATGTCACAACACCAAAATGACAAGTGGCTGATTGCTGTGATTCAAATCTTCCTTGATCTTCACAACATTGATGTTAAAGTCTCGACAGAATCAGCTGATCACTGAGACAGTAAACTGAGTTTTTACAGGCTTAACAAGAATGTTATACAAGATATGGATCTGGAAAGATGAAAGCTTCATCATAGACTCCATAGAAACCTTATTAAAAACTCTTACTTTTATAGTGTGCACCAGATCTCATTTTTGGTTGCACAAAGCACCTTCAGTTAAGATTTTCCTTACAGTCTGACTTACGGTATCCTTGAAATAAAAACAGTTGCACAAAATTTTTTATTTTAAATAAAAAATGTTAAATTACGTATTCAAGGTTTTTTCCTTATCTTACTCTTATACTTAATGAATCATTTAAAGTCACAAAAGACCTTAGCAATAAAGCTACCTCAAGTTACCTCTGAATCTATCTTAACTGCAATATGACCAGGTTTATGGCAATAAATGAAGAAAATTAACCTTTAAGAGTTTCTGTACAACACCCATGAGTAATTCTAAGGAGAAATTAAACCTTAAGTGTCATACTTTTGTGCAACTGGACCCACTTAGTTCACAAAGCCATGATATTGATTTATTAATTCCAGAGCAATGCCAAAATTTAGTGCTGAGAGCGCATCCCCAAGGCAGGCAACAGAATCAAAAACTGTTTACCAGACGATTTTTTTGTGATGGCAGTGTGGGTAAAATGGCCCAGTGCATGTTGAATTACTGCTCGCTCTTGCATCTTGTAGGTTCCTTTGATAGAAGCTCACCAAGCAACCATCAAAGTAATATCAGACATCTGTGAGTTTAAGCCAAAAAAGATGTCTTAAAAAGCTTGATCAAAATTAATTAAAGTGTAATCTAGCACTCTGAGATGGAGCGTCAGACGTTCAGACACTTCCTTTGAAAACAGCTCATCTTACTGGTAAAGACGGGAGAGGTTTGCCCTAGCTAACGCTTCCAACCCTTGAACAGCACACCCTGGACCCATAATGGTACCTCCCGTTAGCCATTACCACACACGCCCACATGTGAAGTGTTGCACACGTGCATACCAACATACAATACAGAGACACACATGGGAAGAGGGGAGGGGAGGGAAGAGTGTTAAGGGGAGAGGGATAGAGAGAGAGGAACAGAGCTGAGCTCATATTCACTGTAGACTGTGGTGAAAATAAAGACTTCATCACAATTATTTTTCATTAGCGTTGATGAGCTGTGAGGCACAGAGAGACAGAGTGCAACCATTGAGACTCTCATCGTGACAAGCAGTTTTCTAACTTGTCAGCTAGGCGGCATCCCTGGGTGTGGCAATCAGTGGATGAAGGTTGAGGGGCGTTGTGAGAAAAGAAAGAGCAAAATACTAAAGAGTAAAAAGAAGAGAGGGACACGCAGGTGTAAAAAAAAAAAGTCCTTTCTCCATACTCCTTGGTCAGAGACATGAGTGTTGAAATTCAAATTCCATACTTGGTTAATTGTCAGTTTTCACACACCTCCAGGCTTTTCAGACAATGTTACTGTTGAGTGTTTATGTCTCAATCCTACTATGGTCTGACCATCTCATAAAACTAACCATTAAATTTTCATTAAAGGAGTAGCTCGACATTTTGGAAAATTTGGTTTTTCAGCCAGATTTATTTGTTTACTTTCTTCCTAAAATCTTGTAACTGTGGGGAAGCCACACAACAGCAGCAGGAAGCCCAGGACATTGGTGTGCCCAGCCAAGAAATAGTCCAGAACATTACCCTCCATGAAAAGAGAACACTGCAGTTTCTAAACAAACAAGATATAGAGGGTTAATTAGAGACACTGGTGGATTCTTTAAAGGTCCCATATTGTATGAAGTGAGATTTCCATGTCTTTTATATAATGATATATTATAAAGCAGGTCTAGGTTCAATATTAATACTGTGAAAGTATCAAAACGCTCAGTCCACAGAAAAATGCACACAGCCTGTATTCAGAAACTGAGCCTTAAAACCAGCCGTCAAGACTTCTGTAGAATTGTGATGTCACAACAAAGCAGTCACTGCTCTCAGCCATCCTCCAGAGCGAAGCCTGAGAGAGGAGATGTAAAACTACATTGAGATGGTTTTCTTCTTATGGATATCAACACTTCAAATAAAAGACAGGAAAAGTGTAAAATATGGGACCTTTAACTTTGGGTTTCCCTGTGCTTTCAGTTTTTATGCTAAGCCAAGCTCACCATCTGCTGGCTGGAGCTTCAGGTGGTATCAACATTTTCATCTCAGTCTCAGCAAGAGACAGAGAATGGTTCCCAAAATGTCAAACAATTCCTTTAACATTGAACAAGCTGACATAAATTATATGTACATACTCAGTACTCAACAGCAATATAGTCTGAGGGACAAGTTGTATGTGTAGAAAGAAAGCATTTTCTGAAGTCATTATTTCAGATTCTAATGAAGTATGCATACTGTTAGATGAAAGAAATGTACCATGTTCCATGTTTGTATTTATCTAGATGTTGTCTAGCTCACACACTGGCTAATAGCTAAAGAAATCATAGCATATTTTCAACATTTTAACTCAATTAAATTATGAAATTAATGTCAAAAGGTTACCTTTTGCAGTGCTTGTTCCATTTAGACATGCTGTAGTTCGGACTATGTAGTTCAGTTGAAGGGATTGTTTTTTGTGTCTATCCTATAGTGTGTATTTGTGTGTGTTTGTGTGTACGCACGCATGCCTGCACGCATGTATTTATGTCTGTGTGTGTGTTCCTACAGAATGTCACTGTAGTTCCCACTCTGCCCACATGCCGGTAGGCCTACTTCTACCCACTTATACATACACTCATAAAAATGGGCATATTGACACATCTGTAGCAGAATAGTTATTTCAGCTTGTTCAGACAGTTAGTTCAGTACACAGTTAATTCAGCATGTTAAAAAAAAAGACATTATTGTTTAGTTAGATAACCTTTGTGCTGTTAATTGGGCAGTTTAAAGGAAAATAGCACTGTTGTATGTTACTCTCTCACCTCACACTCATCCTACATCCAGTCATCCTGTTGCATGACAGGAGCATGTGCAGTTAGATCTGACTGTCTTGACCTCTCAGTCAATGTGAAGACCCTACATTGTCCTGAGTTATTATCCATCATCTGGAATTAAGCAGCGCGTCTGTTCTGCAGGGCATTTTAAACCCTTTATTCAAGCAATAACTTACTGTAGATCACTGGCAGTGAGTTCAGTTGGTTCAGTTTGCACTGGAATTCATAAACACACAGCACATAAACATTCAGACTAGTGGAGTCGGCTCTAGCAGTGTCCTTGGATGCAGTAAACGGTTTCAAAACTCCAAATCATACCATTAGAGCCATGCAATATGGAATCCCTCACAGATGGGGGAACACAAGTATCCTAGAGTGGACAAAACAGTGGTATTTTCCTTTAACACACCCACACTGGAACATCATTGTGAATGTACGTACATGCACACTAACCCCTGTATTGCTTTCCTGCTGTTTAGACGGGAAACTTCATTCAGTTGTACAAGAACAAAATTCAGACATTGCAACATTTCAAGCAAGTCACACATGTACAGTTTGATATCACCCTTCAGCTTGTAGTACATTCAGCATACATACGTATATTCATGTACAGTGTGACCTCGACAGGCGGTCTTATACTAAAACACTGAACATTTTCTCACCCGACCATTTTTTCTTTTGGGGGGATGAAGTCCAAGCCCGCTGTTCTTCCCTTCCACCCCCTCACCCAGTCAGATTCACCTGGTACAACACACAGCATCCGCATGTGACAACACACATACAGTAGTTCCCCCCAGACAAAAAATAATAACAAAATAAAATAAAAACATCCCCTTGCTGAAGCACTGTTTAAAAAAAAAAAAAAAAAGTGCTCACAGAGGGTGACAATGTTTTCAAAATGCTAACATTCTCCTCTCTGTCTCTTTAAATTAAATCCTCCTAATTTTTCTTCTTAAACAGCAATAAACATATATGTCTAAAACAGTGCTCTATTCAGCAAGAAATAAATAAGTCCACGAAAAGAGCATGAAAGAGCGCTGATGTCACCAGCTGTGTCCAGGCCACTGCTAGAAGCGCGCACAGACATGTTGATGAAGAGTTCACTAGCCTACAGTTCAACAGCCAAACAAGGACACACTCACTCTCGACCCACACATCCTGCATCCATATGTCACACAGTAGTAGTTTGTGTTACAACTGGAGTTTTTTTCTTCTTTTTTTTTTTGACGTTAATTAAAAGTAAGACTAAATATTCAAATGGTACTAGAGAATGAAATAAAAAATAAAACTGAATAGTCCATGTAATATTTTCTAACAAACCTTTATACCAAATCTGTGCGTCTGATTCTCGATTACAGGTACAGCACATACAGTACACACTGTATGAACAGGCAGTGAAATGCTCATTCCACACATCTTTTCCTCTCTCTGTCAGCTTCAAACGTCTAATTTAAACCACTCTGCTTCTTTGTCATCAATGAATGCATCAAGCAGGCTTCAACTTTTCTTAATAATCCATAAGTAATCCTTTCATACTGCCATGTCCCGAGCCAAACTGGGTTATTTGCACTGAACTTATCAGAGCCGTACAGTGGTAGCCTGGTGAATTTTTTCGAACTTGGTAACTGGAACTACGTTCATTAAATGCTGGTATAAATGTGCTTACGTTTCAGGTGACACCAGTCTTTAGCAAACCAGTAATGAAAAATGTAATCAACCTCTTCAACAATTACATAACAGCTGTACGGTAGTTAGCTACGTTACATTTGACTTCACTTCCAGCACTCAGCCCAGTTTCATCAAAGGTGCCTTTGAACAGCTTCAAAGCCTCCACAGCCATAAATCACATCTTCTGTATTCAGCGTATGTGAAACTACAAAACAAGACCATCAACGGCTAACGTTAGCTTAGCCCCGCTGGCAGCACTACAGAGAAGTCCCTTCCCCATTTGATGGCTTCGGCTAAAGGCGAAGATACTAGTTGCAAACTGGCAGCTAAGAAAACACAACAAATGAATACTGTAAGACAACTGTGGAGCTACCGGAAGACACATTTACTTCTCCTCTTCTGGCAAAAGCTAACCACCTCCCCACACTTCCTGCCCCTGCATCAGGCTAATGCATCCAGCTGCAGTCTGTCCTCTTACCCACAGGGAGGACATTGATAGCAATCCTCCATCAAACTCTCGCTGAGACAGCAAACAATTTAACACCCTAATTGTTTATTAGTAATTGTAATGTAATTTCAGAATTTCAAATTGTAATGTTAGCTACTGATCACACTTTTGCTAAGTAATTTGGTGTTATACAACACTATTAGCAACTAACTGTATGCATTCTCTTCATGTGTTTCATAATCTTTTGCCTCCCTTTGCAACATTAGGCTAGTGTAACTATAGTCCTCTGCAATTTGTTTTTTGATTAGCCTAATATCCTTTTAAATGTAACACAAGATTGCTGTAGGCTATTTCATTTTGTGCAGGGAGGAGGTTTTAACTAGAGTGACTTGTTCAGCGATGTTCAAGGCTTATCTTTACTTTCTAACAATGCAAATCTGTGGTGCTGATATGTATTTGCACATGAGCATGAGTGAAGTGTACTTTCTAACATAGGGCATTTTGTACATTGGAAATACAGTCCCACTGTGTTCAATTTCAAAAACTCCAGAGAACATTCACGCCACTCAAATAGCCCATATATCCAATGAACATAATCTACATGAGAAAGTCAGATAGTTGATGTGTGTTTGAGTGTCAATGAACAATTACAAATAAACATATTGTGTGACTTTTTGTATGTCTGTAAATTCTAGCCATGTTCATGGTTTTGGATTTATTTGTCCAGGTTTTGAGATTTCTGCCTCCACCTCAGTACAACGCAGGTGAACTGAATTTCATTTGTTGTGCTCACAGTATTAAAAAATGTCATTTATAAAATTCAACAGAAATTTGTCTTTCTGAGATGGTGTCCTTGTAGCTCTAAGTAATTCATAGCATGTGCTGTCAACATTTTTTGAGATAGAACTTCCACAGTAGAGGTATGGACATCATTGTCTCTGGGCAGACAAGTAGCTGTCGATTTAAAAAAAAAATGTGATTTTGCAGTGCTGTTAGCACCACAAACAAAATGCCTCCATTATTATAGGATGGAGGCGGACATGTCAGAGATAAATATCTCAACTTGGATAAATAACATATGCAAGGTTAATGAGAATATGTTTCTTTGTCATTTGGGTGAACCAAGCCTTTAAAGCCTATTTCCAAAATCAGTCTGACCTACTGTATATGTGCAGTGTATTATTTGCATTGTATGTTCAGTCCTTCAGATACCAGTGCAGCCACATCATAAAAACCTTCAGCTCTATTCACAGTCCACAGCAGGTGATGGCTTGTAGTACCCTGAAGGGCCCTGATGTCAAATCCATTTCTAGATAAATATTTTTGCTCTACTTTCTTATCCCATCTCTCATTTGACCAATCACTCCAATTCCACAATTCTTTATCACTTCCTCTTTCTCCTTCCCAGTCTTCCTCTTCATCTTCTGCAAATCAAATAATATCCTCAGGACAGTGTCTTATTGGCAACCTTCTCTCTCACTTTCACTCTTCCTATCAGACAGTATGACTAGAGCAACACCTAGTGGCTATTGTACATACTCTACCACCTCTCAAAGTGCTTACAGTTTTCCTTTTTTTTTTTTTCAACATTTTTGTAATCAGTTTCCTCCCCCAGACAGAGACAGGGACAGAGAAAGGGAGAGAGAGAGAGAGAGAGAGAGAGAGAGAGAGAGACGCCAAAATTGGCTAGGCATGAATTCACAGTCGATGTAATTTAGCATTCCTGATGATTGCCTGAATGTGACAAAGGAGAATCCACAATACTCCCATCGATCCTCATTTTTCGAAACAAGAAAATAAAACACATTTATTGCTCCATTTCTGATTTAACATTTTCTCTCTGGTTCTAGAAAATATATATGAATATATCTATACGCCTGGATTACTTATCGTAACTTCTCGTACAGTGGCAACAAGGTAAATGACGTCACGATATAAACAAGAAAATACACACACAACACACAGGAGAAAAGCCCTGCCCTGATTGGGCAACCAGCTGTCCTGCAGCAGAGCTCTACCAACCCCCCCTCGCACGCGCACACGCTCGCACGCGCACACACACACACACACACACACACACACAATCAACCACATCTGCACACACGCTCAAATTTCACATTTGCATACATGCATACATGCATACAAATGAATGCACACACACATTACACAGAGAGAGAGAGAGAGAGAGAGAGAGAGAGAGGGGAAGGGAGGCATTAGCACGGTTCAATGCCAACAGTATTTTTTTTAAAGACTCTTTTATATTAGGATGAGCCAGAGGAGTCCTCTGGCTTGTTAGCTCCCCGTGCTAATACCAAAAGTTTCAGTTCAGTGGGCTAATAAGTACAGTGTGCTGTTGCAGAGACAGGTTCAAATCCAGCTGGTCACATGGCACTCTGACCCCCCCACCCCCCAC
>NW_019525450.1:1858226-1936723 GCF_002814215.2 Seriola lalandi dorsalis
CCCACCCCCCCGCGCCTCCGCCGGTCCCTCCTTCAGTCGTCTGTCTTTCATCTGGGATTAGATGGTCGGGTTAGTTGGAGAAGAAGATGAGGGGGGAAGTGTAAGTTGGCAAACAGAACAGAACCCAGTCTTTCGCTCTTTCTTTGCCTCTTTTTCAATCCTATCTGTTTTTTCCTGCAAGTCTTTCCGTCCCTGGGTGAGGGTGTAGAGAAGACAAACATGCGTCCAACACACACTAGTTATAGTGGCCTGCTAGGAGCCTGTCAATATTCAGTATTTAACTTTTAATCGTCAGCATGGATTAACATTATTAATGTTATTATTATCATAATATTATATATCATTTACTCTAATGGTGTCTTTAAATTTATTTTTTGTGTATGTTTTTGTTTTCATTCATCTTCTTTTATATTATAGCTTTCCCTACATGGTTAAGTTTTTGTGTATGTACTAGGTGGTTGGGTTGCACCACACCAACACCTGACTCCCTATTGGCTGACAAGTATCATCTTCTTCCTGCTTCTCCTCCAATCACAAGATGCGTGGCGCAGAGCGGTCATTGGAGACGGTCTTGCGAAGGCGGACTCCTCTCCTGATAGTGGTCAGCATATCGCCGGACCCCTCTGCTTCCTCTGTCCCTGTCTGAGAGTCGGTGGGGCCAGTTGGAGGCGGGGCCGGGTCATCGGGGAGGGCGGGGAAAGGAAACTGGCCCTCTCCAAGGGCATGTGCGCTGGCTACCAACTCGCCGATCTTCTCCACTAGGCTGTGCCGATTGGCCGCGATCATCTGATCCTCCTCTGATCCGGCCCCTGAACCTGTTCCTAGTGCAAGGCCCCCGTGCTGCTGGGCGTAGACCTCTAATGCCGCCCCTGATCCCCAGGCGGTGTTAGGCAGGCTGAGGCGCTTGGGTGACGCCTTGACATAATCAAGCGCACCCTGTGCGTCCTCGACTCCAGTGAAGAACACGCACTCCTCACTGCCTACACGCACAGGCACGCCACCTGAATGTCCTCCACCTGCGTACCCACCACCACCCGCCCCAGGTGAGTGTGAGTCTCCGGGAACAGTGGGTGTCTTCACAGGCACGATGGGTGGTCGGATGGGGATCGGACCCGCGTTGGACAGTGTGCGCCTCACACCTGGTTTGGTAGATGGGGTTCGCCGGATGGTGGCAGTGCCTGGAGTCCCTGCTCCGCCTCCACCAGCTCCACCAGGTTGTCCTGGTATCCCATGGGCACCGGGACCGAGAACACCACTGGGCAGACCAGCTGTACTGGCTGGCCTCTTGGTCTGGATCATGCGCCGGTAGTTCTGGGCGATGTTGGAGTGGCGAGGAATCGTGGAGGACTTGTCAAACTCTGTCTGTCCGTCTGGACCTTCAGCATCACCGTTCACTGAGTAGCAGTCATAATCTGAACCTAATGAAGGTAGAGAAGGAGATGATCATGAATTTTTTAAGTGACGAAGAGAATTCCCATCATAAAAGAAAAACAGAGTAACAAAGGGATAGCCAGATTATTTGGGAAGGGTAGCACTTTTATACAGGAAGACATTTAATATTATTCAGTTTCATTTATAATATTGTAATTCCCTGGCTGCTATCAAAGAGAGTGTCAAATTACTCCTGCCATCTGATGTACCTGCTGCGTGGATAATTCACTTTGTTTGATTTTAATACTACACTCTAAAGTTGCGGGTCCTAGTGAAAATGATGGATTCTGCAGAGCTTGTAAATATTGATATATTTTAAAAATTCATAATCCCATCCCATCACAGGTTGGCTTTTCGGAAATTTTATAAAAAAAAATAAATAAAAGAAAGATGATGAATGTGGCCAGAGGAAATGTAATAAATATGGCCTGAAGAAGATTAAAAGCTGCTGTAGAGCGGAGCAGACTACTCACCTTGTGAGGGGATTGTGTCCTCGGAGCAGGATGGGGTCGTGGTCTCGGTGCTGTATCCACTGGAGTACTGCAGAGAGTCTCTGCTACTCTTCTGCTGCTCCATACTCAGTCCTCTGGTGAGCACCATGGCAAGGTCACTGGCTGCTGGTGAAACCTCCTCTCCATGCTGAGGACGTACAGAGAGGCCACGTTGCAGGGATGTTTAATCAGTCATTTGTTCAGTGACTAAATCTGAATGAATTTATACATTTACATTGTCTTGATTACAAGTGGGATTTGTTCCAGTAACTCCCATTACTAGCATCACACACTGATGAGTTAATCAGCAGCAGGGTGTTTCAACATGTTGTAGAAACTTCATTCATTTTTCTGATACATGAATATGATCTATTTAGTGATCATTTTATTATAATTTGTATTTTTGTTGCATTGATGTGAGAATGTGTTGGGCAATAATGGAAACCAGAAGAAACATAAGTAAACAAGTAAAATGTTGTACATCACTCCAAAACTAAATTCTGGCCTCCATCACAGAATTACTTTTCTCCATAGTGGTTGGTTCACTTGCTGCTATTATAGTCTCCTTTTCAAATGAAAAAAAAGTGGTAAAAAACTAAATCCTCTCAAGCCTAAAACCTCTGTGTGCGGGTTGTTCATTAAGGCTAATCTCTCTTTTTTTCCCTGAAAAATGTCCACTGAGTGTAGCAGATACCAGAAGCGCTCTGGTTTGTATTTATTTATTGACATAGTATTATTCGGCCGATCAAAATGATAAGATTTTAAGATTATCAAACTTATTGTGCAGTAATTGGATGATATATTACTGTTGTAGCTGATAAACTGATGTAATTGCTTGGCTTATTATAGGCTGAACTTTATATATTTATGCACACACTCTCACAGTATTGCAAATTTACATAACTGTATTTCTCTTACACCTCCAACCTGCTTGTAAGCATCAAAAAGTATTACCTTTGCAGCAATAGTAGCCGGGGTCATCCTGGATCTCTGCCCGTCATCGGGGTGTGATGGCCCGGCGTACCCCTGGGAGCCCGGCGATGCCTCGTTCTCCCTCAGCCTGTCGAGAGGTTCCTTTCTCCTCTGGACTGCTGCTGCAGCCACCGGCTGCTCATACTGACCTGCTTTGGACCAATCCTGAAGAGGTGAGTGGAATTAATAAACAGGAAGTAGCAGGTAGGGTTAACATGAGAGACTTGTCCATTATCCAGCAGTTTGAAGTCCTTCATCTGAGTGCAGAGAGAGGGAGCCTTTGTAGGTGGATTGTGTCTGGGTGTTCAGAGGAGTGTGTGTGTGTGTGTGTGTGTGTGGGCGGGTGTATGTCGGTAGGGGGCTTTTGGAGCGTTTGAATGTGTTTACGTTGATGAGTTCGATTGGTTTTGATTCTCCAGTCGATTGCAAAACCAGCGAGTGAGACAGGGGGAGGCCAAAACAATATGCATGCACACACAGCAGATGGGTATGAATACTTTAAGGAAGCAAAGCAATGTGGTTATGAATGAGTTAATCGGGTGATGGAAATGTAAAGGAAAATAAACCATATACGCTTTAACTGAAAGATATTGAACAGAAACAGAAGAAAAAGGTGCAACTGAGGAAATGGAAGAGAATGGAGAACAAACCTTCCAGATAGGAACCTTTGATGTGGGAGAGGAGGAGCTGGATCCGGGGGGGCGGATATAGGGTGGGGACGCAGGAACAGGAAGAATGACAGAGAGAGGCCTGGTGGAGCCAGAGTGAGAGAGAGCGGGGCGGAAGGTAGCGAAGGACGAGCCAAACTGCGGGACGAGAGACATAGTCATGTCATCAGAGAGAGAGGAAAAGACACTGATGTGGACTAAGAGGGAGAGAGAGAGAGAAAGAGAGAGAAAGAGAGAGAGAGAGGCAGCCAGCTGTGGTTGGAGACCACTGGAATTAAAGCAACACACCTACAGTAGACACACACACCAAGTCCTCAGGGTGAAACAGATCAGCAGGAGGTTCGACAACAGAAAATACACAATTAGTCACTGCTGTCCATGCATCAAAATGACTCTATATGCAAACTAAGTCTAAGTTAGTCTAAGAACTACATCCTAGAAAGCCTGGATTTCACAGCCTCACTAAGTTAATATTAGAAAGGTCATGGGATTGGTTAAAGCAGCCCAAAGCATGTATTTAAAATTCAGATGCATTTGATTTTATGGTTATTCCTTCAGTGCAGTAATTCTGCATCATTGTAGCACAGAATTTAGCCAATGGCAACTTTTTTTCTCTGATAACCTAGTAATGGGTTCTTTACCGCTCCCTGAGGCTGGAGCACAGACCCAGTGCAACTACAATTGGCTACAGTCATAGTGAGTGTTTGTTTCCCCATTAGCCACAAGGAGCAGCAATGAGCCCATTCCACATTAGAAAAACAAATGGATTGGCCATATGAAGGTGAGATTATGTTTTATCATCACAGTATTTTTGCTTGTTGGTGGGAAACGTTCAGTAACACTGCACAGCGTCATGTTGTTCCGGTACTGGTAACTCTGATCCAGCTGTCGCACTGGTTACTCACTGTTGTTTAATGTGGACACAGAGAGACGACAGAGATGCAGGGATGTAAAGGGGAGAGAAGTTTTATGACTTTGCATGACTGTTATGCAACAGTTTTCATCAAAGCAAACAGTGAATGTGGGGGCATCTACACTGACAATGACTATCGCTCAAATTAGGGATGAATCACCCACTTACAGCCGTCAGACAGCTGGAAACCACGTTAATCAACTGACATAGAAAGGTAGTCATATATGCAAGCTGCTGTGGATGACAGATGCTGCTTAAAATCAAATATGGATATTTACTTTGCCTAAGCAGCATCACTGATTCTGCAAAAAAGAGCTCAACGCACTGCAACTTAAGAAAAAACACATGCAAATAGACAAAACACAAACAAATTCAGAAAATATCTTCATCAGTTTGACAACACATATGATGTGATGTGCTGCAAATACACACAGCACAACCAAATAGAGAGACGCACTGCAAGTACCACAGACAACAATGGAAACGTTTCCAGGGGAGGCAAAAAAGTGATGAACTCTGCACGTGTTGTTAAATGCGTTTAACTTCAAAAGTCACAAAGGATTGAACAAGCGCCAAGCCAGGTTCATCGCTTTTTTGTGTCCCCTGGAAATAGTTCCGTTGTCGTCTGCGCTGCTTGTAGCACTTTTCTGACTTTGGTTATGTTGTATAAATTTGCAAATGTTTTCTGAAGTTACAGAGTGTTGCAGCTCTCAGGGCCACCGTAATTCACCGCTGGAGAGCCTATTTAGGAGAGTTTGTCTCACCATCCAGAAGTCAAAGTCTGCCAATGTTTTCAAAAGTTCACAGATTCTTCAAACTTCTGGTACTTTGATGAATGTCACTTACCATCTTTTAAACTGTTGCATAATTCTGCTCTGTAATGACTTTATACCAGCACAACCATTTTAACAATAGATAACCTTCACCACAAATTAGTTCATCACAGCAACCATTAAACAACATGAAAAAAAAGAAAGAAATATTATATATTCAGTATTTAAGTTTTTATATCTGCAACCTGTTTTAATTGATTTCCAGAACTAAAAGAGTACAGTTTTGCATAGATGAGCAAACTTGCTGTCAAACAGATGGCAGCTTCTTCTGATTATGTATATTAGAGAGTCCAGACTTTCTGTGGACAGGGTAAGAGTACTTACAGTGGTAGGGGAGCTGCATTCACTGACTGACTGGCATGTTTCTGAGGCCTCTGATGACGCTGAGCTGGATGACTTCTACAGCAAAAAATACAGAGAGTAAAACAACATTGTGTTTAATGATTGTTCCATACTGATCAAGAGTTAATCCATATGTTCACATGAACACTTTCACTTTGAATTTGCGCGTGTACATACGTGTGTGTAAGGCATTTGTACCTGGCTAGTGATGTCCGAGGGCATGGGTGAAGGAGGCTTGGAGTAGATATTGGCATCCTGGGACACAAAGCCCGAATCGTGGGAGGAGACGCTGCTGAGTCGGTGTGCGGCGATGCCTCCCGGTGGCGGAGGCTGGTGCGGCAGGCTGCTGCGGTACCGATAGGAGGAGGAGGAGGAGGAGGAAGTGGGTGAGTGGGGTTGGGAACCTCCACCACCACCACCACCACCAATACCACCACTCCCGCCTCCTCCTGACGAACGGGAGGCACTACTGTGGGCGCTGTTGACGCTGCTGCAGGGGGGGGGAGCAGGGGTTGGGGTGGGGTTGGAGAGGAGCAAGGGGAGGGGCGGATTGTTGGAGGGGTGAGGAGTGTGACGGTAGGATGAAGGCAATGGTTGCCAAAAGTGGAGTAAGGACAGTGTTTAGGGAGAGAGAGCATGATTACAGGAATGTGTCAAAGGGATGGTTCAAATCAGGAAGAGGAAGTTGAAACGTTTGTAAGATATGAGGGTTTGGTTGTGATAAATTGATGGTTGGAGGATTGGAGGAGTTTGTGATCGGTTTACGTGATGGATTGACGTTCAGGAGTAGTTCACATCAAGTTGTTGGTTGAACAGGTTAGTGACAAATCAGTCACAGTCATTAAAAATGAGAGGAAACCAGGTAACCAAACACCGCAGGAGAGAAAGAGGGCAAGTCACGGGTGCACATAAACAAGATACAAAACAGAAGAGAGACAAGAGGAAAGAGAGACGAGTACAGAGTATATGATTGTGGTGGAGGAAAAGGGGGGAGAGAAGAGGGGAGGGAGGGGGGTAGACAAAGAGTGTGTAAGCTTATGAGGATCCAGGGCACACACACACAAACACACACTAAACACTGTGTGAACTTGCATGCTTTATGGTTTAAAGGGCAAATGCTACTACATGCAAATACTGACACACATACACAAAGTGATTTCTTTAGACAAAGAACAGACAGAAAAAACGTTTTACTTTACAGTATAATTGTATGTTATAATTGTTGTTGAAGTATTAATTTATTATTCAAAGTTCCTGACTGTGTGATATGCAGTTAAAGATCCTGTATTTTACACTTTTAAAGAAGATATATTTGTGGTTTTAAGAACCAAAAACCATCTCAGTGTTGTTTTACATCTCCTCTCTCAGGCTTCTCTCTGGAGCTCAAGTAACAACAGGTCAGCCAGAAGAGAGGAGGCTCTGAGTCTCTCTTCTGATTGGCTGACTGTGTTCTGAGTGATCCAATAAAAATACAGCAGATTTCAGGTAAACACTCAGAGAAATCAAATCCTGCAAGGTTGGATGGTTGGTCCAGGTGGGCAGAGCTTGGGGCATGACTGAGGGTGGTGGCTACTCTTTTGTGACATCACAAAGTTACAGAAATATGACGGCTTGTTTTAAGGTTCAGTTTCTGAATACAGGTTGTGTGCATTTCTCTGTGGACTGAGTGCTATGATATTTTCACAGTATTAATATAGAACCTAGTCTTGCTTTTTAATCAAAGAAGACATGGACATCTACCTGTATACAATATGGGACCTCCAAGGTGAAGTCTGTACAACTGGCAAATATAGGAATGCATTTACTATCTGGCTCCATCAAATTGTGAATTGTTCAGCCAACCAATAAAAAAAAGGGAGTTGTGTTGAGATGAAAGAAAAGACATGTACATCTCACTTTATACAATATGGGACCTTTAAGGAAAGCAGAGACTGAGAACAACATCCCTAATAAGCTCTTTTAGATTGAAGCTGATGTATCGTATCTATATCTTATATCTATGCCAAAATTCCAATATTTTTGTCTTTCATTCAGCCCTTAATAAAAAAAAAAAAAAAAAATCCAAGCCACAGTTTCTCTGTCTGAAGGCTGTGGGTCATTTATTTGGATTCCACTAAACTGAAGATGATTGGACAAACAGTAGTGATGGACTGACACGGACAGACATGACTGACAGTCACAGTGGAACAGGCTCCTCTTTCTGATAATCGTTGCAAAGAACACAGCATTACGTTGCTTATGGTTATGTCTGTGTGTACGTGTGTATATTTGTGTGTGAGCACCTGCACATGCTGCTCTTGCGTGAGCCGGAGCTGCTTGGAGATGAAGGAGGGGTCTGATAGGACCAGCTGTAGTCTGAGCCCTTCAGATCCTTAATCACCTGAGAGAGGAAGAGTCGGAATGAATTAAAGAGAGTTGGTTTATTGCTTCTTTATTTATACACTGTTGCCCATAAAGTTGGAATAATTTTGCTTTCAGACACAATCCTCTGTTCATCCCTATTTAAATGCATCAGTAATCACTTTTGACCAGGTGCAATGATTACATTATGTGTCCCAATTATCCAGGTGAAATGAAATAAATCACATTGTCACAATCATTTCATGGAAAGAGGTAAAAAATATTTTATTCCAACTTTATGAGCAACAGTGTATGTGTTCTGCACATGTTGTGGGCGTGTGCGCGTGTTCCACCTGTTCACTGGCAGGGGGCAGTTTGTGAGGATCGGTTGTCAGCACAGTGAGGTCATCAATGATGGCCTGGAGGTGAGTGATCTCTCCCAGCATGGCAATCTCTCCGTTCTAAAAAAATATACAAGGTAGAAACAATGAAACTTCCTATCAGATTTATTATTCTTTCATCCCAAATACACTGCAATACAGTGGCAGCTACAGGATGACATGCTGTCACCGTACAACAGCATCAAGGTACAGTAGCTGGGACACGCCAATCAAGGGACTAAACCTTAAAATGTCTTTTTTATATATTATGTTTCTTATGTTGGGGCATCAGAGAGGGAGACAGTAGCCCCATCATGTGTAATTACAAAGAAAACATGCCTGACTCTTTTGGTCTGATGTTCCTGGTAATTTACTTGCGGACCACACGGCTGGGCTAGTGTATGTGATGCCTCTGTAGATTCCAACAAACTCACATTGATTCATTGTTCAGTGGTGTGAGCTCAGCTAGCAGGTTCAATGATGATGATACTGTCACATTCTTGTTAACATGTGAGACTGACACATACTACGTCACTTTTCGTATTTTGGCATCACAAGACCAACAAGCCTTGAGTCGGAGAGCAACCATATAAGACCATAGCTCCAACTCTATCACCACCTCTCCTCCTCTATCCCCTCACCACGACTGGCTGAAGGAAGCCAATGAAGGTACAGAAGCGACCCCTCTCCTCCACCAGGGCTCGGCGCACCGCCTGCTTCTCCGTCTCCTCCATCAACAGGCACATGTCGGTGACATCCTGCATGGCACTGTCCAGCTGAGGCTGCAGGTCCCCTCGCCCTGGGATGGGGAGGATAGAAGAGAGTGAGACAGGGAGGTCAAGGAGAACATGACGGAAGAAAGGTATGAAGGAAGGAAGTGTTTCATCAGAGAAGGTGGATGAAGAGGAAGTAGGAAAGAGAGATGGAGGTGCAGATAGTATCAGTGAAAGGGAGAAAAAATGTGTCTAGGTATTTTATTAATATGATATAGGCTTGATGGGATATCTCTTCACCACCCTCTGATTCCATCAAACCACAAACATTATGAAACTCAAACTGAATGAGATTAAGTACAGCAACACCTTGTTTGATGTTTTGGCTCCATACTTTTTCAAACTGTAATGTGGAATCTAAACTTAAGGGCATCATGTTACATTATATCACATGTCATTATATTAGAAAGGCAATAGTTTGATGACCTGAATCCAATAATCCAAGATGCTGCTTTCTTAATAACGTGCTGTAATATGCTTTGTCCTAATAAACTGAGCAGATTTGATCATGTTCAGCTATTTGGGGGCAATTCAGATCAAGCAGCAGTGTAGGAACCTCCCTGTGGTGTAGCCTCTAAACCTGCAATAGCGCATTTTTTTGGCCACTTGGGGGCAGCAGAAAAAAGCTGTGAACAACAGACACACATAAACCTTTTATTTTGTTATGATGAACAGATACACAGCAACATTAAACTGCAAAAACTCTATGTCAAAGTAAGTGAGATTGTTGGAAAGGCTGCAATTGAGAAAATAAGTTTAATTTCCCTTCCTTATACTATGTAAACTTACTTTATTTATTAGGATTGGTACCCGACAGAATCTTCACATGAGGGTCAATGAAGAATATCCTTATTTTGACACATAGTGTCATTTATATGAGTTCAGTCTGGGTTTAAATAAAGGAAGAAAAGCCTTAAAATTGGGTGGAATTACACTGTTTTAACTTGTATCACTTCAATTCTAATTTTGACCTGATGATGGCATCAGAGGAAAAGTCAGACAATCACCAAAGTTATTGATTCATCCTCTGTGGATCATGAATACCTGTACCTAATTTTATACCAACCAATCCTGTAGATGTTTAGATATTTCACTATATAAGTGACAACTTATATACTAAAGTCATAAAGATTCACCCCTTGGGGATCATGAATATCTCCACCAAATTTCATGGCAATCCATCATATAGATGGCAAAACATTTTACTTAAAGCCAAAAAGGTAAACCTCACGATGGCACTAGAAAAAAAACCAGAGGATCACCTAATCATTCAGAGAACATCATCTGGGGACCATTTATCTGTACATAATTTGATGGCAATCCAATAGCTGATGAGATATTCACTCTAAAACCTGGCTGTGTAAGGCTCTACACAGATGTTGTCTGTGTGAAGTTTTGTTATAGAACTAAGGGAAACTATAGAGTTGGTATTAATTGAATATGTGTGATATATAATATGTGAATCTTTTCACATCACAGATAGTCATTTGATGTGTTGTTAATAAAATTATATCGTTATTATAGCAGCTTTTAATATAAAAGTGGCAGGGTGCTTCTTTTAAAAAAGAGGCTCCTGTGTACTTATATGTTGTACAGCAGCATGTGTCCGACCTGGGGAGACAGTGAATCTAGCTAAAGACTGCTGTATTTCTGTGATATATCTGTGTGTCAACTAATATTATGGCCTAAAAGTATCCAAAAACACTTGACCACAGTGTGTGAAAGTGGACAATTTCCCTCTCTAACACTGTCAGTCCACACCCAACCTCATGATGGTACAGAGCCAAAACATAAATAATGTGTTTCCGTCTTTAAACTTTGCTACGTGCTGTAATTGCACAGCGATCACATGATAAGGTAAGACATAGGTGTATACATATGGTGTAGAAAATCTTAATCCTATCTACTGTTAACATAAAATGCAATGAACGGAAGGCAAAATATGAAATAACTCTTTGTAGTGTTACAGCATGCAAAAAAAAAAAAAAAAAAAAAAAAAATTTTAGCAGAGATGTCGGCAGTACCAGAGACAGAATGAGAGAGAGGACAAGAGAGGAGCGGTAGCATGAGAGCAGAATGAAAGCCTGCGGTGTGACAACAAAAAAAGTCATGCAGGAGTCAACGAAGAAGAAATTACATCATGCAAGTGAAACTGCACAACTCCAACTTCTCAAACTATGAAACTACACAAGCTGAACTCTGATCTGTCACCAGGAGGCAAAACATTACACAAAGCTTCCTTAGTGTTGCAACTAGGTGTTCTTTTTTTTTTTTTTTTTTTAAAGAAGCCATGGTAGCTGGTTTCATTCATTTTTCAAATGAGAAAATATAAGATTGTTTTGACACTGTTACACGATCTCCTGTCAGTAATCACCAGATCACAAAAGAATGTACTCAGAAATATTTGATGCTTTGAATGGAGCTTGTAGATAGTAGGATGATGACTTTTACAAGCAAAGCTGCTTTACCTACTAGACTGTCCCAAAGCCCCAGCCCTTCAGGAGGCCTGAAAGTTCCAGCTCCAACACGTGACATTTAGTTTGTGGTAATATAATTAGAAAAAGTTTACCCCTTCAAATTGACCTTTAGAGACCCCGTCCGTCAGGAACACAAACTGAGCTACAAAGTCATATAACAATGCTTGTAAACTTAATACTGTGCAGTGTATTATAGTATTCATTTTTGCCCTTCATTTTTTTTTTTACAGATTCCAAAAAAATTATTTTCAAAACGTATTGATACCTTTTGAAATAACCTAAGATATTTTATGTTTATGCTCCTGTGTTGAACTGTGCTTCATATATACAGGCGAGTGTAACTGCTGTCAGCAAAGTAATCACTAATCACAATCACTGTCTCGTGGTCATTGCAACACGGCTGTGTGCACTGAACATTGTTGCCCACAGCTCTGCAGCTAAACTCACGTCCTCTGAGCTGCTATTTTCATAACTATAAAACATAATTACTGAAATATCTGACTGATCACATGACACAAAATCTAATCCTCATCATCTTCAGGCACATGTTCATTTTCTGAGTAACCCTTATCAAAACCCTTCCAATATCAAATTAAGTGTAAGATAAGAATACATCTGTTGTCTGTTTTGATTCTCAAATTTTGACTGAATCAGTTTTGACACTTTGACCAGACATTGTTAAAAACAAATATCTTGAGGACTGCAGGCCTTAGCGGAATAAAATTAAGGAATCAGATGGGACTATGTAATATGGTCCTGGGGTCTCTCAAGACTTAAGATACATGTCTCAGGATAAAACTAAAACAGTAATGGAATTAAGAAAACATCTGCATGTGTTATCTGATCTCCAGGCCCCGTCTTATAGTGGGGCCCTGAGAAAAAAATCTAGCTTTAAGGCTTTTGTTATTTTGGTTAATATTGTGCCTATGTGGTTTCACAAATGTATTCTTACAGCAATCAAATTACCACAAACTAAAAATGAATGACTAAATACTGCAACGCGTGCACAGAATGTGGGGAAAATATAGGGCCCACAGCTCATTTTTGGGGCCCCCTGGTGGGTTACTTACCATACACGGCTCCCAAGAACAATTCTCTAATGTACACAGAAACCTTTCCATGACCATGTGGAACCACTGTATCACAAATGTAGTAATAATCTGAATATCAGCTGAGTTGTAGCCTCCTCTACAATCATGCACGTATGTTAATCTGAAGGAGAAAGTTGGGAATGTGAGTAAGGATGGAGGTGATGCAGCAGAGCTGTAGCGAGCGACAGGCTGATACTTACCCTGGATCTCTATTACAGGGGGAGAAATACCACAGGGAGGGAGAGACAGAGAGAGGGCAGCAGTGACAAGGGGAGACAGCAAAAGAGGGAGAGAGAGAGAGAGGGAAAGGGGGGGAGAGAGAGAGCAGAAATAGCAGAACTCATTGTTAAGGTTAGTATAAGGAAGCCATCACAAGACAGCCACAGTGCCACAGGTTAGAGCAAAAATAACACTGCTGCTGCAACCAAAAGCTAAATCCAGAAATAATAATACCAACAAGCGGCAGCGCTCACAGGGCTAACCAGTCACTTGCAAGCATAACAGCAAAGGGCACTGCATTGTTTCACCGTCAGTTTTACCCAGTGTTGGATTACTGAATGTTATTGTATTGTTAATACATTGTAATATAGTTGTATTATTTTATTTCATTTCATTCCTTTGTTGCATTCCATTCATTACTTGTCTTTTACTCAGAGTTAAAGTCGTGGAGTTGCATTTAACAAAAGACAGGATACATTAAAAACTATGTATTTGAAATTTACTTTACAGACATCTTACATCGATGTAATCATCTGCCTGGCAACTGAATGGAAGCTGTTCCTGAAAGAAAGCACTATTTATTGGTTGCTGCATCACTGAGTGAAGTGTTTCAGGACGAATGAGAAAAGACCTGCAATACTGTTGATCACCACTAGATGGAAACATAAACCTACAATTCTTTTGACCTAGACTGTGTAAAGTCTACGGTCCCTGACCTCAGTGAACGTAATCACTGTATTTTGTGATGCCTTTATCATGGACCCCATCAACATTTGATCTAGTGTTGGCCAATTTTGTTGTTGGTGTTAATTTACCACTCACTGTCACCACTAGCAACAGTGACAAGATCATGAAGATAACTGTGGTAAAAACATCTTGGCTTTTGATCCTCGTGGGGTTTCATTGACCTTGTCAGACATAATTTGACCTTTAGTGTGACCTTCTGTCTATTCTGTCAAATGTGAGGGGAGCATGAGCTCGACTGTTGAACTGCTGACTGTTACCTTTACGAGCCTTCTTCTGTAGCTTCATGGTGTCAGATGACTTCTTCTTGATCTCGTGGCGTGACCTCTTGTACTCTTGAAACAGGATGAACAGAGATGCTTTAGTGACAGGAATGTAAAGCCCTCTATGTGAACTCAGATTATCTTGCATTTCCAATATCGATTTAAATAGAAAGGCTGCACAGCCAAGAGCTTGCTGATACAGATTTACATTGCTCGGAGGAAAACACTGATCTGAGGAGATATAAGTCAGATCAGCATTGAACATCATCTTTGGTTTGTGGCTATCAGTACAGTAGGTGTGAAATTGGTAAGAATTACATGAAAGCATGAGGTAGTCTATTATAATACATAAAAACGAGTCTCATGGTGCTCTAACACCTAACCTGTTTGGATTACAGGATACTACTACAACTACAAATCTACTGCTCTACAGAGGGGACTTCCTGATTCTCTACAGAGGGGATCAAGGAACCAAAAGTACAATAGATTTTGTATGACCCCATGAAGGAGATTCTTGTCAAAGTTGGTTTTCTCTGACGCAGAGGCGTGATAAACACTTGTACCTTTTCATCTGTAAAGCCCTTATTAGACATTCACCACTCTGTATAACATCTACGCTGAACTGGACCATAGGACCCGACCAAACTCACTCCACTGACTGTCCTATGCTTCAAGTTCCACAGGTTTACAAACAGGGGTCTGACAAATCTTAAAACTCTTGGACATATTAATCAAACTGGACTTGGATTGTATTTTGTTGTCTCACTGGTATTTTGCAATGTAACAAACTGAAAATATTAGTGAAAGAAGTAATATCTGATCTTGCAGTACAATATCCATTTATAGTGACCACAGCATTATTAATTATTTTTATGGTTATGTTTAGACTCTCAGAGCACTTGGTTAAGGTTGGGGAAAGATCCAGGTCTGAGTTAAAGGGGCTACTTGTAAGTTTTCTCTGCCGCCAAATGTGGTTTCTCGCGGGGAGTCGGTGGTGGTGACTGTGGCTTGACAAGAGCTTCGGCCATTATTGCATTTACCAGACAAGAGGTTATAATACGTACTCTGCCCAGCGCTGTGAGTGTGTGTGTGTGTGTGTGTGTGTGTGTGTGTGTGAGAGTACCTTTTGCATGATCTTTATCCAGCTGGTTGGCTGTCTTCTTCCAGTCCTCAATCTTGTCCTGGAGAGGATTGATCAGACTCTCCATCAAAGCGCTGTAGGGAGAGACAAGAGATTTAAGAGGAAGATACACAAATGAATGTTTCATAGAAAATCAATCCTTGGGCAAATATTTTCCTGGTGTGGTGTCTTGACAAGAGACCGACTCAGTACAAACAGCAGAGACCCCCATATTCCAACCACCAAGCCGCCACTGAAAATGAGAAGCTATAGTATATTTGTGGAACAAGATCATTATATAAATTCCCTCCACGTGTCGTTCCCCTTCATAATTTTAGTATCTGTTGCCCCCCCTTCCCATCCACACATGCACACACACAAATGCTCACATATACAGTAAATGCAGGTTTATTGGAACAGACACATAATAGCTTTAAGATTGACTCCATCTTCAAAGGGGACCCCTGCCATTATCATGGCCATAGATCATTATTATCATCACCATCAATGTAATAGCTTTTTCTGTGGAAAATTCATTAGAGAGTATGGAGAATGAAGGAAAAGTCAAACAACGGTTGAAAAGAGACTCTTGTTGAGGTTTCCATAGTGGTCTGTGTTGCGTGCCAATGGTTGTATTCATTTACAGTCATTTAAATATGGACAGACAGAGCAATGTTCCTAATGGGATCCACACAGATGACAAGAAAACCTCATCAAACATCTGTCTCATCATAACCCTGAAAACAAGGTCAGCTCTAGATGCGCTACCATTTTATGACTTCTGAAAAATACTGGGCTGCAGAGTAGTAAGGTCAGGAAAGGAAGGAAAAGAAGGAAGTTAAGAAGGATGCAAATAGTGAGAAGGAAAGGAATTAAGGAAGGAAGAAAGCAAGGATGGACATGGATCTTACTTGGTGAACTGGCGAAGTTTGGCCTCAATGCTCGATGCCTCATGCACATCCTGGTCAGAGCTGAACCAATATCTCTGGTTGCCCCTGGAAACACAAAACAGCCAAGTTCATATATAAAACACATACATGGACATACACATCCACACACACAGCATATATACGGATGCTATTGCAGTGTGTCATTGCACATCTACCACAAAAGGCTCTATGTGTTCTGCAGAGACCACATGAAGATGTGATCAGTATTTACATTACAGCTATTAGTATATCGTGTAAAGTAAATTCTGGTAAAAGCATTGTATCCTTCAAACAGATGAACAACTCCTTTTACATTCAGCCAATATTTACACAAGACACCGATCTGCCTCTCACAGATACTACACACACTCCCGGCTTCGTCCAAATAAAGTAGTGTCTCGTGAGTGTGTGTTTGTGGGAGAGTCAACTGCTCTGGGCCCCGAGTTTCGTGAGCTGCTAACCTGCAAGTGTAAACACCAGTCTATTTTAAGGCAGAGTAGATCCGTGTGGAAAAAGCTGACCCCAGAGTTAAAGTCAGTCCAAGTGATGGCAGACAGCGCTAATTTCCAAACAAGGTGCTCAGAGCTGTACAGGTGGAACACCAGCTAAAAATCATACTATCATACTATGTGCTTAAAGACTTTGTCACAGAAGTAAGGCTTATACAGTATACAGTGCCTAGAGAATACCATAATCAGAGCTGCCACTGAAATGTACACACTGGAAAATTCTGATTAAACAGGAGCCAAATGGGATTTCCTCGAGAGACACTGTTTATCATAAGGGCTTACAAAGGCTTACACAGTTAAATGCAGGGAGTGCAGAGAGAGGAAGGGGCGTTATTCCAATATGTTGTGCACCAGATTAATATTTTCACCTCAACTGAAGAATCCTGTGTCAGAAAAAAAAGGGGGAGGTGGTTACTTCTCCAAAATGATTTAAAACACAATTTGAGAATAAATAGGATGTAACCTGCAGCTATACTCAGCTACAGTACATGTACCATGACCACGGTGTTGAGGAAAGGAATGCTCAGCAACTTATGCCAATTCTCAAAATTTAAAATTGTAATTTAAATCCAAAAATCCATTTTCTTTTGTGTGCTTGTGAGATGTTTGGTTCCACAACACTTCTAGTGAGATCATCAGATCAAACTTTATAAGCTAAGATGGGGGACATGGTAAATGTCTCCTGCATCAGCATGTTAGCACTGTTAGCTCAAAGCAATACTTCACTTGAGTACAGCCTCACAAAGACACTAGATTGGTCACCTTATGTGAAGACTGTAAGAATGGACAGAAATCTGAAGAACCTAAATTGATAGTAAACTATACGCTGCATCAATCCTATTGTAATGCAAGAATATCAACATTTTGTACAACTCTACAAAACCCTGGATTAAGTTCAGTGATGACATATTTTTTTCTGTAGTTCAATGATGACAATCTAAAATTCTTACTTTCTACAATATTGCCGTTTGTCAACTATGGTGTGGTCAAGGTTAGGGGAAGACGCTGGTTACGTCAAATAAACTATGGTTAAAGTCGGGGTATGGTTATGCTTAGACAACTAAAACATTTGGTCAAGGTTTAGGTTCTAGTTTATAAAATGGACGTAAACTCCAGTTTCCTGCATGAAGTCAGACGTGCTACAAACCACTCCACTACCACCACCTCTGCACCTCTACTTCCCCCCCCTGCTACAATCTCCTGCATTGGCACTGAAGCTTGCAATTGCTAGGGACACTGGGTAGAATAAAGGGTATATATAATTGATATAGGTTACAAGTCGTGTATTTAAAGGAACAAAAGAGAACGTATGATTAATTGTTTATGCTGTTTGGCTGCAGGGCAACAGCAGGGGACGGACTGACCAACTGAGTGATGAGGTGACACCATTGGTCGGCTGGCTGAGTCCCTATTGGTTGTTGCACTTCCACTTTTTTATTTATTTTTTTTTCAAAAAGGCACCTAGAGACAAATCTAGACTTTTTGACAAACCTTAGCTACTTTCCATAAAAGAGAGTCACCAGTTTTGCCCCGCAGGCGTGACGTTGGACTTGCCCTCTCTCAATACTGACCGCACGGCAGCTGATGTGAATGAGCTTCTAACTCTCTCTCTGACTGATCATTTTACAAATAAATACAGCTGAAATCACAGCATAGCAGTTTTCTTTAACTTATGTGTATGAAGAATTTATCAGATGACGTTGCGGTTATAACGGCGGGGTTTTACGAGCAGCTTGAAAATGGCTTGGAAGTGACTGCAGGTTAACATCTAGTCTTATGGGCCGTGTTTCATTGTCTGTCAACAGAAACACAAAAACGTGTCAATGAGAACAGCTTTATGGGAAATTAGCCGTATAATAACACTGTATATGTGAGCACAGAGAGTGGGACACTAGGCAGAATGCAAATACAACACTCTCCAGCCATATACAAGGTTTTGGTCCAGTCTTGATCATATGAGGAACAGATCTTGCTTTTTATTTCTCATTTAAAGATCAACTAATGTAAATCACAGTAAATCACCCTGTCGTTTAGGCTGACAGATTTTGATATGCAGTGTATTGGTTAAATTGCTTCAATTGAAAATCAACTGTAGCGTCTCATTTCAACATGAATGGCGTGCTGACCTGGTGTCATCAACCCAGAATGCCCTGCTCATGAGCACCTCAGCTTGTCATTGGGATGGATTTCCTCTGCAGATTCAAACCAGCACGCACTCACATATGCTACATACCCATACACTCACAACTGCCAAACCACACACACACACACACACACACACACACACACACACTTACACTGTGTGTTGTTTACATCCAGAGAGAAGTGTTCCATTCATAATTAACAAATTCCTCCCTCACGCCTCCTGATCTACCCGGCAACCATTCATTAAAGTAGAGCCAACCCCCCCCGATACACATACACACACATGCACACACAGACACATACTTCAAGTACACACCATGCATGCCGATCAGTTGTAACTGAATCAGTATTTTGAACCATAGTGTGATCTAATCCACCGTCATTAGCTGGATTTCTTGATACTGGCGTGAGGAGAGAGTGACGTGAAGTCACTCTGAGTGTGTGATATTTTGGATCGAAGGAAAAGGTAGATTGGGGAAGAAATGAGAGCAGAGATGGAGGAGAGATCAGAGTGCATGAAGACGAGAGGGGTCGCCTCGCACATTTTAATGAGCTCACTGCTGGAGAGAGAACCATGGGACCAGAGTTACAGCCAAGTGTTTGTGTTAGTGTGTGTGTGTTTGATCTCCACATTTATGATGGTCCTCTTCCTGTTTGTTATTACCAGCCATCTGAGACTCCATAGGAGATCCACGAGATTAGGGGTGGCGCAGAGCACACACACTAGTCACATCTGGAAGACAGCTACTGTGTGTGTGTGTGTGTGTGTGTGTGTGTGTGTGTGTGTGTGTGTATGTCTGTGCTTAGAAGTCTGAGTTCATTTGCTTCCAATGCAAATCATCATGTTTTAGCACCTTATTTGAACTAAAAGAGGCCTAGCAATGGATCAAACCTTGCTTAGTCTGACTTGCGTCTTTCAAATTTACCAAGACAAATAGAATCTTGATTCAGTGCTGTTCTGGAGGATTAGTATTTCCAATGACACAATTTACTGTGTTCTCATTTAAAAATGGTTTGCTTAAAAAAATGTGCAGTCTAGTACAGCCTCAAAAAAACAAGCAGTACAACAACCTCTCTTCCTCTATCTGCCCATTCATCAACCATCACATATGTTTGATAGTAGCAGTGATCTGCTAGAAAGTTCCTGTGTTTTAACTGATACATTTTAAAGATAGAAATATCAAAATGAAAACTGTAATGTCTCTTTTTTTGGCTAAAACATTGTAACATCATGTGACTGGTGTTACATTATTTTTACGTCAACATTGGCTTAAAGGACGTGAAAGATGTGAAAATGGTAACATGTCGTGATGAACACAGAGTAACCACCAACTCTGTGGTTCCCTCTGTTCCAGGGAGCATTGTTGTGTCTTTCAGGTCATTGTTTTGACTTTAGGGCAGGGAACTTTATTTTTTGGTTCATTGTTGCCATAGTTTCCAGACACAGCAGGCAGCTTCTTCCAGTGAGAAAGTACTGTTAAACCCACTTTGCACTACCTGTTCAGCACCAACAGCAGACAGGCAAAGTTAGAGATTAGCTGTGAACATAGTGGAGTTAAAGAGTCAGATGTTTCCCACAGGACTAGACAGGAAGCTTAAAGGAGTGAGGGAGTGAATACTGGATTTACATTCATCAAGTGTCCACAAACATGACTCCAAATGAATACTAACGTTGCTCCATGTTTCGACTCAGGACTATATCAACTTGAGATAGTGTCAGTGTTATGTTTACAGATTTTTCCCACTGTCCCTGCAGGTTTTCTCAAAACAATATACAATATATTATTTCAAAAAACAAGGTTAATAAGTAAATGGAACACATAGATGACTGTTGTGCACACTGATTTGAGGCTGGTGTTTTATATTTCTCTACCATTATACCACTGTTTCTCTTGGCTCTAAATTATATATCAATAAAACAACAGTAATTTTCAACAGTGTATGTGTATTTCGTTTTTACTGTATTCTGTTTAGTATCCCACAAAAGTCAAAGAAAAGAGCAGCTACAGCAACATTTTAAGCAGCTTCTCTATTCAGTCAGCTTCTGTACCAGTATTTGGAAATACTGTGAGCCCACTACCCTCCTCCACACCCCTGTCTGTCTGTCTGTCTCTCTGTCTGTCTGTCTGTCTGTCTGTCTGTCTGTCTGTCTGTCTGTCTGTCCTGCAGAAAGAAGGAGGGACTCCCCCCCGGGAGATATGACTTTACTCCTTTTCCTTCCTCTGCCTCTCACTCACTATTCCCTTTCCGGCTTTTGATCTGTTTCCTGGTTGCAAAGCTCCCAGTGTGTGTATGGCAACCTTGTAGTTTCACTGATGTAGTATAATTTATGCTGTCATGTAATTTATGCTCATTTCTACATTGGAAAATGTGAAAAACATAATTTTGTACCAAATATAAGACAACTGCTTAGACCTGTGTGTATTCAGGGTAATGTTCTATATATCGATATTTGACGCATATATTTATCTGCTTGAACAGATTTGATGTTTATTCTCAGACCCGGTGAAGTGTCAGTCTGCCCAGTGAATTGCAAAGCAACCGCTCTTTCCCCTCGTCACCTAGCAACTGATTTAACTGACAGGTTTGTTACGGTTTCCATGACAGCACAGATCTTGGCCTGTTGCTAAGGTGAGAATCAGAATGTTTGTTGCTAAGATCAAATTGTCTGCTGCTACGGAAACGAATGTCTGAACTGCACCGCAAGACAGAGAGGGAGCGAGAGGGAGAGAGAGACGGAGAGAGAGAATACCACACACACACACACACACACACACACACACACAGAGTAACCTCACTGTGAAAACCGGAAGAGCTTACAGCAGAGTGGGAACAGGAACAGATAAACCAACACACACACATGCAAATATGCACATACACATTCACACACACACACACACACACACACACACACACACACACACACACACACACACTATCCAGGAAATAATTACACAACTAAATCATCAAGCTTGCCACCATTTCATTAAAGTTCATGGAGGCTACAATGCTGGAGAGTCCAGCAGCCAAAATGAATTGAAATATCTTGAAATACTCTGTCTCCGCAGCACAGAGGCAGAGCTGCCGGACCTCCAGACACACACTAATGTTTACAGGTGACTTTATGAGTAAAGTTACAGTTACAAACAGATGCTGCCGTACACTGTTACTCTCCCACAGAATACTGTGGAGTCTCTTTAAACAGTCTGCTCTCCAATGATAACATATCTCTCTCTCTCTCCCCTCTCTGTCTCGCTCCCTTTTTCTTTGCCTGGGGCATCTTTGGCCTTCCCACCGGTGCATCTCCATGGCAACTATTATCTATAATCTTGCAGAGGGATTCGTCAGCCTCTGTCTCGTCTTTTGCTGTGCAATGCAACTGATCATGCAAGTCCAAAAGTGAATGGTAGTGACATCTATGTATCTGACATGGCTAAATGCACCAGCATTTGTATGCGTGTCTTTCTGTGTGTGTGTGTGTGTGTGTGTGTGTGTGTGTATGTGTGTTTGTCTGTCTGTGTGAGTGTGTGTCTAGTTATCTTTTTTATAAGTCACGTCAGGTGATGGGAAAAAGGTCAATAGTCAAAAGGTCAAAAATAGTCATGGTTCCTAATTATATTAGGATGGCTCACAGTTAGATGGACACAAGCACATGGCAGACAATACAATCTACTATACGGAGCTTTTCTTTGTCACACAACCCTCTTGTGACCAGATTACACTGTCTATTAACATAATGAGGATATGTTGTTAATTTACGTATCTGGAAGTTGTAAATATGTTGATACTGAACATATCAGTGAAATATTCAAGGACAACATATTTGTTTCCCCCCTGAATATCTGATCTTGCAGTACAATATCCATTTGTAGTGACTCCAGCATTATTAAACATTTTGATGGTTAGGTTTGGAATCTACAGCTCTTGGTTAAGGTTTGGCAAAGACTGTGGTCTGGTTGAATACAAAAAAAGTTTACAGTGACTTCAGACACAACGTGTTTATTCACATTTAACCAAAACCACAATGTTTCCTTAAACTTAACCGAAGTGCTTTTGATTCCATTCATTCAAGATATACACTGCCTCCAACATAATCCAGGCAGCTATTACATGTTGTACAAAACAAATTTGCTGTCGTAGTTTGGTTGTATAGAAATATGATTTCTAGGAGACAGGGTCATCGCAATTTCATCTGTCTCTGAATATTCACTCTGGCTCCTATTTATTTATTTAAAAGTCCCATATTTTAGACTTTTCTGTTGTTTTATTTGAAGTGTTGATCCATAAGAAGAGGTATTTGTGGTTTTAAGAGCCAAAAATCATCTCAATGTAGTTGAGCATGGGGCACAGCTGAGAGCGTTGACTGCTTTGTCCTGACGGCTTGTTTTTAAGGCTCAGTTTCTCTGTGGACTGAGCACTTTGATAGTTTCACAGTATTAATATAGAACCTAGACCTGCTTTATAATCAAAAAACCTTTAATGTGTTAAGCGTGTACGACTAGCAAATCTAGGAATGCATTCCCTGTCCGGCTCCAGCAAACTCTCAGGCAGTAAGTGTTCATCTTTGTTGAAATTAAATTGTGAGTTTGTTGACCCTAGAAAAAGTCCAAATTTCGGTCACCACTACATCACACTTCCAAAACAACCTCCTGTCTGTTGCTCTTGGTAACTAAGACAGCATCTGGTGTGTTTGCTGGAAGTTTTAAAAACAAAACGGCAAATGCACAATTTAAACATAAAAAATACAACACAAACGTTTTTGCATTCTCACCAATGGATGGGTATATGATCTTATGTCCTGGACTAGCAAGTCAGCAATTATAAGATTTCTTTCTTTATGCAGAGATTTTGTATAAACACTCAGAACCTATGTGAATAATGAAACTAGAGAGAAGGGTTTTATTTTGTGGGAGACACATATCCACAGTCCTTAAAGATCTCATGCGACACAAAGTTATTAGTCTCCTGAGAGGAGTGAAAAGGTCTGTTTTCCCTTGTGTGTTTAATCCAGTTAGGCGCTGTTGTCCGTGATTTAAATCCCCACGGCGCCTCCATGCATTAGCTGATGTTAACTGATAATCAGTGTCATTATGAGTGACGGTGGCTCTTGCGAACTGTAGATCAAGGTGTCAGTTGTGTTACACACAGACGACGTAGAGAAAAATAAGAATGGGAGGAGGAAGACTATATTAGAAAGAATAAGAAGGAGAAAAAGGATGTGACCAGTGATATGAGGAGGAAGAGGAGTCATAGAGTCAGAGATGACAGCGGTTTTGACTCAGGTGGCATAACAAGGAGGGGGGGTTATTGCCAGAGCAGGTGAGACCGTGGTTTCCAAGGTTACAGACGTCTGCAGCAACCGCCCATCTGTTCCCCTGTCACCGGCATCTCTGCAGTGACACAGCAACAATAAGTGGATAGAGGGAGAGAGTAAGGGCAAAAGAAAGGCAGGGAGAGACAAAGAGGAGGCAGAGGAGGCAGAGGAGGAGGTGATGAGGAGACAGATTAAAGAGGGGAAGACGGGCACAGGCAGAGAGACTGCAGTAGTAGCAGCGCCAGAAAAAGCAGAATTATTCATGAGGCCTAGATTCTCTCTCTCGCTCTCTCTCTCTCTCTCTCTCTGTAAAACCAAGTCTGAGATTGAGCTTCCCAGACAACCAGGCAGCCAGTCACCCTGACCAAAACAAGCCATCAGTCTCTGATACAACAGCACCTACAGTGCACACACTGAAGTGTACTCCAGGGTAAATCCTGCACAGCAAACCCCCAATACCGCACGCTGAAGGAATGCATTACAGCATGATACATTATACTTAAGCAATAAGCCACAAGAGGCCGTGGTTTGCAGGGATTTTGATTGAGGAGCAGAGAAAACTAGTGGTTACAGTGTAAATCCTCATTAGGTGAACTAATCAATAATGTAGCTTAACAATGTGGTGAGCAAGTGATATCATGAGTTTTGATATTTGGTAATAAGTTAATAACGTGATGAAATATAAGGTAATGTAAGCAGCTTTGAACGTGTCTCAGCCAATCAAAATGTCTTATTATAGTCACATCCAGTTTACACAGCTAACCTGAGTCCTGTTGCAAAATATCACAGCCTCACAAGAGTCGAACTGTTGATCTACAGCCACTGCATCAATTTTGCATGAGCTCGTGGTGAGTGTGTTTACCTGTCTGCCGCCTGTTAACATTATGAGCTGTGGCTATGTTAGCCTGAACAAGCTAACATTAGTCTTTGTGAACGCTACAACAGATGCCTGCTGTCGCAATTCACAAACGATAACAGCATCATTTCAGGACATAAACATTTCGATGACATGTTGTTAATATAAAGTTAACAACTGAAACTCACTCAGCCTGATTTCTGTGTACAGATGTGGATGCCTGTCTCTGAGGTGTTTAGATAAGTTTGAGGTCTTTCCTCCTTCTAGTTGAAATGTTATCTGGCACCATTTGCATACTGGGTATTGGTCATTTATAGCTAGTCCCCTAAGATCTGCATGAAATACAAAATACACCAGTCTTAGTGTGTTTCTTTTTTTCCACAAGTCGTGGCTGCACCGACACTTGCTGCTGCAATTCCACATGTTGTTGTTGTTTACTGTTTATTGTGCCTGACTTCTTCTTCTCTTCGGATTTGATGTCAGACCGGAAAACACAGAGTTATTATACAGTCCTGGAGGATTCACATCTCCAGTACCTACAACATCTGCGGTACTTTTGTCACCTATAGTACTGTAGAAATACACGTAGCCTACCATCACATTTTCAGAATTCCTGCATCGACTTGGTGCTTGGTTCCCATGACATCCCTGGTTACAAATAACCAATGCATATTTTAAATATAGCATTGTAAAGATCTGAGCGACCTCTGCTCCATCAACAACTAGCAGAGGTCCAGCAGCAAAACAGTTTTGCTCAAACTCAAACTGGGCAACCACCTACAAGTTGTCCTGTCAGCCTTCCACTTGACCAAAATTTCACACACACACACGCACGCACGCGCGCGCGCACGCACACACGAACGCACACACCACAACATGCCAGCTTTGACCTCTGACCCCCTCCCTGGAGCCATGACATCAGTCAGAAGGTCACAGCGAGGTCACTTCCTGTCAAAACACATCTCTCCACCCCAACTGCTGTTGCCATGGTGACAGGAGAATAAGACTGGCAATGACAGCTGACACACGCTCTCAAGGCTAAAAAAGTTACAACACATTGACTGATTCCCTGCAACTGTTTTACTACTATTACTTTTCTTTTCAGTTCCCATGTTCACATTTCAATATTTGAGTGTTACAAGTGTTACTGTATTTCCCCCTTCCCTGTCTAATTTTCCCATGTCAGCACACAAAAAAAATGTATGATTTCTTTGCATATTTTTCATATTTTCATACAAATTCTTGGCAGTAAGCTCTGCTGCTGATTAGTGCTACTGCTGCTGCTTATCAGCCTCTGTCCACAGCGACCCATCGCGCTGGAGAGTTTGACCCAGATGAGTGTCTGCTGCGATGAACCTGAACAATCAATGATCCAGTCCAGTCTGGTTAATTTCCACGGCCCAGTCTGTTCTGTGCCCAGTCCCAGTAAATCTGTATGAGGTGGCGAGGCCACAACTTCAAGAACAAGAAGCGCTTCATCTGTCCAGTCTGTTTTTATAAAGGGGTTAAATAATTCAGTGCACCGAGGGTATGAAGTCACAAATGTAGGCTACAAGATTTCCTGATCTTACCGATTTCACATATTCAAATTGATTTTGGTGTTGGAGGAGAAGAGGCAGAGCATGTGAGCTGGGCATTCACATTTCTCACATAACTCTTCTCTCGTCTCTAAACTGAGCATGCAACCCACTGAGCAGACTGAAGGTATCTGACTTCTTTTCTCATAGATAATCCACCTTTTTTTTTTTTTTTTGCTTGGTGCTTCACAAAAACTGAATTGAATCCATCTGAAATGCAACTACACTCGAATATTAAAAATGTTAGCATAATGGGATACCTGAGAGTGAGGAACCTGCCCTGACTGAAGCTTTTCAGATACTCTCTGTTCATTTGTTTTGCATGAAGTTGAGCCAAAATGTCTAGCCAATCTGTGCAGAGCAGTTTAAACTGAGCTACTGTAAACTGCACAGTGATTATAGCTTATTCAGCTCTGATTAGGTACTATTAATGCCAAGTAGTACTCAAATTACCTTTTAGGCAATTAGCACTTCAAGCTTTTGCTCATATACATATATTTTAAAAATCTTGTACTGTGTATTTGATTTGGCTCATTATTTTAAACCCAATCTACCTGATTGATGAACTCCTGGCAGTACATGCTAAATTACTGGTACTTCTCCCAACATTGCTCACATCATCAGCTGATATTGGCCTTTCACATGTGATACCAGTCATGGTGCATGTCTTGTCTTACTGATAATAACGACAGGATAAGAAGTCAAACTTTTTTAACACGTTAAAACAGCAGTTTATAACATCCAGTGGGAAAGGCTAGAGCTTTAATCACAACTGATTAAACCTGCTGATCTCAATCACATCATCTGAAATTGTAAATTTATCCTCGTACTGATCATTTACACTGTGAGAGCTCTTTCCTGGAGAGTCCGCTTGGGGGCACCCAAGGGGGGGGACTGTCACGGAGGATGGGGTGGGTGCCTGGGTCGATAAATCACAAGACTGTCATACAGGAGGCTGCTGTTCGTTTCCCACGTAATGCTGTTAGTGATAGTCTCTTTTATCCATGACTGTTCCACAATCTTTTGTGTTTGATATTGTAACCATGACAACGAAGGTTCTCTAACCATACAGAAGTACTTATTTTAACCCAAACCCCTAAACCCAATCAAATCGACCATGACGGCAAAGGTCCAGTGCGCCTGGGTCGTATCCAAGGGAGACCTACAGTATATATGGTCATTCTATGTGTCACACAAGACACAAGACTGTTGCTTGAAAATGGGGATATAGCTCCACAGAAAGGCGCCAAAATAACATAACATTATACATCAGCCCTGCAGTACATTTTATCTTTGTGTTACAATGTTCATTTTTTGTTTTCTTTGTGTCAGAGATCCGATCTGGTCACCTTTCAGTGTATTAGTTAAAACCGAGATTCCTATCTGGTTATTATATACAAACAGTATCTCAATTCATTTTCCAGACTATGTATCAAACTATGTATTGTATTATGTATATGTATATTTTATCCCTATCATCCACTCTTGTTGTTGTTGTTTAACAGAGAAGCAGAGCGATAACCCCAGAGAGGAGGCAACCTACTGTGTGTTAAGATAAAAGTCACCTTGATCACAGAGACGGTTGGAATAGAAGCCAAAGTGTCTGTGTGTTGGACAGAAAGAGGTCAAAGGTCAGAGCCAGAAGCCTTCAGCTCAAAAGTAATTGGAGACACCTGACTCTGTGTGTGTATGTGCATATTGTTGTTCTTGGGATAAGAGCAAGTAAAACTCTGCTGGCTCTGTGTCTCAGTTTCCTGTCTTAGTCTCTGTCTCTCTATAAAACACACAGATTCCTGTCTGACGAAGAGATGTGTTGCGTTCCTATCATGTGGGAATAACCATCGAAACACTTTGACAGCTCAAAGCACTGACTTCAAAGAGCAAAAGCCATTAAAGCATAATAGGAGTTTTCTGTATCCTCTGGTTACAGAGTAGTTCTCTTCTTTCTCACACACAGCTGAACGTACATCCACATACTGATGCACTGCTCTTTTCTAACATCACAAATAGCAACGGTCACAGTGAGTAGTTGTTTCCTGAAATAATGACCTATGTGGTTTTGATTGGGCATCTCAAGTTAGGTCCCCTGACCGGAAAATGTGGATACAGCTCTACCTGCAAGAAAACACCACAGCTCCAGGATTACAGAGACCAGCTGGCAAACAACCTTGACATCAAAGAGCTTTGCTTCAGCACCATTGAGGAAGTACACTGCTCAACAACTTCCTTACCCGGAAAATGCACGCGCACCCCAAAGCCCGGCGCCTTGGACCCATTAAAATGCAGGATACTGTAGAGCAGCGAGTGTGTGCTGGTGTAATGGTTTAGAGTGGAGTCAGCTGGGCCTGGGAAAGCATGCACATTCTCTGGCTTTGATTACAGAGGCCTTAAATCTCTCTTACACACATGCTCACTGACGCATACACACAGAAAGACACACACGCACATGCAAACTGAAATACAGACACACACACACACACACACACACACACACACACACTCACACTCTCTCCCCAGAGAGCTAGTCAGGGCTGAAGTACAGGCCTCCAGACAGGGCATATTTACTCTAAAATGGGGGGTTGTTGGCAAAGGACATTTTCTGTTGCTAAAAATACCCACATATAAAGTGAAACCAGGCAGGCCAGCTTGTATCGTCATTACACAGACAAATGTGAAGAAATGTAAAAAGAGAAGAAGCAAGAAAAAAAGTTCAGGGGGATAAAATCTGCCTCCCTGTCTCTTGTTCTTAAAACTGCAGGTGGTTAGAGTTCTGTATAAACCATTCTGACCTGATCTCACCTGTTGTAGCCTCTAATCACGAGCACAAATCACAGGCCACTGTATGAACAAAAGACACACCCATGTCATTATCATTTAAGTATTCAGAAAACTGGAAATGTGATGAGAAAAATGAGAAATGTGCAAATAAATTAGGAAGTAGATAAATACGTTTATTTTATTTTTTTATTTTATGAACTGATTGTTGGCTAAGGAAAAACAAAAAGCTTTGTATTACCAGCTGATTGGAGGTCACACTATGTAACTGTTTATCTAATAATTATCTGACCTTGTTGTTGTCAGGTCTCTGAATGAACGTGTGGCTGTTTAATCCACAGTGTTCACAGATGACATTATGTGAAAAACGGCGCTAAGGAATCGTAATGTTGAGGAAGATCATCAGGATCGTGGGTTGCGAAGGGTTGGCAAACAGCCACCCTGCCGTCGTCATGGTTACAATATAAAATACAATACGGTCATGATTAAAACAAACACTGATTTCACTGGTTTCACACGGGAAAGGAAAAATTGTCTTCTGTGTAAAAGTCCTCCTGATGCAAACTTGCGTTTCTTTATACTACGTCACCTGACCTTCTCCTTTGCTTGTGTCATAATTACTACAGCTAGAGGTTACCTAACAGTGAGATGCACCTATGGGTAAGCTGCTTACACAGACCACCTGCGGGGTCGTTTTTTTTACAGAAGGACGGACAACTGAAGTGTCCTTGAGCAAGAAACTGAATCCCTGCTAGCTCCAGGTTTGATGAACTCACCAATACATTTTTTAAAAAACGCCTTGTCCTTTATCATGGAAAAACAATATCACAGCATCATCATGCAGTACATTACTGTTAATCCAGAAATCTGACACTAAACTAGAATCAATGAAAAGGAAAATCAATTGCAAATACATTTGTGCACCTTAGCAACCTGATATTGATCTGACATCTTTCCCGTCATCAATATTAATGTTTGAATTTCAGTTTGGGCACAGTACATCCCTTTATGATTTTAATATGAGGGCAACATCTGAAATTCTTCTTCCAGATGTTAAAATCTTGTCCATAACCTGGTAAGTATCTGAGCAGTAAACAAGATGGTTGTTTGATGCCAGTTTATGCGGCGATGCTTGTCTCTGTACCAGCTGTTGAGTGGCTGATTTTCTGAGCTGTCTGCACTTCCTAACCTCTTGAGGCTACATGACACATGATCTTGAAGAGCTCTCACTGCTCTGGCGAATACTTAGAAAGCCTCTCCGTATTAGGTTCAAGTAAAAGCTTATCTCCGTAACGTATTTTTGCCTCTGTGTTTGGTGGGTGTGTATTCTCCAGTACAACCCCACTATGTGTTGAGATGGTCAGCTGAACGACATCGTGGCTGCTGGGCAATTCTGTCACTCTGCACTTGCAACAGTTGAATAATGATCAAACAGTCATGCTCAAAGAAGAGAGCGTTAACACTGGAGGACTCTTGAAGAAAATGTCAAATCTTCTGTGTCTATACACTGTCGAAATATCTTCAAAATGAGTCATGCAATTTAGTCTTGAGTCTTGTTTTTTTCCCACTTAAAATAACTGAAAAACTTTTGCCAGTAGAGTGAGATAATCTGGCTCCTTCTCTCAACAGTTTTACCATCGAAAATGTCCAAACATGGTCTTGAAAGGGGGAAGCTCACTCTATTTTTATGTACACAAATTCCCTTTATACGGCATATATATATTTTTTTAGGAAATTAAATTAAAAGATATTTTGACATTTTGGGAATAGAGACTTTGATGAATATGGTAAATATGTAGCTATAGAGCCAGCAGCCACAACTATGAAACATGTTTCTCCAAATGATGCAAACCTCCTTTTGGTGGATCAGAAAAAAAGATGTGAGCTCCATCCCTTGTGCAGCCATTTATGACCTTTTAAGTTTAGGATTTTTGACTTGCAATCATGTGTTCTTATGAGGCTGTGTTTTACGGAGCAAAGCCAGAAATCCCCTTCTACCAGAACATAAGAGGTCAGGCAGTCAAGCCTGGAGGCGGTGGGGAATCAGTGTCTTGTACATTGACATTTTAGCAAGGCTGATACCAGCTAAAATGGGGCTTTGATTGAAAAATTTATCTTTTTTTACAGTAATTGTGTTTGTGTTTGAAAGCGATAGATGAAGGAATCATGACGATTCAACAACTCAGCACACTCTCTAAGAGAAGAGCAACTAGGAAAGAAACTGTCTCACGGACACGTTACACGAAGCCCTTGGGGAGACAGCTTCCTCAAAGCTTCCTCGCGAGTTGATTCTAATGTAGAGCAACACACAGAGGCTCGAAAACATGACTATCATACATGATCGCATGCAAGGGTGTTTTGGATTCCCTGCCCATCCACACTTCCATGTCACCGAGCACACACTGCAACATGCATATCCCCCTCGCACGCCCGCTGAAACATAGCTTCACATATGCTGATGTGCATGCACAATACTGACACACGTTCTCACACGATCTTTAACAGCTTTCACATGTTAACATGCACAATAGCAACCATGCATTCTTACAGATGGTATCCAGTGTAACATGCAGCGAGCCATCTGCCTGGACACATCATATGAGCTGCTTAAGGGCAGAGGGTGGTGGTCCGTGCAGCTGGGTGCGTCAGGATCACACACACACACGCACGCAAAGGATTACACGCACACACAGACACTTATGAAGACACTTATGGGCCCTTACTGTAACTACAATGCCTTTTTAATATCAGACTAATACGTTAACATCAAAATTATGGATAGAAATAGAACTGATTACGGCAACCATAAAGAGTATTCCTTTCTCATCATTAATGTGATTATGAATGGATTTTTCCTCAACCAAACCAAGGATGTTGTATGCTGTATAGATTATAAAGCCATTTGAGGCAACAGATTTGGGGCCATATGAATAAAATTGACTTGACTTAACATCATGTGGTTTGTTATGATGCTGCGTTCATGGCCCGGTCTTTCAGAAAAAAAACAAAAAAACATAAGAATAAAATATATGCACATAATGTAGCGGCAGAACCAGTCAGAGCTGTGCTGTCAGACCAGAGTTAGGCTTGGCTGTGCTGAGTCACACACTGCAGTGGTCTAAATATAGCATTGTGGGTACTGTAGTCCGGGCATCATGTATGCTCCTCAGCCTCTCTGCGCACTCCTGACCCCCACAGATACAACATCACAGAGAAGCAGACTGGAGGAGCATTAGCAGAGTAAGAGAACGATGGGTTGCGGTGGATAACACAGATTTTTACAGACAAATAATGTGACATGCAAACACACATAGGCCTACAGCAAAGCCTCTCTCTCTCACTAACTCTCTCTCTCTCTCTCTCTCTCTCACACACACATGCGCGGTCAGTAGGTGACGGCATGTCTCTGAGAACACTTTGGTGTAGAGCAGACCGGCTGGCAGGAGGTCAGGTAGCTGTGGGAAACACTGCTCTGCTCTTACTGCTGACAGTGCTTCCATCCAGCACCCTGCAACGTTCAAGAGCTGTTGACATACCACAACAAACAGTGTGCACCTTAGGAGCATTCACATCTCGCAATATGACCTTGAGTGGAGATTTTTGTGTCACACGTACTGACCAAAAGAAGAATGAACTTCCATATCCTATGATAAAACAATTTTTGATGTGATATCAAAAAAATAGTGTTGTGGATTAATGAAGGGTTAGACAGAGATCTCCCCAAAAACATATTACACTGGCATCTGTGTTGTGTGTGTGTGTGTGTGTGTGTGTGTGTGTGTGTGTGCCATTGTTGCTGTGGCAACGCACCCAGTAGGAGAGCCGCAGAGCAGAGAGACAGGAATGAATGGTAGAGAGAAAAAAAAATGAGTGGACAAGGATGAAGCATTCACACTCACACCTACCTGTACGCAAATACACACTGAGAGCATGATGGAGGACGAATGGAAGCAGCACATACATAACAAACATTACGAAAGCAGGAAGGCGGGAAAACATGGCTGGATATGGCTACTTCCACAGCATCACAGTACTGAGGAGGAACACAGAGGGGCCATTGTGGTATTACGTCAAACAAATGAATCAAAAACTCTTGTATCAGGCCAAAATGCTTTGTTACAGCCCTGAGTGTACTGACTATTGGACATTTCTATAGACATTTGATTCCTTCCTGAAATCTGGTCGGCTCTACTGTTTTTAAGCTTGCTCAGACAGAGAACAGCTTGACTAAACAATGCAACCAAAACCCGAACTGCAGCCAACTTGCGTACATGTACTGGTAGATAACTGTATTTCTACTGTCTAACTGGATATTTTAACAATTAAAGATAAAATGATTGTTGCAGTGTTATCTTTCCCAAGCAACAAAATCCCTCCTCATAAAATGATAAAACACTGAATAGTGTTGTAGCATGTGATAAAAACTCATGAATCTGTTATTCAGACTGAATTATATTTCATCGTCTCACCAGTATCTGATGCTCAAGAGATTTTGGGTGGAGAATAACTTAATGTTAGAGAAAGGACCTGAGATTACAGCCAGGGTTTCCTGGGTAATGTAGTCAGATGTAGTCAATGGAGGGTCCTCAGAAGGATAGAAGTACAAGAGTGTGTGTGTGTGTGTGTGTGTGTGTGTGTGTGTGTGTGTGTGTGTGTGTGTGTGTGTGTGTGTGTACAGCTGAGCCAGCAGCAGCCACACTAGTTATCACGCCTGGCTGATGGCTGTTAATGCTGCGGATTAACACCTAACTCTCACTAACTCCAAGCACACACACACACACACACACACACACACTAATGTACCCAGTACTCCCAAAGTGCTGCAAGTGTTGCTTCAGTATTTTGACAAATTCTGTAATACATTACATTGTACTAAAACCCAAGGAAACTTCCTGAAAACACTAACTCTTCATTTTTAAAAAAACACGATGCTGCAGTAAACAGTGACAGACAACCCACTAAAACATGCACACATACACACTTTCTCTCTCATAAGCATACCACTCCTCACTCCAGCCTCTTGTCTCATTAAACAGGACTTGGCCTTGGAGCAGCAGGACTCACTGAGCTCAGCTTCCCATGCTTACTGAGTGAGTGCACTGCATGTGTGTGTGTGTGTGTGTGTGTGTGTGTGTGTGTGTGTGTGTGTGCGACAGAGCATGTCTTATGTTGTTGACCTCCAGGACAATACTGCACTGTGACATCAGGAAATGTCCTTAGAGAGTTGCCAGAGACAGAGAGAAGGATGGAGGGAAGGAGGAGGGCAAAGGCAGAATGGCAATGATGGGAGGCAGGATTTGATGGGAGAGACATGTCGGGAAGTGAGAGAGCAGAGTTTAGGCTGAGTGATGAGGGTAGAGGAAGCACTGAAGAGTTAGATGAGTGAGAGAAAAGCTCAATGGAGGAGGAAAGAGAGGAAGAGAAAGGGGACCCGGGGCTGGAGGGAGGGAAATAGATGCTTGCTGTGGCTGAGGCTTAATTAAAAACAATAATGTTGTTTTTGTAGCTCTCCACAACAACAGGCCCCGCAACCATGGCCTACTTACAGAGAGGAAAGAAAGAAAGAAAGAAAGAAAGAAAGAAAGAAAGAAAGAAAGAAAGAAAGATTAGCTTAATGCTAGCTACCAATTAGCACAACGGCTGTGTCTACGTAATAGCTCAGTACCTCTGGGCTATGCGTAAAACTATCACTTAACTTTCACCTAGCCTTCACTTAACAGTTACACAACCTGCTCCTGAAAAAAAGTTGCTAAGTAGTGCCTTACTGCCTTACTGCCAAAGAATGGCCCTCATTTTCTGTTCCACTCCAAATAAGACTACTATAAGTCTACATAATACAGCTAAATTGTTGCCTTGTTTACGACCCATTCGATTGTCAGACTTTCAAAAAGACAAGTTGGTGTGAGAAAGACCATTATTATTTGATCACGATGCAGGTCATGCATATGTATTCAGCTACCACAGCAGGGTCAAGGTAAAGTCAGTAGGTGACTAATCCTTGTGCTAACCCAGTTATGTACAGTACAAAACCCAGGGTCAAGCCCTTTGGTTGCATGATCAACTGCATCAGATCAAAAGCATCTCCAGTTGACTGGGAATGGCATGCTATCTGTGAAATGCAATTAAGCCATCTTGCTCAGATTTCTCCTCTGCTCTTGGCAACAACGTGGCTATTTTTTCTCTGCCACCACTTCCCTCTCTTTCTCACACACTCTCTCTCTCTCTCCCTCTCCTTGTTGCCTGGCAACCATGCACGTAGATGTGATCCCACTTGTCTGTGATTGGATGAAGGGATGACAGATCCATGTCAGAGTCAGAGCGGAAAAAGGGGAAGACATGCTTCTATCACACACGCACAAGCTATAAACTTATAATTATCCCTTGTTTGAAATGCAAGTAACAGTTGCACATGCACCTCAAGGCAATAACCACTGTCCATTGTTCCTATTGCATGTCAATTCAACAGGCTGGACCATGCATGTGTGTATGAGCGTGTGTGTGGTCAAAATTGCTTGGCATGCTCTGAACAGTGCCTACATGTTTACACACACATGCCTGTGAGCATATAAGAATGCATGTCAGAATTGCATGTGTAGGGGTAAGTGTGTGTGTGTGTGTGTGTGTGTGTGTGTGTGTGGGGGGGGTGTCTGTGCTTGTGTGAGCAGAGCTATTAACTAGCAGGTGGTCCTTACAGGGGGGTGCCATGCTGCGAGCTGAATAAGGGAAACCACTCTTTGCTGAGTTGCATGCGTGTGCTTGTACATAATGTGTGTGTGTGTGTGTGTGTGTAGGTGTAGCCATATTAAGTTAAGAGGCCTCACATCTTAGCCTTATCTCTCTTCCACTCACCCAGGAAGTCATCAGTGTATCCAGTGCGGTGTGGTCTGCCCAGCAGCCAGTTTTGGTAATGAGGGAGTGTTGAATTCTTTCTTATTATACTGAATGAATACACACAAATACACACACACACACACACACACACTCAAGAAGCTTGTGACACATCTCAGGAGATAAACAGCTGAAACATCTGGCGTATAGTAACACAATGCAAACCTGACCAAACCGACCGAAACAATGACAGTTCAATTGTATTCAGTTGTAAACTTTAGACTTTACACTTTAGTGTACAACTGGAAATTATGACGAATGGGTTCTTGCGTTAATCTGACAGGGCTGTGGGGGTACATTAAGCTTCTGACTTAGCTGACGCTCGTATCCACAGTGACAACACAGGCCCGCCGTTGAAGACTTCCTCACGATCCCACCACAACAGTCCTCTGTCTATTCTCTGTCTTTATTGCTTTGCTACACTCAATGTTCTCTCGAGCACGAACCCCTCTGTCTTTTCATACAGTCCTCGGAGGTCTGGAACAATCCTCAACTGTTGGTCTGTATCATTTCACTACTATTTAAACACATTAAGTATCATTTCGCCACACAGCGCCACTGTGCCTCACGTCTGAGGTTCTCTTATTTACAGCAAATCAATGTGCTCTTCTTCTTTTTTTGTCAAATGTGCTGTGTGCAGCGTTTTTTTTCTTCAAACACCAACAAACTGTTCTCAAATTAAAATTCCTACCTTGGTAAAATGACTGTAAACTCATGAGACCACGGTCAGGCTCATTGGCAGCCTACATGTCACACCAGTGGTATTATTAGTGGTAGTGTTTCCCCAAAATCAAGACCACATTTCCCATAAACTTCATTGCTTCCTGCCCCCTAGCTCCCTTCCTCTGGCTTCGCTGAGGACGATAAACATGTTGGAAATGAGTTTTCCAGCTTCTCTTTGCTCCTTTTCACCATCTGCAGTTGAGATAAACCTTGTTTCTGCCCTCCTCTTGTTTACTACAAAAACAATCACTCTTGTACTTGTTTGTGTACAGTTACAGATCATTTTACATCAGCAAGTGTATTAAGATACAACAGACAAAGCATGAAAACAGTGAGCCACTAAACTATAAAGGCATGGAGCAATGTGACTGCATGTAATCCAGGTTGGCACTCTTTGATTTGGGCTTCCCGACAGAAAAAAAGATGCTTTTTTTTTTTTACACTCAATCAAACCAAACGCACAACACAGGTATTGTCATTGATTCTGTGCAAATCTGAAAATGCCATCTTGGTAAATCATGACATCAATGTTCATCTTGCTAACATGTAGCATCACTGAGCCACGATCAAATCATTACTCTAAACATTTTGAACAAAGTCTCTGATGAAAGACGAGAGCTGACTCTTGTCTTCTTGTCATATTGTTTTGGCATTTGAGGGCAACAGAGAACAATTAGATTTTTTTTCATATCTGTCCTGATGAAGGTCATTTTTTTAAAAAATTCATACGTTCAACTAAATAAAGGATTTTAGTACATTTTCTCTTTGCCTGGAGAGTGAGGCCGGTGTCCTTTGATCTTTTCCAGAAACAATAGACAGGTGCCAATATGAACAATAAAACCTTTTTTTTTGCAGTAATAATTTGTCCCATTCATACTGGCTATTGACAAATTGCTTCCTAATGAGCTTCAATGTAAGTATAGGGGACAAAATCGGCAGCCCTGTGCACAAATGTATTCAAATCTTTATCTAAAACTAATATGGGGCTTCAGCTGACAAAATGGATATCTCCTAAATCAGGATCCCCACCTTTTCTTTTTTGTTTTTTTTGCAGAACCCATGTTTAAAATGCAACCTGTCTGAGAGAACACGCTCCCTCATGTTGTTATCAGCTGCCATTTTATTACTTTACAGGTTTAAAGGGTGAAAGGAGGATTCAGCTGCGTCTACACGCCTGAGTGCGTACATGTGTGTGTGTTAATACGATTTATGATATTCATTATGAAACCTTGTATTAAGATGTGGCCAGGCAACCTGGCGATAAAACCGCCACACATTCTGTACCATCAGATCATCTCACACACACACACACACACACACACACACACACACACACAGAAACATACATGTATGCACGCACACATGCACAGTGGCCCTTTATTGCCGTGCTTTGTGCCTAGTGAGAATCCAGGGACTGAACCAGGTTTTACTGCTGCTACTGCAGAGAGAGCGTGTGGAGATGAAAAGAGAGTGGGGGAGAGAGGGTGAGTGGATATAGACATGCATCATCATCATCATCATCATCATCATCATCATCGTTATAGGAATACAGACAGGAGCTGATGAGTAAAACTGTAAAATCAGAACATTTTTCTTGAGCATTAATAAGCAAAACCTCAGAGTCAATATGAAATCCATCAGGAACACACTGAATGTATAACGTTGGACCCTGCCTATCTTTACAGGTCAAGAAGCATGTTTCCCAATTAGTGTTTAAAAACTATTTTATGCACAGGTGACTGTGGTGCTGAAAAAGATCATCAGTTGATCGATTCTGACTTTATCTATTTAATGCTGAAATCCGCAGCTTATTTTTGTTGACATGTAACATAGTAACATAGTACCAGAGGCATAACATACAAATAACCCAAAACATTAGTTTCATATCAAATGATACTTTAATTAGCACATTCATCACCTAAGCAAATGAAATGTGGTCCCCACTGTGGAAGGTATGTTGCATATCATTGCGATCTGGGCAATGGCACCGTTACATGACTGAAAAGGAAGAGGGTGGTGACAGAGAAGGGCAGATTTAATCAGTCCAAGAATGCACAACAGATGGTTATTGTGGCATAAACTAACAGTTTTATAACTAGAAATGACTCTCAGTAGAGCGCATATGTCCGCTAAGGCCAAACATTTTCTTCCACCAAATTGTACAAACTCATTGAAGCCAACGCCATAAATATGTCTGATTTTTTTACATCAAGGTTCAAACATTACTGACGAAAAGTGTTGAAAAATGCTCTATCTCGCAATGTTACAGAAAGTGATTAAAAAATTCCTGGATCCCTCCCCTTTAACCAGATCCACATCAAATTTAATTGGTTCTTCCCTGGCCCATCCCCCATTTCTTCACTGAGTTTAATGCAAATCAGCTCAGTGCCTTTTGTGTAATACTGCTGCTAAACAAACAAACAAACAAACAAACAAACAAAAAACCTAACCTCCTTGGTGGAGGCGACAAAGATTGTTCTTGAAAATAAAAACAGTTTTACCAACTGTGGCTTCCATTCTATCTTCTTCCCTGATCTGCACACATGTGTTAAGGCCAGCCAGCCAACCAGTGTGCAGTGGTGTGTGTTTCCTGTAGGCCATCAAAGCACTGAGGTTGCTTAGCAAATTTAAGACAAGCTTCCAAAACTACAAGATGCTGCGTTCTGAAATGGCCGGACAAACATCAACTAAAAACTAAAATGTCTGTGTTTTCCTTATGAGTGGGCCTGTTTCCAGTTAATATAAATAAGATCATCTGACCAGAGACAGAACTGAGCCTGTGGTCTTACTCTCCATCAAAAAAGCCCGTAAGGCCAATAAACCACAGCTACTGGATGGAACAGCAGCTGAATCTGGAGCCACTTTCTATCACGGAGCTTTCAGCTTTTTAGCAGAAATTGAATCAGTTTCCAGCCAAAACAAAACTGACAAGAGACCATGTTTAGAAAGCCTAAAATGAAGCATAGACTGTTTGTACGACTTGAAAGGCTGGAAGAAATCTGAGTGTGTGAATAAGGGCATGTTGTGTGTGTGTGTGTGTGTCTGCACTAATAATGAAGCAGGGATGAAGAGGAGTGTTTAACAGTGCCAAATGGACAGGTTATTAAACATGGGAAACACACACACACACACAAACACACACACACACAGGGCCCCCACTGACTTAACTGATCAGTGAAGCGGGCATGTTGTGTGCTTATGTGCTTTCATTTCACTCTCTCTCCCTCTCTCTCTCTCTCACAAACACACACACACACACACACACACACAGGTCAGGTTGCCCTAGGGAAACTGAAAGTTTGGGCTATGGGAGGGGAGCAGAGAGCACATCTGAAAGTGCACTTCAATTCACCCCTCACCAGAGAATTCACAAACACTTCCACATTTCCTCCTGCTGGATTTTACCTTCTCGCTAAAGATCTCTCTCTCTCTCTCTCTCTCTCTCTCTCTTTCTTTCTCTCTCTCTCACACACACACACATACACACCAACACAAACACAAGTAGAACTCTTTCTCTCACTCTCTCTGCTGCCTTCTTTAACTTTATCTATTGGAAAAGAAAGCTGAATAAATCTGGTACCTACACATCAGGGGCTCTGCAGAAAATGAGGCCTGGACAAGATCCAAGCGGGACAAAGATGCTAGTCCCACTTTTGCCGGACTATTTCCCACTGGTCACCTTACACAGAGTGTGATGCCGTAAACAGCTTTGTTCAGTGTGTGTGTTACCACTTTAGTGTACAGAATTTCACATAATCCTACAGAACAGAGTCAATAAATTACTATAACAGAAAGAGGATCAATGAGGATTTAATGTCCCCTACTCCCTACATTTGTCTTTATATCAGGACACTCCACTGAAAGTTGCTGGTGGTTGGTTGGTGCTATTCCCTAACTTGTCTTTAAAATACTATTCAATTCTTCTGATCCACATCCTCATATAACCCCTGGGAGAGAAGCTAAGAGAAATACTGAGAGTTTACAGCCATACTCCATGTGCTTGTGTTTCTTCTGGCTTTATGTATGGCCCGGTTCTATGGCCCAAGTCTGACCCATATACAGCATGGTTGTCAGATGGTTGCCACTTCCACATCTGGCCCAATTCTGGTGTACACACAGAAAATGTTCTGGTTGTCAGCCAGTATCCGGAGGATAACAGCTGGAATCTACCCTGATGTGGAAGTGTATGGGTCTGAGTGGGGCCGTGGAACCCAGTGTATACTGGGCCAGAAGTTTCATTTTACTATCTAGGTGGGCAGGTCGCCAGGAGACAAACAATTCACTTCACATTTTCACTTACGGGCAATTTAGAGTCACCAATTAACCTAACCTGCATGTCTTTGGGTTGTGGGGGGATGAAACCCACACAGGCTTGAGGAGAACATGCAAACTCCACACAGAAAGGCCCCAGGGTCAAACCCAGAACCTTCTCGCTGTGAGGCGACAGCACCGTCCGCTCCGGCACGGCGCCAGTCTCTTTCATTTCCACCAGCTGATGAAAACATAGATTTCAGTTGACATAAAATTTGGACAGCAGAATGGAAACAGCCAATACAGGCTCATAAATGGGAATGTCAGTACAAGAGCAGAGCGCAGGATCATCAGTACCCTTTGGGCTCGAACACACACACACACACACACACACACACACACACACACACACATACATACACACACTGTAATAAGTAGCACATTGATGTAGCGAATGGGAAGGAAGACAGAGAGCATCATTATTGGTGTCGTCTCCCGCCTCCATCCATTTAACAAATCTATTAGAGAACATCACACACTGTGAAAGAGCAGCAATTGTACAGCAATCTGACAAATGGACTTCAACAGGAATGACTCATCAGTATAGAAAGTACAAAGAGCCTCTGATGCACAGTCTGCATCTTTGTGCCAACATCATTTGTTATATTTCGGCCTCTCTGCATGTGTGGCAGTGGTAGGGGCTTGTGTAATGAGCTGACAGAGCACGGTGATTTCCTGTCTGGCCTGTAAAAGCAACACGAACCTCTTCCTCCATCCTCCTCTATAGGAGCCCACCTGGGGCCAGCCACACACACACACACACAAACACACACACACACAAAAGCACATCACCATCACATACTGTGTCTAGCAGCTGCACCTAATAAGTTGCAACAGCCTCAGTCGTATTCCTAGTTTCCCCCAGTGGTACCATAGTATTCAGATGGCCTTCAGTGGGCGGTGAGTGTTTGTCTGACCTTCTCAGCTCTCAGCCCACACTCTATCAAAACTAGTGCCAAGCTTTAAGCCTACACAGAATATCAAGTGTGTCAAGCCCCCCCAAAAAAAGAAAAAAAAAAACAAACAAAAAAAACAAAAAAACAATCCATTGACCATGATTCAATAAAGTTCAGTGAGTTCTTTTGGCCGAATGCAGTGCAGGAAAAACACCACGTTGAGCTTTGCATTCAAAATATCAAAACAATCTCAACTGGCTTTGCAAAAGATTTAGAAACAACCAAGAAGGTGTGTGATGCAAGGGGGGGGTGGAAAACATAATGCCACAGTGTGACAATAGAGGAATTATGGACATTTTTTTTTTATTTAGAAATGGAGCAACTTGCCAGAAACCAGTAAAAAATATAGTTTGTTGTCCTTGTATTGTCAACACTGGCTAACCACATGCCTGTCTTAACCTATCTGCAGCCTCCGAGGGCTGAAAAATGAAGCCAACACTGGAAGTGCCAAAAACTGCAGTTCCTCTAATGGCCACTTGAGGCTGGCTCCATAAGCAAGTTAATCCTCATAGACTCTCATGTTAAAATGCCCAACTTTACAGCAGAAATAAACATGTTTACAGCCGGGTACAGGTACAGGGGGTGAATTTTTTTATGACTCACCTGTTTAAATTGTATTAAGGCTTCAAGTAATACATTATTGAGAGCGTGGCCGCTTTGACTGACAGGTGGGTGAGCGTATGCTTGCCACAAACCGACATGCACCGAAGTCTCCACACACCTCCCACTGGTTCTGGTTAACTACAGTGACACGTGGACTTCCAGTGAGAAACAGCAGCTAGCAGCATACAGTGCTAACCGAGACCTTCAACAAAGTTGCTGTATAAAATTCCTCCTGTTAACCTGAAGCAACTTCTTTTTTTTTTTTTTTTTTGGTTTGCCCTTTAATTTGTCACTTATCTGGAGTTTTTGCAGAAGTTGAATTTTGCTGATTCTTTACCAGCATCTGAATTCTCAAATTAAATCGGTTACAATTTGTTTGAACCAGGTTCTAAATACATACATATTCTTGTTGTTGTTAAAGGAATAGACTATGTTTCACTGGATCACATGTTTCAGCAGCTTTTCCACCCAGACAATAATAAAACTCTGATGAAAGATACAACACAGGATTTTCATGCTTCATAAATTGTCAGATTTAAAGATATGGCATCAGCAAACAGCAGCTGGAATCCGCCTCCCAAACCCCACATTGTTACACAACTCACTGTAATGTGGAGCTGACCTTCCTATTGCATTGGCAAATCTAACTAAAATATATCCTGCTTCAGAAATAGCTTTTCAACCTCTCCGAGATACTTCAGTCTTTTTTTGTCTTCATAAACATTTGCAGTCCAGCTGCTTTGAAGTTTGGGACAAAATGTACGTCTGCACTGCTGGAAACACTTTCATCAGTCCGGGGACAATTTAACAGGCTGCTTGATAATATCGCTACAACATAAGATTCCTAATAGTGCTCTCATGTGGAGGGCACTGCAGAAGAGCAAAACACAACACAGTGTTGGCAAAGGGACATATGCAGAACTGATGCATGCAGTTTATAGTTTCCTGGACCGGTCCACACACACCCATCCACAAATACACATACAGATGTTATCCTACCTCTGGTGTTGGTGGCCATGTCTGCCACCTTCTGAAAGGCGTCCAGGAAGGCCACAGCAGCCAGGACAGTGGTTCTGGATGAACAGGAAATGCTAATTACTTTAGATAAAATGGTATTATGATTAAGCTTTATTAATCAGCACAGCCGATTCTGCAAATAGTTCCTTTTCACAGCTGCAGGAGAAACGGCATAATTTATTGAGAAACTTAATTTTTCACTCAGCTTTAGTTAATAAAAAAGGTCTAAAGCAGACATGTATCTCATAATTTTGACACAATTTAAATATTTGCTATATATATATTATATAATTTTGCTATATGCAATATTCCTAAACAGATTTACATTTATATACTAGATTATTTATATAAATGTCTGTCAAAGAAACTTACCGGAGCTGGGAATGCAGCTTAGTGGCCTTGGCGCTGAAGTCCTCCCACACAGGATAGGAGCACTGGCAACACACAGACAACGAGACATGTTAATATTGATATTATATATTTATACACAACAATTCTGTTATGGCCAAACCTCCATCCACACTTTACAGCTGGTGCCAGGAGACAGATATACTTCAAATTTGAATAAATGAGAGGAAAACAATCAGGAAGTCTGTGTCCAACTAAACTGACACAGTTTTGGATTTGAACTAGTCGAGGGTCTGAAGTTGTTGCTCTAAGCAGATGCATGTTACACAACTCTAATGGCTGTCGTCAACTGTTGACAAGTTTTTTTTTCTGTTTCTTTAACATTTCACTGAAATATGAGTGATGAGGGCACGGCTGTGTTTCTACATTAACTGTCAAACTGTAACCAAAACCATTTTAACAGCTTCTATTGATTAATTATATCTAATTATCTGGTTAATTATCTCTTTTTCTCCCTCCATCACTATGTGTATATATATTTGTCTCTCTTGCTGCTAAATGTTAAAGTAGTTTGGTTTTTACATCACGGTGTAACATTAATAACAGTAGTGCTATAAAGTACATTAACTTCAAAACTGTATTTTAGTACAATTTTTAGCTACTTGAATTTTATTTGGGTATTTCCAATTTATACCTCTTTAACTCGACAGTAATAGTTACAAGTCTCTTGAACTACTATGACACATTTATAGATGCAACTGTCAAGTATATAAGGTGGTTAAAAATTGTGGCACTAAAACAGTCAATTAATCAATTAGTCGATCAACAGAAAATGAACTGGCTACTATTTTGGAAATTGATTACATTTTTAAATCTTTTTTTTTTTTTTTTAAGACAAAATGTCTAATGTCTCAGGTGCCAGCTTCTTAAATATGAGGATTTGCTGCTCTTCTCTGATTTATTTGATTGTAAATTGAATATCTTTTGGACTATCTTTTGGTTTTGGACTGATGATCATCATCTTTATCATTTAAATGCTGCATCATTAATGGTAAAACAATATTATAATACACTTAATAATATAACAATATGAAGAGACTATTCTGTGTTGTTTTACTGTCGATACTTTAGGTACATTTTGATGATATTTGTGTAGTTTTACTAAAGTAAATTTTTGAAATTGCGCTGAATAAGACTTTATGGTTCAGTATTAAATAAATGTCCCATATAGTAGAAAGGTAGATGTCCATGTGTTGTTTGATTATAAAGCAGGTCTAGGTTCTATATTAATACTGTGAAAGTATCAAAGCGCTCAGTCCACAGAGAAATGCACACAGCCTGTATTCAGAAACTGAGCCTTAAAACCAGCCGTCAGGACTTCTGTAACTTTGTGATGTCACAACAAAGCAGTCACAACCCTCAGCCATGCGCGAAGCATGGCCCTCCAGGATACACCATCCAACCAACTGATGTTCTTTTTTTGTTGTAACTTTATTAGCAGCACAGCACCAAGTGGTCTTTCTGTCATCGAGCTAGCAAGCTACGCAGTAAAATGTTGATTCCCTTCAGTTCATGATGGTACTGAATGATGATGATATGTATGATGATACTGACAATGGCTGTTAGGAAGCCAATATATCCTTGCACAGCCTTCCTGAAGATAGTAATATACAGACCAGTGTCCATACGTAGGTTATTTTTTCTGAAATACAGCAGCATTATAGTCCAAATTTGACCGCATTCACCACTGGGTTTTACCAAGCTACTGTAGTATGCTACAAACTGTTACCTGTGGTTGGCCTGGCTATGTGTCAGCCAATCAGAGGATAGGGTCAGGCGAAGCATTAGAGAGGAGATGTAAAAGGATATTCTGATGGTTTTTGGTTCTTAAAACAAATATCTAATTGAACAGCTTAACACAAACATTTCTGCAGATCACACACTTTGTTCTCCTCCTGTACCTCTGGAGGTTTATAATGTTTCTCTCAACCCATTTCATTTTCTCTCATCAATGATATTCCCTGTTGTCTTTCCACAAAAGCATCCAGACAGACACACACACACACACCCTTATCCTAGTCTCTCCAGTCTCTCCATCAAATACAGAAGCCACCCCTCCTCTCCTCCCTATGCAGCCACCTAATCCATCTACCCAAACACAGACACACAGAGACACACACATACATATACAGAACACTTGACAGCTACTGGCATCAAGCAGCATCAAAGGGTTTGACTAGAGCAGCCAGGATTGCTAACACAATTCAAAGCTAAAGCTGTGTCTCTAATGGATGCTGCTCCCCCATCCTCCCACACTTCCTTTAGACTGGATGACTGCTCTATCACACACCCCCAGCCTCAGCACACATTACATTATACTTGATCCAGGTTAACCTATAACCCTGTTAAATGCTTGCAAATTGTGTGTGTGTCTGTTTCTGTGTTCGGGGGGATATTTCAGCATGAGGTCTAAATATCCGTAGAGGAAACGAAACAGAGAGAAAATGTGAGAAAAGAAACTTAAGGAAACAGGAAATAGTGAGAAAAAAATGAAGGTTAAGGAGGACAGCAGGATGGAAATGTTACTGTGCGTGTATGTGTGTGTGTGTATGCGTGTGTGTTGGGGGGTGGGGCATCCTGTCGTGATGTCAGACTGGCACAGACAGTAAGGGCTGTATACTCTTTGATCTGGCCTGTTTGATGTAGCTTAATTTGGTCTGAAATCACAGTCATATTTCCCCTTGGTACCAAAAGCTAACCCCTCCACCATCCTCCATCCAACACACACACACACACACACACATACCCTGATACCTCCCCTCGCAGGCTGTTTGAAGTGCCCCACGGAGCTTAAGTAGTGTGGATGGGAGATAAGGTGAAGTGACGCCCTCCTCCTCGCACAGACACACACCACACTCATACATACACACATGAGCAGCCTTCTACCTCATTAGCATATTTCAGGCATTTCAATCCTGTAAAAATGGCCCGGTGGCAAGTGACCAAGTTATCATTGAATGTATATGTGTGTGTGTGTGTGTGTGTCATTTCTTCCTGTTTCTTAACATGCAGACCCCCCCCCAACACACACGCACACACACTGTGTTAGTATTCTGCTATGATGAGACCAAACCAAGTTAACAGTCACATGCTAACCAGAAATGCAGCAGTACTGAGAACATGTACCAAGTTAAAAACATAAAGTATCGCATGTATGTACATGTTCGCTCAACATATTTATAACTTCCAAGGCCAATGTGAAACAACATAAACCAGACTTCTCAGAAAAAAAATTCTAATTTATAATGAATGATCCAGATCTGCCCCTAAATTTAATGGGTTGGAAACCTTCTTGGCAGAGGTAAATATCACACATAGTTGGTATCTCTTAAAAGTTAAGTATTAGTCAAATATTTTATGGCCACATCTACAGAGAGCCAGAGCTAGTGAAACTAGAAGTTTCAGTTTCTGTTCCACAATAAAGAAACCTAATTCCACAATATTGCAAACTACTGAAAATCCAGCCGTACAACATAAAGTCATGCACATAGTTTCTGCGTCCACACGGACAGCTGCAGACTTTTCTCTGGTCGTGTGGACATGCACACAGTTCCATTCATTCTACGGCGTCCGCATTTCACAACGGTGGTTGTAATGCACCACAACGTTGTGTGCAACTATAAAAATAAAGAAGTAGAAGAAGAGAACAAGAGGAAGGAAAAAAAGAGAAAATATAATGTGTGACCGCTTAAGGCGAATAGGAGAACAGGGCGAGGAGTTCCAAACCATTTGTTTGTCTTTATATTGTTTCAATGATAAATCATATAAAAGTTGGTAACACCGGATCGCCTCACACAACCTCTCTTCAAAACAAGACTGCAGTTTGTTATCTGGAGCATGCCCAGTTGCTTGCTACGCGGAGAGTCTGCCTGGACACAAATGTTGGGCTACACGTGGACATCCATGCACAGACCCTTGCAGACATGTGTGGACGGTGACATTTATGTCATACAGACCTGAGCGGACCCTCCGTGGACACGCTACAGGTATGAATTGGTCTTAACCTTACAGTACGTCTGCTCACTGTTGTGCAGTCCGTGTTTATTCAGCCCAAACAGCCAATGAATGTTCCAACTGTGCAGACAATAGATGTAAGCCAGCTGTGTGGGAGTGTGCCTCTGTCTGTTCTTGTGTTCTAGTCAGATTTGACTGATCTGTTACATGGAAGCTATTTATAATTGATGTACTCAAACTGAAATTTCTTATTTGATGCTTCTTAATGTTTTTCACCACTCAGACACATGCCATGGACCTAGATGACCTTGGTCATCGTGCCTCGCTGTCTGTAAATTCTTCAATTAACAAAGCAAAAAAGAAAAACCACAGAATTCACATCTAACTGCATCCACTCACATCTTCCAACAAGACTTTATATTTGCTCCTAAACAACCTTCACTGGTTAAATGTCACCAGCTAGAGAGCTGGACAGCAGACATGTTCCTGAGACACACAGAGGAAGTAACAATTATGATGACATGCTGTTCTGGAAAAAAAGTTGTAGCTGGTAGCTATAAATTTTAAAATTGGTGACGAATTAAACTCACAAATTAAATTAACACAGTGGTATAGAAAGCATTGTGTTAAAATTAAGTATAATTTTCATACATTTGGGACTTGGAGGAAACTGAATTATCCCACAAAGAGAGAGGCTGTTTGTCCAGAGTCAAAGCTCTGCTGTGTGAATTCTTTTGAAATCGGCCTCAGCCTGCGAGCCCTCCGCTCCATAAATGTGTCCGCGAGTGTGTGTTTGCCTCAACCCGAGAGCTCAAAGACCGCGACCATAACCACCGCTCTCATATGATTGCAGGACTTGAAATATCACGGCGGCCGAGGGGCAGATACACAGCGTGTGAGAGACGCAGAGTGGGAGACAGTGAGTGTGTGAAAAAGCTTTTGGATTGTATGCTTGTTACATCACCACTTCCTGTGTCACAGAAAAACTCAGCAGGACATGCATGATTACCTCTTATACACACACATGCACACACACAGATAGACACACAGATGCAGGCACACAGATACAGACATTGCAGTGTAAACATATCACAACTAAAAACCTATCCCAGCTTTCTTCCCTCCCTGCTTTCCCAAATAGTAAGACTATGATTCTATTGTATCAATGCACTGTTATGCAATCACTGTTTTTGTTTTCCTTTTATGGGATAAATGAAGGGGAATTTTCAACTTTATACTTTGTACCTTGATACGTCTTCCTTCATTCCCTCCCTTCCTTCCTCTTTCCTTCATTGCTGCCTCTGTCAGGATAAAGCCACACTGAATACGCTGCCGCCTCCCATTCATTTTCTATGAAGAACGGCAAATCACTTGGAAGTCGCACACCAGGCAGTTGGAATCACTGATATCCAGCCACACCTGAGATTTGTAGTGTTTCTAATACGAATAAAACCGCAAAAATATGGCTTCTATTTCACCCTTTGACTCGAAAACTGAAACCACCATGGAGGCAAGAGGCAAACTGCATTCGGCCTGACAGGATGATGGATCCACCCACAAGCTGTTGGAGGGGCTGGCAGCGTTATCACTTTTGGTCTGGCTGTAACTTTAATCCTAACCCCAGAAACTGATGAAGACTCCTCCTTCCTCTCTCCCATTTTATTTCCTTTCCTCCATCACTCCTTTAACCTTCTTTTACTCCTTCATTCCTCCATCCCTGCTCCTCTCCACCTTTGGTAGTGCTTAAATAAAAGGTTTAGCCTTGGTTTTCACTTTCATTATGAACAGATTTATTGCACAACACAACAGCTCTCAGCAGGGAGAGACATATATTGTCATTTTCTTTTCTTTTCTTGGCATTTTGCTTTCAGTGGAAAGCTACAGAGACAGATGGGAGAAAGAAAGGAGTAAGACATGGAACAAAGGTCCACAGCCACAAGCGAACCATGGTGGTGACAGTTATGGGATGTGCTTCTGACCCATTCAGCTTCCATGGCTCCTCCATATATTGTACATTTTTTTTTCGAAATTGTTTGGATGTTTTTCTTGTATGTGCACATGTGTTCAACGCACAGTAAATATTAGAGGTGTAATGATTCTGAAACTGAGACCCAAACCACGATACAAACGTCTTCAGGTGCAGCCTCAGTTTTCGTTTCATAATTGACCCAAGTAAATCACTAAATTATTATTCAAACTTAGGGCAAGTGTTTGGCTCAATCTGTTTGCCCTCCCATAATAAATATCTGTAAAAGAATGGACAGTTTAGAGCAGGGGTCACTAATAAGCACATCTGGACACAGACGCCAAAATTATTGAGAATTATTCAATTTTGATGGAGCATTTCTATTTTAACTGGCATAGCTTTTCTAGCCCTTACTGCACTGGTCACGTGATGTTACTCAGCCAATCATTGTGATTCGAGATACGCACACAGGGGAGAAACAAGACGATAAAAAAAGGTTGGACAAATGAATGAGGGAGTGGGATAACAGAGGGAAAAAAAGAGAAAAGGACTTGAGGAGATGTTGCCCAACCAGAAGTGTTTGAATTTTAATTGAAGACCCCTGGTTAAGAGTGTTTCTAGGATATACAGTAAGTACTATCTTAATTGGACACTCTGAACATTAATAATGTATTCAAATTGATTTACGTGTGAAACTGAAAAAGACTTGGTTAGTGGAGATTAATGAGTTAGCTGCGGGCTACCTTACACAGTTCATGGGCTAACTCAGTGTCATTATAACTCATTGTTTTAACCTGGTTCCACACCACTCAATTTGCTCCCACATCTCAGATTTGTTTCAGTGATTCAAATAAGGTCTGTTGATGTGCCTTTTTTGTCTGCTGTGTCTGCCAGTTGGAGAAAGAGTCAACCAATCACAGTTTAGGAGGCAGGATTAAGAATGAAGCGTCATCTTTGTTGAAAGCTACCGAGTGAGCAGTTTGTGGTTGCACTGTAACCAGGGATAAATGAGGATATATCAGCTGCATTACTGTTGATAAGAAGAAAACATGATGAGTATAAGCAAGATCTGAAGTTATAATATTATAAGGCCATTTTTATACAATGAAACAGTTTTATGCACGTTTATCTATAATTGACACATCTATGACACTTGTAATTTCTGAATGAGTTATGGCTGAGAAAAAAGGCTTCAGTCAAGTTCAAATGGACTTTTTATGTGTGTATAAAAATAAAAAGTAGGTAAACTGTGTTTTACCCTCCACTTGATCCCTGTTTTAAATCCGACAGTGTACAAGGACCCTTGTATATTCCCCTATCCTCCAATAATAATCCCTCATCCCGATACCCAGCAATACGTTGACTATTTTCTTTTCCCTTTTCCCTTCACATTCTTTCTCCCAGTAATCCTCCATTTCATCTGGTCCTGACTCTGGACTCTGGGGCTCAGTCAACAGTCCTCTGGCCTAGTTCTCACAGCACCACCAGTCCACCCAGTCTGCCCAGCGCTCTATTGAGAGCTCCACTCCACCACTCACTACAGTGGATGAGAAGCTTACTGTCTCCTCTCGTTCTTTTGTTCCCTTTGTTTCCCCCACAGCAAGACAGAAAAACAGAGGAAATCCAGCAAGAGAGACAGAGGGAGAGAGAGAACGGGTGGAGGCAGGCAGAGAGGGATGTAAGGATTATCCTGATTTTTTGTTGTATAATCGAGCCAATTCACACGTTAAAAGAGCAATGCAAGAACCAAACAAAAGAGGCTAATTTCACAGAGCTTCATATGCATAATCGACTGGCAGGGAGTTTTCAAAAAGAGGATCAAACTCATTTTTATCAAGGTTGGGGATGGATGTATAACCCAAAGAGAAAAATGCTACATAATATCTGTCTCCACTTCTACCAGAAAGAATGGCAGGGTCTTTTGTCTCCTCTGTAGTCAACTGCACCATCACAGTGATTCAGATTCACTTACACAGGTAGAGCTTTATGTCTCACTTTAAATACAGAAAGGGATTAAACATCGACATGTGTTCAGAGATGGATGAGTTCAACTGGGCTCATAAAGAACAGTTTGATAACCCTAAATCTGATCTTTTCCAACTTGGTCTAAATAATTGATACTGCTTAGAGAGACAATGATAATTTGCTTTTACACTCAAAGATATCATTCCTGCTTTAAAATGAAATTGATTTCTTGCCCCTACATCTGATAATAAAACTGCTGTCGTAGATTATGATTATGATTATATCACACAAAATGTCATCAATCATTCCTATACTTGTTTAAATATTCTGCTGGCAGGGTTTTTCAATTGTTTTATAGTGGAGGCATCCTTCCCCGGCTGAAATATGGAGTGCTTGTGCAAACAAGCTTTTATAAAATATAATATTGGGCTTGTTAGGTTAAAAGGAGCAGCATAGGCCTGGGCAATAAAACAACAGCGATATGTACAGGAGAAAGACACTTCATCAATAGCAATATGAAAATTGTTCAATAGAAAGTCGGATAGTTTCACTGCTGCATGAACAAATGCCAACCTTGCTCCCTCCCAGCTCATAATCAGCCAATCCTATCCACTGATAATGACGCGTGCTACGAGTGACAAACAGACAGGTGTGTTGTTTTGTTGCACAACAACAGATGCAAAATTTAATGCAATAACATTTTTGGCCATATCGCCCCACCCTAACACTGTATCTAACAGCAAAGGCTTAATGAATGAGTTCTCTTATGGACGAGGTGGGGTTGGATGGTGGGCATACAAAACGTGACTTTTTGCTGTCTGTCCTGGGAAAGTATCTTCTCTCATGATCGATCTAGCCAATAATGGTGGCATGATTAATAACCATACTTGATGATATATGCTATGAAAATGCCTCATGATATATGGCATTTTATTTGTTAAATAACAACTCTTACTTTTCCCCCCAAATGGTTAAGTTAGTCTCTTCTGACTATGACAAGAATCTTTCCCTAACCTTCCCCGAGAAATGTTATTCTCCTAAATTAAAGCAAACTTTAACCACTTTAAAAAGAGCTCATATGAATCATTTTTGTAATGGTCATAAACTAACGAGGGAGAAATTGTAACTGGAACTTTATTCGAAATCAGCTGTAAAAATGTTAAGTATACCTGTATTTCTCTCGTTTAAAAAAGCATTATGCAGGAGGAAGATAAGTGGAGTCATGATTTCCTCCACCATGCTGAGTAAATCACTTCTCCCGACACATAGGCTGGCACTTTGTTTCAAAGGGAGAGGGATTAGCATGCAGATGAGGAGACAGAGGCTGCCTTGCTGCATAATTGATGAAGTGCAGCAGCTAATTCCAATCTAAACATAGTGATGAGGGGAAAGAGGAAACCATCTGTGTGTTGTTGTGTCTCTGCACTGCAAGGCCAGAGATCACAGACACCATATCCGTGAAACATCTGCACAACGGGGTGTCTGCACCGTGTTTCGGTTAAAACTGTACTCTTGGATCTCATGTACAGTAATGCGCCAGGCATGGGGTAGTCATGAATGTACACACATACATTATATGCTACTGTATCACAGCAGGAAAGAAAGATGAGAGATGAGGAGGGAAGAGAGATTCCAGCATTAGTTTCAAACGCAGCTACAACATAACTGTCTGAATGACAGGATGATGTTCTTCCCACTAACATAACTCAAACACCTAGGTGTACATATGTAATAACAATTTTACATAAAGCACTGATAAAAATGACTCTATGATCTATGTAGAAGAAAAAGTAGGTGTGGACAATCTGATGATATTATATCGTGGACGATCATTATTTGGCAAAAGGTGCCATATTTAGATATTTCATTTTAAAAGTTCAATCACTGCTCACTAGCCTGCTGTCAACTGCTGGTGACAGAAGTAGCGCCACATGTACCACTTTTCCACCTGAGCAGAACAAGAACCACCGTCACCAGTTACAGCCCGTCCATTCCTGCTGGAAGGGAAACACAGGACTAGCTGGTTAGCAGCAACTGAATAAAAACACTTACATAAAGCACTTCCTGTCCAAACTAATGCTCCATATGAGCCAAGCAAAAAGTGAGATTGGTTGTGTCATTCTGTGTCTCCTGTTTGTAACACAGTCTTTCTGTTCAAATTCAGAAGTCTCCATATCCAAGCTGAGATGACCCTAATGGCATTATGATGGTTATTTTGTCAAGGTTCGAGAAACCTCCTCTAGAGCCACAGATAGCATTAACTGTTTCCACTGTCTGAGTTTGATGTGGACTTCCCCTTTCAGCTCTACAAAGCTTTCGGGCCAAAGCAATATTTTACAGATAAATGTAGACAATCAAGCATGGACCACAAAATGTAGAGAGATTTACTCACGGGGCTGACAGCACACCAATAAAAGAAGAGAGCGAGGTGGGGCCATCATTATATTTCATTGGATGGTATGTTCACCAGCAGCCATCAGTTATCCAGGCTCTTACAGCTATGAAGATGCCACTTAGCTGTTTCTCTCCTCTCCTTTGCTGGGCTGAAAGTCATTATTATCTGCACTGCTCCAATCGTGTGAGAGGGCTGTCGATGCACGCTGGAGTTGCGTCCGTCAGACCACTTAGTCTAAGTGACGGCGACTGTTACTGTGACCCTCAGCACTTAGAGAGATATGTGTGCAGAGGTAAGGAGGAAAGGGACATATCTTTGATGGCTGAGCCTGATGAAACCCAAACGGATTAGAATGTGTCCTGTGGTTCAAGTTTGAAACATGATTATTAACAAATGTTAACTACAGCATTATCTGAGTCTATTGCAATCGTGGTTGTGGCTTTGGTAGGATTGCTGTTGACCTTGACATTGAAGCTGCACTGTTTAACATTTTTTTTATATAACAAATGGATCAAATCACTGTGCACAATGTCAACCAGCTCTGTGGTTCCCCTCGGCTTCATGCAGCATTTTAGCATCTTTTTGTTTGGGTTTTACAGCCTGCCGCTTCAGTGTTGTGGTTCAGTCTCACCAATTTAATCAACCACAAGGTCACAGGCAGCTCTATTCTGCAAAAATAGTTCTATTAAACCTGACTACCTGCCCAGCAACAACAAGTTTGTAGCTAGGTGGTGTGCATGGTGGAACATTTATCTGCTTGGTGCAGATCAAAACAGAGCAAGGAGAGTTAATATTGGACATAGGTCATATGACCAGACACACAACTTCAAAGGTCCCATATTCTGCACTTCTCCTATGTTTTATTTAAAGTGTTGATCCATGATATATATATTAGTGTTTTTAAGAGCCAAAAACCATCTCAGTGTAGTTTTACATCTCCTCTCTCAGGCTTCTCTCTGGAGCTCTAGTAACAACAGGTCAGTGAGCAAATCAGAAGAGAGGAGGCTCTGAGCCTCTCTTCTGATTGGCTGACTGTTTTATGAGCAATCGCATAAAAATATAGCAGATTTCAGGTAAACCAAATCCTGCGAGGTTGGATGGTGGGTCCAGGTGGGCGGGGCTTGGGGCATGCTTGGAGCATGTATTTGCTGCTTAGGCTGTGCAGGCATAGGTGTAGAGGCTCATTGACAGGAGGGGCGGAGCTACTTCATGACTGAAGGCAGATGCTGCATTGTAATTTCTCTACTCTAAATTTCTCTGCAGCTGAACCATTCAACTGAATTTGGCAGCTTTATTGGGTTCACAGTATGGCAGTTCTTTGGCAGATTATTTTTCATACACTAATAAATTAGCTTGTGCTCAATATATAGTCTGATACCACAATCATGCAAGCCACCACACACACATATGCACATACAGTTAATTCCAAGACAAACACAACTCTCTGAAATGAAGATGTGATATATAGAGCATGAAGAGAACTTTCTTTTCTTCCAGTAGCTTCTTTTTTTAAATGAACAAGAGAATATTGATTTGCCACATTCATTGTTATTCTCTGTCTGTGTCTCTGGCCTGTTCATAATGATCAGTGTGTTTTACAGTGAACAGCTGAGTGTGATGAGAAGGCTTTGACAGGCCTGACAAAGGGCTCAGTGAGAGAGGCTGTCTTGGCTGGCTCCCAGCAGCCTCCATGCCTCCCACGACCAGTCCTCTCCATTCATCTCTACCGGCCCTAACGAGCCCCAGGGCCCTAACGACCTCAGAGATTTTAACGAGCTCTAACGAGGGAGATGCTCCTTTACGTGTCCTGTGATTCTGCTGGCACACTGGCACCTTTTACTTAAGAAGTGAAGTGAGTGTTTTTGTGTGGTTTACAGGTTTCAATGTCATAATCATCTGAATCCTTTAAAAACAAAACAATGCATGTCAATGAGGGTAATTTTCCTTAAGCATCAAGACAAACAAAACCTGCCGTCAACTTCTTCCTCTGTGACTTCAAGAATCAGCTTCTCTGCAAAGAGACTGGTTGATTCTTCAGCTTGTCTTCCACCTTTTTAATCCAACTTTCATATTCAAAATGAATTTTCTGAGGAAATTCTTGAGATACACGGATGTTTGAGGCAATGATTATCAAACTTTTTCACATCAGAGACCCCTAAACTGACACAAATTGAGAACCAGTGATTTAAGGAATATAAACCCTGAAAGCTCAAAACCACAACATTGAAGCAGAAAATGTCTGACTGACTATAATCATGTCATTTCAGAGGATGTTGCTGCAATAATAATGTAATTGCTAAGAGGGGTGATGTAAGTTGATGCAGAGTTTTTCCATTGGGTTAAATTTTGGTGTATAAAAGCTATCATAGAAAAAGTTATTATATAAGCTGTAACACATCACTCAGGTTTATATAACCAGAGTAGCTGCATCTGGCTAGTTGTAGTATTTTATCAGCTAGTTACCATGTCCCTGGTTAGCTTGCAAACTAGCCATGTAAGAAGTCACGTGTTCACCAAGCTTCTGCCGCCGCTCACTTTGGAAGATGAAATCAAGGCCTCATGGACAAACAGCACTCACGAGGATGAGAGCTGTCTCTATTATTGACACGCATCCTGGGCCTCTGTTTTTTAACAACAGCGCTGTGGTGGGAAGTCCTCCGGACCACACAGACACAAACACATTACAGATTGGACTAATGATACGCTTCTACAGAGCATCTTCAGTTCTGCAGCATGGCCCAGAGTCATAGGACATAATTGTCACAGGCTTTTAGAGGGAGGGACAACAATGGGCAGTCTCTGTGAGGATCCGGACCAGTTTACTTCCACTTCTCCTGGTTTGCTGATGTTGTTGTTTTTCCAGTTTACTACTTTAATGAGGTGGAAGAGAAGCCTCAGAGCCTGGTGTCCATCGAACTCCCCTGATTTCCTTCCCCGGTGTTGATTAGATTTTCTTCCAGTTATAGAAAAACATACAGATTCAACATTCTTTCATTCATCAGTTCATAAACGAAGGCTTTCACTGTATTATACAGTGTGTATTGAGTCTATTGAGTATTTTGTTGAGCCTTTTTCATAGTGAATGCCAGGTGCTATAGTATATCTATAAAAGATAGTTGCTACCTCTATGAGGTATGGTGGCAGCAGGGTGGAGCCAGGAAAACAAGAGAGACGCTCAGATGGCAATACCTTGCAGAGTCCAAAAATAATCAATTGACCAAATTTCAACTCATTGAGAAAGCAATTGTGTGGTTAATCGATAATAAAGATAATCATTAATTGTATATGTTGTATATGACACTGTCTGACAGGGTTTGTGAGGATCTGCAAGGAAGATTTGGTAAAACTGCCCAAACACAGGTGTGTTTGAGTTGTAGACAACCTCCAGGGCTGAAAAATGAACGACGCTATCAGGAGTGTAAGCTAGCCACAGTTATTAAACTGGCATGCACCAAAGTCTCGGCTGCACACACGCCCCACCTCTTTGCCCATTTTTGGATTAGCCGGGAGTTAGAATCAGGCACTGCCAAGTTGGCGAGGGTAGAGCAGCCCACTTTGAGCTTCAAAACCAATCTTCAGAAACATATGGGTGCCAAGTCCATCTTTATTTACAGTCTATGATTGTAAATAACACTCTTGGTGTCATTGTAACAAAATTTCCATCATCTGTTGATGGCTGCAAGACCAATCCACTGACCAAAATGCTGACTGCACACGTTTGAAAATATTTGCGTATACAGACACCTGAAGTGGTTTAAACAGAACCACCTGCATATCCACTGGCCATGCCCATGTCTATGTTGGAGTTTATCCAGCCGCCGAGCTTTAGGAAAGCTTTAAGAAAGCTCCTTGCCAGTTGGGTTTGTGTCTGAATGCATTTTTTTATTTTTTATTATCATTTTTAAATACATACTTTTCAAGATACATTTTCAATTTTCTCACAAACACTGTGGAACTAAAGGAACAGTAACCCACAAACATGTGAGCCTGTGTGTAAAATAGTAGGCTACACACACTGTGGTGTGAAGTATGGTCATGGCCAGAGAACATAAGCAAAGCAGATGTGGCTGGCCAAAAAAAAGCCGCAGTCTTCCTGCTACCCACCGTAACTGAGCTGAAGATCTTTCTCTGAGATCTGACTCCGCACGACTGAAGAAAAAACGTCTTCTTCAAAGAAAAAATAAAGCCTCAATTTATGTCTCATATTTGTTCATGGAACAATTTAAATGTTTGTGTTCCATAGTTTTATAGCATGCTGTGAATCAATCAATGAAAAACATTCATACCACTGTTTCCACATTTCTGTCCTGCAATTCGCCTCCATACACTGATTCCAATGCAACAGCAATGAGCTAATGGCCTGCTTGATTTATCATTCCATATATTTGTTTTTTTTTCCTTGTTGCTTTTGTTTCTCTTTTTTGTAGTACATAGTTTGTTATTATTAGTTATTTTTGACTCCTTTATAATAACAAGAAATGTAGAAAATCGTCACATCAGAGAAGATTCAAACAGCAAATGTTTTACTGTATAAATATCATTTCTTGTCAATCTATCTGTCTATGATCTTTTTTTCTTTAATAGTCAAAACAAATTAATCACTGAAAGCCCTTGGTAAAATCTGGCGAGGATGTGTTTTGACTGTCTGGTGTGTATTCCAACTTAAAATGGAAAATATGGATATGATTTTTTTAGCCCACATAAACTACAACAACAACCACTATTTAATGCTATGCTATAAAAAGTGCACATCTTATGAGGATGACACTGGAGTAAGGTAATAAGGAAGCTGCTCATGATCTCTGTGTCAAAGACATGCACCAGTGCTATTGTAGTCCAGTTATCTCTGTGATTAGTGTTTTGTTGCAAAAATGTATTAGTGGGCAACAAAAACATGAAAAAATGTATTTCAACATCTGAATTAAATCATCGCATATTTCATGTGCATCTATTAACTACAGCCTATATCAATGCGTCTTTTGATATTTTATGCAGCGATTTAGATCCAAGCAAAAAAAAAAAAGTCCTGCCCTGATGGTATACAGAGGACGGAACAGAACTAAATGTTGAAAACAGACTAAAGAGACTTTGGATTTCTCTCCTGTTTCCTCAGGGACAAAGAAATCATATTCTTCTTCTGTTGATATATATAGTGTATCTGTTGATATACTCTTTTAAAGTGCTGGTGAGGACTGTAGTGTGGCTATACTATACTGTTGAGCATGTCTGTATTACTACAATACACTGTGATTATACTGTACGATGTGTTTGTGTTGTATTTGTTTTTACTATTTGGGGGTTTCCTATCAAGATTTAGATCCTTAGCTTATTCTTATTCTTCGTGATTTGTTTTGAGTTATGACCTTTCTGCCATCAGACAGAGGCTTCTGTAATGTTTCATTGCACTATTTTCTGTTCATTTTTACTGTTATGCTTTGTATGTCGTCTCTTGTCACCTTGTCACATGACCATTTTCAAAGTATTTTAAATTGCACACCTATATCTAATTGTGCTTTATACCCAATGAAGATCATTTGGCTGTGTCTGAAATCCCTCACTACTGACTTTATGGTCCGCTATATATTTGTAGTGCTGTCCGAATGTATAGTGAGAATTATTATACCCTAGTGTTCTCAATGTATCGTGGAAAAGTAATGTCACTAACCAAGCAATATATACCATCATGCATTGCACTCGTGCTGACAGAAAGAAAAACAGCGCAGAGAAAAGTCGTGTCTGAAAGTGTTTTTTCATTTTGCAGATTAGCTCACTGTACTGTACGGTCCTCTATACACAACTCCCTGGATAGTGAGAGAGTGATTTCGGACACAACCTTTGAGTCGAAACATGTTTTTGTTCTTCTATAAGGATTTTTAACTTATATAATCGTAGTGCCTCCGATTTCCTTTAGCCTTTTTTCTTTCATTCATATTCTTCTTTATTCCGTCCTCCTGCTGCTGTCAACAACATATTACCAGTATCCACTGGTCCATAGCCAGCTGAGCGTGAACATGACCTCTGCGTCTCATCATATTACCCCTCTGTGACCTGTGTGCACGCGTTGCTTTGTGTGTGCAATTCACTAGAAAGTAACGAGACATAGCCTCCAGGGCTACACATTGGCAGACAACTACATAATGCCCCACACACACACACACACACACACACACACACACACACACACACACACACACAAACACACTGTATGAGCATATGGAAAGGTTTCATACATAAAGTATATTTTAAATACCAGACATCCTCTTTTTTGTGCATTTCTGTGCAACACAAAAGAGACCATTGCCAGTTTGCACAGACACACAAGGGGTGACTGGCTGCCTTGGGCGGAGGATCTGCTGCGAAGAGAAAGAGGAAGGGAGGACCTGAGGAGGAGCAGGATGAGGAAGAGGAAGATGATAGAGAAAGAGGAAGAAAAAGTGCTTTCTATCACAGTGTGGATCTGCTGCTGCTGGCATACAGCAAAATTTAGCTTAGCTCTTGTTGTGAACTCCTGAGCACGCATGACACCTAAAAGCGCCAAGTACCAGGCCCATTAGCAAACATGAATGTGTATAATAGTGTTTACGGAGGTTTTCCACAAACTAGGGGAACTAAAGCTAAAGCTTCTGCAATCCTTTATTTTCAAATGCTGCAAATTTTATCCTGTCTCCCACATACAGGAAAAGAAAACAGTCTTGATTTTAGAGTTTATTGATAATTCCTGTGGGAACTGAAGTCAGCTGTTTGGAAGAAGAAGAGCACATCTCTAGACATCTGAATGCTCAGGAAATATTTCAGATTTAAAATCAGTTAGGCCACAAAATAAAGGTATGATATTAATGGCTAAGACATAGATGACTGTTAGCATTTATTCTATGTCAGGATAAACTTGACATAGATTGTCAGTGTTGTTTTTCGAGTGGTTCCATAACCATGTCTTTAAATATGCCCTATTTACAAAAAGCCATTTGATTTGATTTGATTCACTTTTAGGGCTGAAACTCTGAAACTATTTCCATATGAGTTAACCTGTAGATTCTTTTTCTCAGTCTATTAATTTACATCTTGTCTGTAAATTGCTATAAAACAGTGAAAAATAAAGATCACAATTTCCCAAATCCCAAGGTCACTTCCTGCAATTAAATAGAACAAAAGTATACACAGTATACAGTATCAATGATCTCAAACTATTGATTTGATAACTTAATAACAGTCACATCCCGGATGTGTTATTGATACACAGCAGCCAAACTATACAGAAAGTGTGAAGTGCACTAATCATGCATTGGGATTTTCAAGATGTCTGCTCTGCACTGACTGTTTGACTGCATCCACTTAATAAACCCAGCTGTCAAAACCAGCCTGTTCCCAAGATCCAATGAAGAAAAATTATTAATCCATTTCTTTCTTCTGACAAATGGCTTCGTCTTTAGTGAGCTAGAAACACTGATTAAAGCCACATTGTTTCCCGTCAGAGTGAGTTCCAGGGCTGACGACACAGTGATTCTCACCCACTCACTGACATTCATTCATTGCCTCCTTGGGGACTGAGGAATTCATCCACTCCAGACTGGGGCAATCTTTTTTTTTTTTTTTTTTGGTCCAGGTTGTAGTGACCCATATATTTCAGAGTGAGCTGGATAACATAAACAGGAGGACCATTAGAACCCAGATGAATAATAGATGAATACAGAGACAGTGTAAGAGAAGGATGAGCGGGGAGAAGTCTTTAAAGTGGTATTCTTTGAACGCTGATCGCTCCGTTTCATTCTGTACTGTGTGTTTGTGTTTGAACATCAGAGACCTAAGAGAGATAAATGTTTCTAACAAAGTGTTAGAAACTCACTCTTGAGGTTTTGCTGATATTGTCCTTGACCATGTTGCTCATGAAACGTATAGGCCTGGACATGACTATGCTCACAGCCATTTCTGGGAAAGTCAAAGACTCAGCTGAAACCACAGCTTTCTTAAGACTACAATGTGACAGGTCGATCTGATGATCTTATATCACGGGCAAAGTTACTTTGGCGTATGATCGACTTTTGAGATTAATCATACAGATAGCGTCATTAAAAGGTGAGTTTGGTGTGGCGGCACATGTACCAGTTCTCCGCCTGAGGAGAACAAGAACCTCTGTCTGTCCACAGGACGAGAGACCTGCCTGCTGGAAGGAAAACATGAAGAGGGACAAGCCTTGTCTACCTGGTTAGCTCAAGTTAAAATACTTATACATACCACCTCATAAATAAATATGCACTGTCCAAACAAATACTCTATATGAATTAAGCAAAAAGTGCGACACGATTTGTAAGCAGAAAACAGCCTTGTGGGTGAAGAACAGCGGCGAGCAGACAAACATCCAAAACAAGCACCAAAGTGCCAGACAAATACAAATCACAACTTCCAGTCCGGACGTTCACAATAAAAACCAGAGCAGAAATAGGATGCAGGATTAGAGTTCTACTCAAAAAGATTTACATATGATTGCCCACCCACCTAATGTGACACCATGTTACTCGACTTTAAGACCATTATTGTAGGTTATGGGGTCATTTGACGAGAAGCACTTGAGATGTAATTTACTGTCCCAAAAGTAAAATGAACTGCAACAAACACCTTTTTAAAAAACGAGCTGATTTGATTTTGACATCTTGCAGTACCGCAGTACCTCTGTGTACCACTCACTCACCATCCTGTGATCCTCCAACTCTAATAAGGAGCGGTACAGATGCTGTGTCATAGGTGCTGATGTTGCTATGCAACCAGCCCGAATGGTTTTTCAGAGGGACGAAAATTTTCACAGGTCTGTTATCATCTCAAAATGGTTGTATTTGGCAGAATAATGATTTCCCATTAGCGCAGAACCCTCCAAACCTCCTTGGTTTATGATCTGCATAGCGGGTGCATCCCATTACACAGATCTCAGCAGACTCTCCTCCATGTTTACCAAATACAAACGAATGAGCCGTGTGCTCTCATGCATTATGGGAAATGTAGGATCCAGTGCTTTTAGATCTTGACCCACACTAGGGACACCATCTCAGGATATTTCTGCATCTGCTGCTTCAATTTTTACCTTTATTTTTGAAAAAATCTGCTGCAATCAGTCCCACAAATTTACTTTTAAATCACTGGAATAATGCTTTAAATTGCCCACAATGCTCCAGTCAATGTTCGTTCCTCTTTAGATATTTTTTATTTAGTTAATCAACAATTGCATAGTGTGCAAATGCTGAACTATTGTATTGAAATTGAATTAATTCATAGATTTCTATATTCTACAGTATATTTACTATTAGAACTAGTCTTTTGTTCTGTGTATCATGTGCTTAGTATCCAGGATCAGACTTATGTGAATCCCTTTCTCCTACTCCCACATGTCTCAGTAACACAACAGAAAGCCAATAATCTCTCCTCAGTGCACAGTAGGAGTGTAGCATTGGCTGTGACCTCTGCAATGGGGGTCCCACTAGTGGAAATAAAATGTGGAAGGGAAAAGCATCATCTTTAAAAAGAATGTATGTCTACATTTCATCTCTAATGGACAGCAGATTTATAGAAATCTCATGCAGTACCCCCTGTCAATGATGTAGGCATGAGCAAACAACAATATTTAAAACTCTAGGGACAAAGAGAAGACATGCATCATGCATGGGAGGCAGAGCTGCATGGGCGTCTGGCAGGCAGACATATTGACAGAGACTGTTTCTGTATCATGAACCATTTGATGGACACTTTCATCCACAGCATCTTACAGCAGCAGCAGTTAGCAGTTCAGTGGGTACTGAACCACTGTGAATCCTGGCGGTAGCCGCTGTTTGGTGCCATGCTGTGGCCATCAAGCTGCAGAATCACTGACTGACAGACAGGCGGGTAGAGGAAAACAGACAGACAGAGAGACAGACAGACAAGACTGAAAAGGCATAGATGCAAGAAGGTTGGGTGTCTGACGGCTGCGCGGGTTCTCACGCCTTCATGTTTTCCTGCCAGATCAGCCTGACAGAAAATCAATGACGCTGCACTCTCATGGAGACGCACAGTCGCCACGGAAAAGAGGCGAGAACGACACAGCGAGGGTGAATATGCAGTGGTTAGTGGTCGACAGACTTTGGCTTAACTGACGATGGTGATGGTGAGGATGATGATGATGAAGCATCTCAAGCAGTCATCCACCCAGGGCCACACGTGTATGTAACGGAATGTGTCAAAGGTATTGTTGCCTGCCCGAGGTATAGGTACATTATCGGACACCAATCTCAATTTTTTGAGGCCTCTCTGAGATCTCAATTTGCCCCATAAACACATCGAGATAAATGGACTTCCTGGCACCAACCGCTCATGCAGGGCTTTTATAGGTAACCCCAGTGCTCTAACGGAAGCTATTCATTCCCACAATCTACATTATGTGCGCATCATCGCAACATTTTGCCAGACGCGTTAATAAACCTGAGGGAAAACAGCGGAATGGGAGTTTCGCGGGTGTGGTGGCTGTTTTTGCGGAGGAAAGGAGATAAATCTAGTGTTCAGTGTGTCCGACAATGGATGCATTTGCAGGCAATGCAAGGTGGTGGTGGTGGTGGTGGTGGAGGGGGTTGGTGTCGCACCAACAACCCAGCGGGCCGCTGCATCACTGTCAGTAAAACAATGCTATCTGTCACATATAACCAAAATGAACCTCAGCTTATTAGTAGCCTATCCACACATTTAAACGTACACTTCAGCCCGAGACACCAGCTCCATTATGACTGGTCTGTAGGGTTAATCTCAGGGAAGCAGCACATGTGTGTAACCATGATCACGGAAACGTAAAAGAAAAAGACTTTTATTTACCTTCATGTCGTTGACAATCGCCTGGAATAGACCCCCGAGGGCCCCGCATTCCTTCTCCACGGTCTCCATGTTTGCCAAATCCACCATTCACCGGAATTTGCAGAAGCGCGCACCAACTGCGCGCTACCAACACCCAGCAGAAAAAATGCAAAAATGTATTTCCACAAAATCACGACCGGGCTCCCCGGTTCCTCCTTCAAACCGGGCGGCCGGCAATAACAGGGAGGGGGTGCAGCGAGAACAGGAGGAGGAGAGGGGGTGAATAAAAGAATGATGCCGAAACAAACGGCTTGCGTTGCGGTCTCCTCCGAGCGAAGGGAAGATGGGTTGTGAGAGAGGAAAGATGGTCTTTCCCTCTCTCTCTTTCTCTCTCACTCTCTCTCTCTCTCGCTCTCTCTCTCTCGCTCTCTCTCTCTCTCTGTCCCCGACTCTGGGTCAGTCAGGCGGTGAGACGTTCAGAAGGTATCGGTACGACCATGCTCACCTTGGCGCAGCCAGCGCTACGCGGAGTCGGTGGGGACGCATGTGAAAGCTGTGGAGAATCGGAGCAGTGGATCCCAGTATGTGCGCGCACGCGTGTGTGTGTTTATGTCAGGGTCTGTGTCTGTGAGTTCGTGCATGCATGTGCGCGTAGGTAAAGGCAGGCTGTGATTGGCGCAGAGCCGGTGGGCTCAGCGGTGCGGGGAGAGCAGCCAGTAATACGATCCATGCAACTGCAAGGGAGTGAAAAAAGGAGGCTGGACAACTCTGGACCGCCTGTCACATGGCCACACGCACGCAGAGACACACAGTAGACCACCAAACAAAAATCAGCAGGGGGTAAATGTCAAATAGATTTAGCTATCAGAGGCCAGGGTGCAAGTCTGTGGAAATGTGCACCTGATGACTGCTATTAATCAGTTAAAAAAAATATAAATTTCATATCCTTCAGTGACCTGTAAAGATGTTATTAGCCTTTGAAAAATGTCATGGTGTTGATTTCTTATGACACACTTCTATCTGGTCTAGCCTATATGAAAAATAGACAGAGGTCACTTGGCTAAGATTCATCTGTATGACTGTCCACTGTAAATAAGTTTGACTTCTTTGCCAACTTTATTTCTTTCTTTTAAAAAAAAATATCTATCATGATGAGTTTTATCTCTGAAAATTCAATTCCTAACCTGGAGACGTGTTAGTTGGTTTGCCTAGCCCCTCACCAAGGAACCGAACATCATAACAACAGATGATACAGATATACTGGACATCTTGGTGTGACACAATGATCTACAGCAGTGGTTCTCAAAGTGGAGTCCGGGGAACCCCAAGGGGTCCTTGAGGGGGTGGGGGTTTTCCAGCAAAAAGGGGGCATCATTTATTTTCACTGAAATTTCAACACAGTGAAAGAATTTATGACTATCTTGGTCGTGGGTTTCAAACACTTTCTGTAATAAAACAATTAAGATGGGGTCCATGATCTAATTTGTGCCGGTTTAGGGGTCTTTGATGTGAAAAAAAAAAACGAGAATCATCTGTTTATAAACTATGTCACCTTTTTGCTACAGGCTACTGTTCAGAGAATCATCTACAACAATCTAATTGCATATAGTTCTTTAGATTTCCAGATTTTCTTTTACATTTACAAGTAAAACGAAATATTTTGAGTTCTAGAGAAGGTATTTTAAAAGCAAACTTTGTCACAACTTTGCCAGCTCATCCTCAAGTTCTCTCAACTCTCTTTATCCATGGAAACAGGACTGTTTCTGAAGGATAATACTAGCCCTTGAAGCAGCTGATACAGAACTATCCTGTATTAATGTCATCAGAAAGATACACCAGTGAATTCTGTCTAATGCAAACAGAGATAATGCTGGCTCAAGCTGAGTTTGGAGGACTGCAGAATGTTTACGTTCAAAAGAGCAATGAATTCATGAGACTGTTTATAGGATTTTTCGAACTGTAAAATTGATATGTAGACAGCAAGGTGCACAACTTTGTGACACTCAAGCAATGTATAGGGTGCACAGTCATTTCAATTGGAGTTTAAAACCTCACATATCTTTTCAAAAAAGCATCTAGCAATAAATCTATTGACTTTAGCCTTGGTTAAAAAGTAGCTAATAAAGCTTTTATGGTCTATTATGAGAATGCTTCTCTGCAGAGTCTCATTTATGTCCAAGAGACATCCATGGCACATGGCAATGTTTGCAACACACAATATGCCACAAACAATGCTCCGACCTTCTGTGGCTGTATTTTAGGCAGGTGCACCTTGCACACATACAACTCTACGCGTTACCAACAAGCAGAGTGAGCTGAAAATGCGCTTCAGATGTTGGGATAAGTCAGGTGGAACAATACAATGCAGCCTCAGAAGGTCGGAGCATTGTTTGTGGCACATTGTGTGTTGCATAACATTGCCATGCGTCACAGATGTCTTGGACATAAATGAGACTCTTCAGAGAAGCATTCTTATAATAAGACATAAAAGATGTCTAATGTGTTTTGTGCTTTTAAAGAGAATGGGAGCTGCACTCTGATTGGTTTATGTTATGCTCAAGATTAATTTAGAGACCAAGTACAATATGTTTGAACCATGCATCTGGCGCAGCAATCATTTTTCTGCTGATAAATTAGCAAACGTGGATATAGACATGCACTAAATGCAACTTGGACTGTTAAAACAGAGCAATACTAGCAACTCTCTTCTACAGAGAGTAGGTAAGGTTAACTTCTTTTTATCCAAGGGTAAGGTCGCTAGATTTATCGCTAGATGCTTTTTGAAAAGAAGTTGCTAAAGACACTTAGTGCAAAGACACTAAGTTGGCAACACTGCTGATTCATGCCAAATCATTTTTGGAAGAGCAACGATCAACTCCAGCACTTGGTGGGCCAAACAATGTTGTAACCTTATCACATGTAACCATGTCAGTCAGTCAGCGACAGACCCGTTTATAGGGTTTGGCCCGTCTGATGAGATCTAGCCAAAAATAGCATTCTCTTTCTTTTAGCATAGTCTACTATATGTTCACTTTATTGTTTATTGTATTAGATGTGATTATTGTATAAAATGTAATGCAAGTTGCAACACTGTTTAGGTCCAGAAAGACTTAAATTTCAACTACACTTACACAGTAATGCCTTCAGTGTCAAATTAAAGACATATCATCTAGTGAGTGACCCTGAGAAAATTAATTCAGCTGGTGTCACAAGAACCGCTGTTGATATCACAATGCCTGTCAGGTAGACTTATATAATTGTGTATACAGTCACAACTAACTACAAAAGGCAGTTCTCGCATGGGTAGTAATCCTTTCAGTCAGTGTTTGTTGTCGAATGTGGATCTGTGTCAGTGTCCATGACAGTGTCAGAGAGTTCAACATAGTTCTGATAATATTCCATTTTTATTCTAATATAAAACTAAGATAACAGAGTGAAGAAGAGGAAATTATACTATACAGCGCTGTATCTGCGGACAAAATGTACAGTACTTACAGAGTTATCAAGTAACTTGATAAGTGTGAGCAACCAGAATGATGTTTAAAAGGTCAAAGGTCACAGAGCCCAGGATATTCTTGTGACCACAGATGGATCATGTAAAGAGAGAAGTGCTTGGAAACTGGACAGGCACAGTGAGCGGTATGGGATCTTTTTCTTGTATCGGTTTCAGGCATTAAGACGTTATTGTCACATGATCACCTCATTTCAGAACTCGGCGTCTTGACATTATGTTTTTATTGGAACAGCCTTTGTGAAGAAGCACAGGTCGTGACCCTAAAATAAGTTCCAAATATGAAATTCCAACTTGAAAATCTGATCTACAGAACATTTTTTTGCCTTAAGATCCCTCTGAATGAATGTCGATCTTAAAAAAATGTCTCGGGCTCCAGAGAGCAGGTGAGAACAAGCATGTGACACAGTGTGTTGTGTGTATAGGGACAAGCTCATGTACACACACACACACACACACACACACACACACACACAGCACACACACTTAATCTCATGCCAAATTGTCAGCATCCTGAGACAGATGGGCAGAGCAGAGCACACGCCCATACACTCTATATGTGAACATGTTTGTGCATTCATGTGGCTACAATGGTCCTCTATGGTGACCTTGACAGACGGAAGGATGTAATAGGTATCACATAGCCAGTGCATTCTTGTCTTTAACTAAACATCACTGTGTGTTTATGTTTGTTTTGATGGTCACATGTGGTCTTGTCCTTCCTGCTTAAAGTTCTCTCACACACTCTCTGGCTTTACACAGTAAAATTTACTGCTTCACTTGGACATGGCAGAAAACTACAGAGCACGTGTTCAGCAGCAGCGAGATCTTTCTTTGGTTCTCATTATCTCCCACGAGGCCTTTTCCTGAAAACCATCAGATCAGTGTAGAAAGTAAACATACTTCAAAGAGTCATGGAAACAGTGTGGGTGTATTAACAGCTGTGTATGGTAAAGTGACAGATTCCAGCCAGGTTAAATCAATTTGACAAGGTTTTACTGCATTCCTAACAGTGGAGCTGTGGTTTCTATTTAAAGGTGTCTTCAACACAGCTACTAGAGGGCCAGACAGTGTTGTTTGTTTGCCTTCATCCAAATGAAAACCCCTGGTTATGTTTTTCTCTCATCCTGTTGGTATTGGATCCAAAAATCTACCAGCGATCGCCCATTTTATTGTTGTCACTGTCGTGGGTAATGATTTTATGTTTAGACATCTGTGACCAGTTTTCACTATTCACAATAGGAATGTCATTTTCTACACAGTTTATGTATCTACATATTTTAACTTCTTCTTGAAGGTGTGACATGGCAATTGGTTCTTGGGTCTGCAAAAACTAAGAGTCGATAATCGCCCTTTTTCCACGGTAAATCAGCATCTGACTGTTTTCACACACAGCAGGGGGTTACAAGAATAACTGCCAAAAAGTCATGATAGGATATGTATTTTACAAATTGATTTCAAAACTATATAAAAACAGTTTATCAATATTCTGGTTTATAAGAGGTTGATGAAATCTGGTAACATAGTGACATGACTAAAGAAAAAGTCCCATAGGTCAAGTTACAAGTTAACCGTTTATTTAGAGTAATCGTTTTCAACCTTTTCGAGCCCCCCCCCCCCCCATTTGACTCACTCTTGAAACACATTGCAGTGACTTGCTTCACCTCGGTGCCCCAGCCCTGTTTTTAGGCCCTGCTTTTTACACAGTTGTGCACGCACAACGCTCGGAGCGTGTGTTTACGCACAAGACTTCATAGGAGTGGAAGACTGAGCAACCCTCTGCTGCAAACACACACCTTTCTGCTCTGTTTATCCCAGGGGTTACTATCATACGCGACAGCTACCAGACAAAAAACCTTGTATTACTGACCTTGTGACACTTGCTGGCGGCCAAATCTGTCAGAGCTGCTGGCACCTTGTGTTTAACAGTTGAACTGGTGAACAGATGAAGGTGTGCCGTGTGCGTGTTGGTGGTTGAATGTCTTGGTTTTCACTTCGGCACCCATGTGAATGGGTTAGAGCAGGCACACCATGCACGTCTCACACCTCGCGGCTGCATCGCATAATGTAGAGGTTTGTCATCTGTTTGTTTGGTGGTTTATGGTGTACAGGTAGATTGGAGGATGAGGATTGTTGACTCAGTCTCAAAAATGTTTTTGCTTCATCCACCTCCATCTTCAGGTACTCACACTCTCCTGTTCAGAGATTACAAGTCAACATACCCGCATAACAGTTTGTCAGGGTTTGCACCCAGTCACAAAGGTAAGTCATATTACCTTTGTGAGGCAGTGGCATGTGCTGGCATGGAGCATAAAGGCTCTTTGAGTTGTGTGGTCGGCCTCAGAAACTGTGTGGATCACTGCTCTGTGATGCAGTGATGCTGGGGGATAATAAAGAATATCTTATCAGGAGCCAATTTACTGAGTATGGTTGAAGAGCCCTTTGGGCTTAGTCTGCTGTTTCCACTTTTTGGGGGTAGCTTTCAGATGTTTCAGAGGGAGCTTTATATTTAGGTTTCCCTTTGATGGAGGGTGAATGCTTCTTCCAAACAGCACACTCTCTCTGATTGTGCCCCTCCTTCATCTTCCTCAGGTTGGATGAATGTTCAGAAGCAGCTGTAGCTTCTTGTTACTTCCTGGAGGTGGCCGAGCACTTCATGAATACAACAATACTGAGCCTCAGTTTAATCTTTCTCTTCTCTGCTGCAGTCACATGAACTGGAATGAAGGATATTTACATGTTCTTCTGTAGTGGTTTGGTCATGTTCATGTTGGTCTTTGAGCGATTACCAAAAATGTTCTATCAACTGTTGATGACTTTTTAATGATTCACACTAAGAATTGAAACTGTAAACCCACGAAAATTTCTAATCCTAACAAGAATTTTAAGGTAGACAATGTACACACAGTACAGACAGGAGTACAAAGAAATATTATTGAACTAGAATAACAATACTGCTCTGGTCTGATTTGACTGGCCTGTTCTCCATCACGCATCAGTGAAACCTTTACAGATGATGCAGAATGCGGCAGTGCGTCTGGTTTTCAATCAACCTAAAAGCACATTGGTCACTTCACTGCTCATTGACCTCCCCTGACTACCCATGACCTCCCGAATCAAATTCAAGTCAGTAATGCTGGTCTACAGAGAGACTTCTGGGTCTGCACCCATCTAATAGAACTGGACTTGAACTCAACACACAAGGCGATCTCAGTCTGGAACGTCCTTGTTTGAGGTTTGGTGGAACAAGCTTCTATGCACCAGCTATCAGAACAGAGATGTCCCTCTCTATCTTCAAGAATCTGTTGAATATGCATCTCTTCTCTCAACACCCGAACATACCTAGTACTTGGTGTGTACTTCTTTACCTGATCTCCTTTTGCAGTTTGTCCAAGGTCTCCCACTGTGCTGAAGCTTGAGTGTTGTTCCTCACTGTACATCTAAAAGCGTCTGCCAAATCTAACTCTAAATGTAAACCATTTATTCATTGTTATTGAGGGAACCTGCAGCACTGTAAACTTACTTTTTATGATGTGATATAAACTTGTTGAAAACTGAACTGGGGATATCAGCCACATGCAAAAATTAGCCAGATTAAGATATTCTAACAAGATATCCAACAGCACTTAAAGCATGTAACCATATGCATTGGTTTCAAAATGTCAATTGTTTGTAAAAGCACATCTTAAACAATGGAAACTATTTACATAGCAATTGAAATGTATTATGTCCAACACAGCCACAATGTGTCCTTCATTCCTATAAGAGTCTGTAGTGTTCCTGCCAGCTTACATTATTATAGTTCAGTCCTTTCACATAACAGTATTCAAATACTGAAACGCACAGTTCTAATAACAAATGGATCCACTTTAAATCTCCAAATTACTGTCAAATTCTCATCACTCTTTCATAACTACCCATTTGAACAATAACTAGCTATTTAAGGCTTATTTCAGTGAGTCAGAGAATCATTATCTGAATCATTCACAACCTAAATGATCCCACCTCCTTCTGTGAGTTATTGATTCACCATCATGCAGCTCCATCTGCATTTGTTGCTCTGCTAGGGTGAAAAGAAAAAAAAAAATTCTTATAATACATCCAATGCACTTTGGTGTCAATGCATAGGCTACAGTACAAAATGTTTCTATTCTACATTTTTACCCATTGGCATTAAACCCTGTCTGCTGCTATCCTCACCTGTTTATTTTTTCCACTTTCTTTTTTTTCTTTTTTTCTTTTTTTTTTTTACAGTAAGCAGGGAAACAGGAACCAATATGCACCTGCTGATAATTACACTGGATGACTGACCACAGGCACAACAGTGAAGCATATGCAATAAAATGAAGGAAAAAGAAGCATTTTTCATTCCTTAATATTCATTGTGTGTGAAATGCGTGTGGTAAAACTGCTGAGAAGATCATTCCGTGGGTTTTAAAATCATATTTTTTACATGCCCTAAAAAAGAGTTAGCATAATAAGATGATTCACATGCTGCGGTGAATCACATACAGCATGACAAAGCTGAGCCTGTGTGGAGTCAGTGTAGGAAGCAGTGCTGTTTGAAATGAACATGTTTCTGTGTCAAGAGTTGAACATCTAATAAAAGAGGCTGAGTCACATTCAATGAAGAGAAAAGCTTCTGCCTACCTCCTGCTGCCATTTTGAATCACAGGCTGCTGTTGCCTCAGATCATGTAGGAAAAAGTTGTGTCTTTACTTATATTCTCTTATATTAGATTAATATTTATTTATTTATTTTATTAATATTGTGGCAGGTAACTGTGAAAGTCATAGTTTCCCACCATTTTATTAACCACTGCTGTTTTTCTGAACACTTAAAAGTATTTTCGCATACAGCACTTAATTGATGACATGTTTCTTAGTAATTAAAAATAAAGGGGAGTTTTATGCTAACAATTACAAACATTATTGATGAAAACGAACCATTAGGGCTTTAGAAAAAAAATCAATAACTAAACAGGAGTTATTTCATATTTTCTGTTGATGCACAAACACACACATAGGCAAAACAGAATGTGCTCCGACCAGTGCTCCTGTGTGGGGTCAGGGATCAGATGTCAGCTGACCATAAAAAGAGATGACAGGGGCATTTCTTTTGAGAGGAAGCAGCAGAACTTGAGCAACTGATGTTGCCTACTGAAAGCAGATGTGAGCCGCTCAACAACACAACAATGTCCTGCAATATGTGAACTACTGTACGTGTCATCTGGTGAGTTGCTCTTTTAGGAAAGTGATTTATCATCAGCTGGAAGAAGAGCCAACAAGAACTTGCTGTTTTTTTTTTTGGGCATAGAGGAACTGTGACCAGCAGTGACCTTTGATATGACAGCATTTGTCAGCAATATATAATTACAGGAAGCAGGTTTTAGATACGGCCATAGACGATAAGACTGTTTCAGTGAAAACCACATTTAATCCCTCATATTTGTAAAGTTGATATTTTTATATGTCACTTTGACTGATTAGTGAATTGTCGTGGTTGGTTTCTCAAATGGTAAAAAAAAAAAGTGTGACAATAATGTATAAAAAACACTCCTGAGTCTGGGTCTGACGCTTAACTATGTGGCTGAGTCTCACTGATGTTAATGCTAGAGCATTTTTACATGGTGTAAAACATGTGTAGAGAGGAACTTTAACCATACTCATGTGTAGATATTGTTTTAAATCTAGAATCTAAAACAAATATTATTAGACACTAAAAAATATTTTCAATCAACGCATTACAAGGTTTTTGTCCAAAACCAGCGTTCATGTCTGGCAATAGTGAAAAACGAAAATACTGGAATCCTACACCTAAAAAAACTGTGCTGTTTAGGTACCATTAGATCTGATGCTGACAAAACGATGTACTCTGCATTTGGAAAAATTCTGGGATAGTTGAAATCAATCTATACAATGTTGTGTATATATTAGCCTCATATATCAAAAGTTATAGCAGTCATGTAATTTTTTTTTTTTCAGAAATACTGTACCTCAGCAGGGACATGGCATATCATCTTTAGATGTCGACTAGCTAGCTGCTAACTCACCTCAACCTTGTAAATTCTCTTCTTCATGGACGCCTGAACTCTACCCTTGATCGTACCAGCACAGAAAACCTATTGGCGCCTCACTAAAGAAAGAAGTGATCATGAAAAGATTCACAGGTTCCACTGCCATTGTTATTTGTTTTTGGGATCTGAACTTTGGACCCGGAAATGGATATTATGTCACGTGTGGCGTCGGAATTATCAAGCTGACTGATGGTGTGATCTTTTCTTTCTTTACCCCCACATCAATGTCTCTCACTTTATCTCATCTCATATGCTCTCCCCTCTCTTCTTTCTTTATTCAGTCACGATTTTCTCTCTCTCTCTCTCTCTCTCTCTCTCTCGTTTCCAGAGTCATTTCCTGTCTGTGTGCTGAGTAAGTCCCTGTGCCTGTCAAGTGTCACAGCAGACAAAATAAAGAGATGTAGGGAGGGCAGAGGGAACAAAGATTTGGACAGTTCAAGAAAAGGGGGGTGGGTGGTTGCCATAGAGAAGGGAAGATAGAGGAGGGAGAGGAATACAGGAGAAACCCCAATTTTTTTATTACCCTCCTGCACCCTGCACCCCTCCTCCTCCTCCTCCTCCTCCTCCTCCTCCTCTGTATGGCAGAGCAGAATGTAGGTCTGCGCTTGCCTACAGCCATCAGCAACAATCAGTTCTGCCCCAGTTACTGACGCATCTCACAGACGAAACACACACACACACACACACACACACACACACACACACACACACACACACACACACACACCAGTCTGGCAGCACAGCTGTATTTTCATACCAGCTGTTAGAAGTTTAGAAACACACTGATTTTAACTGTTGAAATGGGAAACATGTTTTTGCAGTGAGTTCACAGAATTTGGGAAATTCACATATAAATATTTTTTACCGTACCGTCCTCTTTCTGCTGTCTTACTGTGGATATGCATACTGACTGACTGAAATCTGATTGGTAGGAGTCTAACAGGCCGGTCTAACCTTTACATCGGCGTAATATAAAGTACGTTCTCCTCAAGAGACATTTTGTTGTGAGTAAGTGAGAGAGTTGACCTGAAACAGACCCACAAGACCTGGTGAAGCTCTCCCCTCTTGAATTCATCGGTCGGTTTTTTCGTCATGTACAAATGTGAGTGAATAAACCAGTGTAAAATAGCATCAGCAAAGTAAACAAATGTTGTGTAGGTTTATGGGAATTAACATGACAGAGTTGTGTTGGGCTTAAACAGCTGCTCTGTTCACATATCTTGACAATTTGGTCATTTACAGCCATGCTGATTGAGCCCTTGGTTAAAGTGCAGCTCACCAGCTTGGCCAAGCATGAGCTCGCCATGGCAACAGTGGCTGCATGTTGCACGAGATGTGGCTCCCATCAAGGCCGGTGTTTGGGAAATCACTGAGAATCTGCAGCCTACAAAAAAAAAAAGAAGAAAGGAACTCCAGCACATTTTGGGGTGTGTTTGGGTGCTATATGACTTTCTACATAACATTTCCACTGATGTGTTCCCTTTAACTGAGCTGCTGACGGACACAGAAACTTTTGTCTGGTCATCTGAATGTCAGTAAACTTTTCATTATGTAAAGTCCACATATCAACAAAGCGTTTATGCTACAGGTAGGTAGTCAGAGCAGGGACGACCAGGGAGAGATGAAGACTAGTCACCTTGTTTGAAAACTGTTGCCAAAGTAACTGTAGAGAAAGAAGTTTCAGTACTTATCTGGGCATTGCAACATTTTGATGTATAAGTGCAGTCGGGAGTAACCCCCATCTTGACCTACACAAACCTATTGAGATGGTCTTTGTTTCTGCAGGCATATGATCTCGACATGAGTCAAATTAAAGGAGCAGCCGATGTCATCGTTATTCTTCTTCTTCTTTCTCATTCTACAAGTAGTTCAGTATATATCGTATTTATGGGGGTTCATAGTATGCTGGTGGAGCCCTGTTTTTGTTGGGATGATGTTGGGATGATGTTCCTTTCCCGGTCTGCCAGTGTGTGTGTGCTTTATCAGAGTGGATCTCTTTCTCTCTCTCGCCTGCAACCCCTTTCTAGCTCCGTTTCAGAAGAGGGTTTCAGAACACCCCACACTCCATTATTCATCCCGTACCTGCCAGCACTCCTGTTTTTCCCAAGAATAAAAACGATTCAAGGTTATCTCCTGGCACCTCCTGGTTTGTTGTTTCTCCCAGCAAACTCCTGTAATTTGCATGGCCCTCAACCTTTATTATAAATAATCATCATACACGGATCCATACGTTTTGTATGTTTGTATGAAACACAAGCTAGACACACATACGTACAATGTCAACCCACCTGTTACCACAACCTGGCAACCCACAACCCAAATTGAGTGGTGTGTGCAGCTGATCTCTGCACTGGCAGGCAGGACATTTGACTGCAGAATTAATTAATTGTTGTTAAAGTAACAAATTTAACTTGTTAATTTTACGTTCATGTAATGTTTATCTAATGATAAATGTTCATTTTAATTTACATTTTTCTGACATTTTTCAAATTTAATTTTAAATGAATATTGTTATGTGTATATAATGTTTATCATTTATTAATTTACTTTTAAAAAAATCATCAATTTTGAAACCTTAATTTTTACTTTGTTCTGTTCAGTTCTAATATTACTTCTGCTGTCATGAACCACAGACAGGGCTGTTATTTAGAAGGACATTTATCAGCACAAAAAAAGAATGGATGTTTGTATATGCAAATAGAGCCTGTTGTTGCAGTGCGTCATCTAAGCAGTACATGTCATTGTTAAGATAGTCAATTAATGTTAGTTAATGTCTGCCGGCTGTAGCTGCTGTAGTCCAGAATGGTTGGCCAATTGTCAGCGTTTGTGAGGCAGTTACAGGAAATGTTATGGATGAGAGTTTGTGATCAGTGATGTTGCCTTGATGAATGTAACTTTTCAGGATTAGAGGGAAAAAATACTGATGATATCTCCTCATAGACACAAGGAGCAGCTGTGCACAGAGGATTCTTGACATTAAAGGCAACACGGATGACCAAGGTTTGTTTCTCATGTGGGCTGCAGCGCTTTTATTAGTTCACCATGAAATGAACTAAGCACTGCTTCCAGGTCAGTTCTGGAACAAGTGCATGTGGACTGCAGGACTACATGTGGTCTTCTTTAAAATTTTGACCTTTCCCTTTACATTAAAGCTAAGTACAGTACACTGTAAATGCATTCTAATGTGCCACTTGAGACAAGTTTCCTTCTGCTGCATGTAGGTTTGGTTGTGCTAATAGCAGATCAGACATGCTGGGGACAGGAAAAGGATTAGTACATGACCTTAATTATTCAAAAAAAAAAAAAACTAAGCAAAACCACCATGGACAAATCACCCATTTTTAAAAAATATTTTTATGAGCTGACCATCTGTACTTAAATGTCAAAAAATAAATAAATTAATTAATAAAAAATATTGTTTTGCTGTAATTAAAGGTCCTGAGTGTTGGAATTTTTCTAAATAAATCACTGTGAGGTGACTCATCATGGTGCCCATATGTGCTGCTGTCTACAGGCCCCATGAGATGAGAGTGTGTGTTTTTGTTTCATTACATCCTGTCAACATGGTCACACACATAACACATAACTCCAGTTTGTATTCTGTATATCCTTTCATAACGTGCAGAACAAAAGCTGAGCAGTGTTTATTTTATAAAATTATTTGTATATATAATAATAATTGTCTCATGAGTTTGGAAAAAGTGGCCACAATTTTTATGCACTTATTTATTTATTGAGTTCATGCCCCACCCCCCC
>NW_019525450.1:1936743-2000396 GCF_002814215.2 Seriola lalandi dorsalis
CCCCCCCCCCTTCTTTTTGTGCATAACATTTTAAGAATTTTCCATGACATCGTGATCCTGTTGTTACTGGTGCAATTTTTTTTTTCCTGATAATTATATACTGCCCTTCATAGGCTTCAAATCATACCATGTAATGATGGTCAGAAACACTGCAGCAAAATGTATCAGCTGAAACCTCGATATATTCATTCCCCTCTGACATATTCTTTACGCATACATCAAACTCTCACATTCCCTCCTCTAACACCAGAGCAGTTCTGAGGAGGTAAGAATACTGAATGGCAACTAATTCTATTGGAATTATGGGATAGGAGGCACAGATATGCAAATGCTTTCCAATATTAAGACAAAAAAAAGCCTTTATTAAGATTCTTAAATCTTAATGTTGATGACAAAGCTGATGGTGAGGCAATCTGAGCAGGAGAGAGGAGGAAGAGAAGACATTTACATCAGGGCAGGAGAGGGGGAGAGGAGGAGGACAAACAGAAGAGAGGATCTGCTCTCTCATTAATTTTTCACTTTCATTTATTGTAAATTATTTAAGAGCCATGTTGCATTGCGTCTCAGATAAAGCATGGGTCCCCTTGTATTCATGAGACACTTAAACACCAACAAAGGGACATGTGCGCACAGTCGCACACACACCAGCTATGCCCAATCCTAGTGCTCAATATTCATACATTCAGAATATTTCACATACAGTACATACACACACTGTTATGCATACAGACAGACTTGTACCATCCCAGGGGAGCTGATTAGTGAAAGATTTGTCATGCAACCTGCCCCCCTACCCACATATGTGCTATACATTCACACCACCACTGCCAGATCTTTTTAAATGGATCACACAAATACGCACACACAGACAGCGCAGACTTCCCTGCACTTGGTAATAATGCCATATTCTTTTATATTAACCTATTCAGTTTGGTGAATAACTCGTGAACTGCCAACCTTTGTAGCAATTGCATAATAAGAAATAATCAAAATAATTCAGACACGCATGTGTTCTGAACATATTTAAAGGTGCTATTTGTAAGTTTTCTCTGCCGCTGAGCATGGTTTCTTACTTGACAAGAGCTTCAGCCATTGATATTTTGTCATTATAATACAAGAGGTTATAATACGTCCTCTGAGCAGCGCTACATCTTCAGGACAGATTGGAGGCTTCAGTGAGTCGCGATCGGAAAAGAGACCAGACGGGCCAGCTGGTTAGCATGCTAACTTCAGTAGAAAAAAAGACGTGATAGAGACAAGAGTTAACATTGGCGATGCTTTCCACCTCTGGAGACAGCTGCTGGTGAGTAAAGGAATAAACTGGTAAGTAAACAGCTGTTAATGGTAACGCTGACTATGTATCAATAGCAAATCTCACAAATAGCCCCTTTAACATGAGTGAATAGTCATTGTCCATTTAACATTGAAATTTTATACACTACATACATACTTACACAAACAGTTAGATATATTCATCACACTTGTGCTCTGACTCATCCACAAACTTAGTCATTTTTTCACGTGTAATGCAATTGTTTAACTGGCCTGGTTTGTTTAAATCCACAAACTTATGTATTCTATTAACAACATCCATATTTCTTCTGTATTTGCATGTCTTGTTGCATCCTGACCTCAATGTGCAGCATATTTGGCATTGAGAGTGAGTATTAATGCAACTGCTCCATCAGTTGTGTTTAACTTCTTTCCTTTTTGCGAAATTCATTGTTGATGTTGTTGTTGAACTGAGGTATTCATATGCTTTGTTGTTAATATATTTAAATGTACGTTTTTCCCTGTTGATAAGCCCTTGTGCAGTAAGATTTGATAATGCTGTATTTGACTACAGTCATGTCAAAAAAACCTTTTTGAATTTGAATTTCAGTTCCTATCATCTTTTAAGACACGGCACTGTGTTGTGATTCATAAAGAATAGGAATGTAATCTGAACCATCATCTTGAATCCCAAAATGTCAAACAGATTAACAAAACTTCTCAAAATGAGCTCCCTGAAAACAGATGGGTGCGTTTTTGCATCAAATTTCACAAGGTAACAGAAGGTACCAACAGCACAAAATCTCCTCTTTGTCTCACACACACTGTAAAGCAGTGCTGTCTGCTGCTTGGCCCAGATATATCATACTGTCTGGATACAGCATAGCAACAAGGCATCTGATCAAAGAGTACAGAAGAGAGGAATGGAAAAAGAGAAACACAATAAGGACTGTGGAGACAGACAGAGAAAACTGGTGGAAAACAAAAACAGGGAATCACAGAGGGAAATAAGAAAGAGGTTAATACAACTGCAGAATGTTTGAAAGATCAGTGAAAGACAGAAAAAGAGAAAGAGGAGGCGAAGGAGGAGCTCTCTTTTAGGGAACTAGTAGATTTGGAGACTAAATGAGGACTAAGTTGTTTTGTCTTATTTCATTTAATTTAATACTGTCTACATATATTTAAACCTTTTAGATCCACTGAATGAGACTTGGCCCAGGGTTTGGACAGCTACATTTCTTACCGGCGGTGTCAGAGTTTTGAATACTTTCAGAAGGAGTGTGTTTGGTGTTGATTACATGAAGGGGATAATTCAGTGGTGGAATGTCTAACTTGGCGCAAAAAGCCACAAGTAATGAAACAGGAATTTATCCCCACTCCCCATATTAGAGCCGGTAGTGCAAAGAAAATACCCCTAATCAACTGTTCACAATTCAACACATTCCCAAAGTCGATATAAAAATAAACAGGATTTTTTTTTTTTTTAGATGGGTTTTGATAGTTCTTAGTCCTGTTAGGAAAACCATTAAACACCGAATCACAATGACCAAAATCTGTCAACACAGGTGAGTTACCAGTAAGCAGGTTTTCTCAAATGCTCAAAAATTCTGTATGAAAATCTGATATCTTGATGCAAATAGCTACTTCTTTTGACTATGTACAATGGAATAAAATAACATTCAAAAGCGGGAAGAGGTTCATTTTATTTTCCTCCCAATGATGGTTTTCTTCTGCTCTTTGTTTGGTGTAGGAATTGATCATTTCTGAATGCATGACTTTGACGTGGTTCTCCTCGACTTGGGATGTTTCATGGTGGATTCAGTGGCTGGAGAGAGATCAGTAAAGAAAACGTCCAAAAAGATCACACAGTGGGAGATAGATGCAGCTCTATCCATCCATCAGCTTCTTGATGTTAACTGTGGGTGGAAGCTGGCAGAAAATGTTCTGTGCTTCCAAAAGGGCTTTCAAAAAACTCAATAAAAAATGCAATAATGTGTCAACTGGGAAAACTATTTATCTTCCCATGTTCTCCCAGCAGAATGAGCAGGGTTCAGAGATTGCTATAAACATACATGAGGAGCAAATACTGTGCACATCTCCCCCATATGGGCAGGTGGTGTTGCTATGGACTTGATGACTTTTGTCAATTTAACTTGTCCAACATTTTTCATTTTATTCAAGTATCTGCTTATGTCACAGCTGTGTACTACCATCTAGTGGTTAGTTTAAATACATGCACACACTAATAATTACTGGATGTCATATATGCTGCAGACTTTTATTATGGATCCAAGAACTTTTTCCCCCATTTATCAATGACCACTGCAATGAGCAGGCCAGGAGGAAAAAGTATTGGAAAACAAAAAATAAATGGTAAATGAATTGTCAAGGAAGGACAAGTAGAAGGAACTGCACACCACTGTATCCACCCACGCGGACCACAATATACAGTAGTTTTCATTTCATTCAGTACACTAGAACTCCTCACTAGAACTTCCTCTGTGCCACAGCCTGGGCCCACACTGACCTTTTTTGTGCTTTCTGGTTGCCTTAAAGGGGTCCTGGATCGTGACTGTACATGTTGAGATTGTATTGGGTTGCACTGAAATTCCACATAAACATTTTCTAAAATAATATTGTTTTGAATAATGCATTTATAATGCCTTGATTATGTCTTATGAATTTATTGGAGATATTATCACTTGATTGCCCAGACACAAACTTGGGAAAGCTTCTGTCCAAATATGACATTTCTTTTTATCAACTGGGCATTCAGATTGAAAGAGTGACATTTTTTTAAGTACATGGTTTTGCTATTGAAAATGGCATAATACTACTTTTGTCAAATATTTATTTCCTAAAAACAATGCGCACTTATATATGTGGTTGATTTCTGGTAAGAGCAATTCATTTAAGTGCTTCTAAAATCATTAGAATTCATTCGGTTTTTATTGTCTATCAACTGATTTATGGACAGACGTCTATTAACGTCACAGAATAACCTATTATAAAAAGCTATGATGCCAAAGGCCAGTGTCAGACCTAAGATAATCATGACAACTATTTCATAATGTTGCCAGTTTATTGTTTACTCTGCCTGAACCACTCAACCGCTGGAAGCTTGTCAGGTGCTGGTGGCTCCAGTTAGTTGTACCCAATCAGAGGCCAGAAACAACAAGCAGGCCCGCCTCTACGTGAATACTATTGGTGGAATTTTAATACGTAGTGGCGTTATGGGCGGAGCCTGTGGCACCACAGTGAGTTTTTTCGAGAGGTAATATGTTAACTGCACTAGGCCTGGGAGGGAAGAGGGACCAAGCAGCTTTTCATTGACTGTACAGTTATCGACGGGTGAGTGTGCAACAGTGGAATAAAACATCTGTATCAGCGTTTTAATCCGCTGTAATGTCTGTTTAACGTTACTTTGTGTCCATATTCTCTCTGTTATTTGAGAGGCACCGATCAGGATACAAAGGATGTCGGTCGTCTATCACAGTTATTCCAGGTAGCTAGTTAACGGTCATTTAGCACCAGAAAAAAGGCTCGTGCAAGAGACAACAAGTATTAAAATTACATTGAACATATTTTCCTAAAAAGCTAAAGGGTGTCGCTTTTGTGAACGTTATGCAACATGTTTCTCCTCTCCCCTTTCACATACTACATCTGTTTGTGGGACAAGGACATGGGCATATGTTGGACTAAACAGGTTTTCAAAGCTTTACATTTAACACATTGTAATTCTTTCATTTGTCCGTGTGGCTTCGGTGTGAACAATGCCAGCTGACTTGGCATTACCTTTGCTCCAGATGTATGTGTGTGTGTGAGAGAGAGAGAGAGAGAGAGAGAGATGTGAAGCTACAGAGAAAACAAAACTTTATTTCAGTTGAATAAATATGGTGGCATCAGTGTGTCCAGAGTTTGCTGTACAAGCTAGCTTTAGCAAGCTGATGTTATCTTATATTTCCAAGGGACATCCACTTAAATTCCCCCAATTACCTAATTTGTTTGTCAATTAATATTTAGCTTGTGAACTACATATATTGACCTGTGTGGTGCATTTGTTAAATGAGTGCACGCAACTACACTGAATCTGTATAAAACAGAGAGCATGAAAAGGAGGATACCTGGAACATCTGTTTGTAATTGTGCCATTACCTATTGCTTGTGCTGCACTGTTTTAAACCGACTGTGTTGGTTTACAAAGTGCAGCATGCTACTGCATAACTGATTTTAACCTGGTAACTTGACCCTTCACCAGAGATGAACAGTGCAGTGGCAATGGAGGCCACCCGGAGACGAACCCAGCCCAGTCCCAATGGGAAAACATCTAAAGAGGAGGAGCAGCCTGCACAGTGGGGGAGAGCATGGTGAGTTGTTATGCTACAGGTTGCTATGGGCTTTTGTATTATTAAAAATAAATCACCAAAGGTTTCACCAGAAGTATATAACAAAGTAAAGCTTGGCTAAAGTCATTACGATTCATTGCTTCAGAACCATCTGCATTCAATTTTGTGCCAATCCATCAATTAAATGTTGTGATATTTCTCTGGATAAGTGAAAATTAGGAACTTGAATTTGAACACGAAATCCATCCAGTCTATTGCCATTGCCAAAAAAAATGCAGCTAGCAAAGCAAAGCTGTGTAAGAGATGAGGAGAAATCCTTTATAAGATTATGGAGTTATGTAATTATTATTTATCTTTCCATTCCATTTAGGTGAGCTTGTTCCAACATCCTGGTGTTATACACGCTGCCCTACTGTCATTGCTGAATGTGACACCTGATGGAGGGAAGCCAAATTAATTTCATTTGTGCTTTCCTGCTATGACAAGCCAAAAAGTCTGCTCTGGAAAATATATATAGCAAATATAACAAAGTTAAAAGGTCAAAAATTTGTGTAGTTAACTCTTTCATTATTTAGTTCACACTTGCTAGTTGCTTGTGCATTGTAGTTTACTGCTTAATACAGGACTTAATGTTATCTGGCACTGTGCTGGAATCCAGGCAAGTGAGTGTTTTAGATTTGAAAGTAGATCATTATTTGTCTGTGGTAAAAATTCTTGCATATTTTTTGAATGTGGATATGTGTGCTTATACTAGCAGCGAAGTGTTAGCTCAACAATACACCTGACCATGTTACTTTGAAAAAGCACTACAAATGATATGCTATTTATTTTGTCCTCTTAGTATTGTCGCATTCTTTTGACTAAAAAGTTTGGAGATGCATATTGGATATTCTTTATTTAAATTTTAAATTTTCTTTTTTTTCTGACAATGCAGGTGTAGGAGTATCTAAAGAGAGCTATGGTATCCAGCATGCTGGGTCACTGTTAGATGGGGAAGGGTCATTTTGAATGTTATTAGTAGCCCCTGTGCTATTCCTGCTGTGACAGTCAAAATGACTGTCTATTGAAACAAAGTGTATACTGCACAACACACAGTTTCTACTTAAAGTGACAATAGGCACATTTTTACTTAAACCTATTGCTATGAACTAAATGTCATTACTTCATAGCCATTACATTGCACAGTGTGATGGCTATAGAATAATGACACCATTGATGTTTAGATTGGTTCCCTATATGCCTTGCTTTCATTATGCAATTCTGTCTGCCACTGGGTATGAAATCTCTCAGGAAAACGAACACTCAATTTATGGCACAAAGAGTGCATCTGCCATTATGCAACCAAAATAGGAAGAAGACAGTGGTTTTGTTTTCTGCGGCAGCTATTAGTAGCTTTCCCCAGGTAGAGGAAATGGTGGACAGAGGAACAACCAACTGAGAAAACTCTACATGGCAAAAAAAAAAGCTCTATTGTTGGAGGAGGCAAAGATGTTAAGATGTTTCTTGCTTTGGACAAGTAGTCAGGCTGATGGCGGTAGCCATGTTGTGATTTGGTCTTTGCAACTGCAGTGCCAACACTAATACCAATTGGAAGTGCTAGAGGAGAATAAGTTGAAAAGTTGTCTGTTTCCACTTTAAGACACAGAGATTTGGTCCTGTGTGATGCATTCTATCTCTATTCTCAATTCACTAAATTTTCTGAGAGGACAAGTACAGTACACATCCTCATACTGTATCTGTTTGTGTGTCTGATTCATTCTCAGGGAGGTGGACTGGTTTTCCCTGATTAGTGTGATTGGCCTCCTTTGCTTTGCCCCCTTCATCGTCTTCTACTTTGTGATGGCATGTGATCAGTACCAGTGCTCCATCAGCCAGCCTCTGTTTGACTTGTACCGTGGAGAGACCACGCTGCTCTCTATCTGGTCCCGGTCACCCTCCTTCACCTGGTCAGCTGCCAAGATATACGCCATATGGGTGGCCTTCCAGGTAAGAGAAAGGAGAGGAAAGTAGAGAAGTGAGTGAAATTGGAAAGAATAAATAGACAATATAAGGCAACAAAATTGTCCATTGTTACACACGCAAGCCAAAACAAGTTCTGTTTGTCCCTTAGGTATTCCTGTACATGTTTGTTCCTGATGCTGTCCATAAGTTTATTCCTGGCTATGTTGGTGGAGTGCAGGATGGAGCACGAACTCCTGCTGGTAATTATCGCACACATACCCACGTTCATCAGTCCACCACATTTGTTTAATTAAGAGGGACCAAATATACGTCTTAATGTACCTCTATAAATAGTCCAAATATTGTAACGAAACATTTGTTTCTTATTTAAAACACATGTTTGACATTCATTCAGAGCAGTGTATAGCTAGTATCTTGAAAAATCCAACTGTTCCTGTATTGCTTCCTTATTCCCTAGGCCTGATTAACAAGTATGAGATAAATGGGCTGCAGTGCTGGCTGATTACTCATGCCCTGTGGTTTGCCAATGCCCACTATTTCCACTGGTTTTCTCCCACCATCATCTTCGACAACTGGATCCCTCTGATGTGGTGTGCCAACATACTGGGATATACTGTGTCTTCCTTTGCTTTCATAAAGGCCTACCTTTTCCCCACCAACTCTGAGGACTGGTGAGTACTGACACATACACGGAAACTAGATAAAGTAGTTTGCACTGTAATAGCACATAATTTAATCAACTTGTTTTCCTCCCCCTGTTCTTATGATTCTGTAGCAAGTTTACTGGGAACATGTTCTACAACTACATGATGGGCATTGAGTTCAACCCGCGCATTGGCAAGTGGTTTGATTTCAAGCTGTTCTTCAACGGCCGGCCTGGTATCGTAGCCTGGACCCTTATTAACCTGTCCTACATGGCCAAGCAGCAAGAACTGTATGGCCACGTCACCAACTCCATGATTCTGGTCAATGTACTGCAGGTAAGGAAGAACAAGAAAAGAAATTAGTTTAAAGGAGCTATTTGTAAGTTTGGCACTTGTTATATAGCCAATGTTAGCATTAACAGCTGTTTACTTACCAGTCTTGCCAAGATCTTCAGCCGTCTTTGCGTTTACAATACAAGAGCTTATAATCTTATAATACGCACACTGAGGAGCTACTTCAGGGTAGACTGGATGCTACAGTGATTCGAGTCAGAAAGTGGGGAAATGGTCCTGGCTAGCTTGTGGCTAGCTGGTTAGCATGAAAAATAAGTGATAAAAAGTTGTTTTCCTCTGCTGGAGACAGCTCTTGCTGAGTAAAGAAATGAAGTTTGATGCTGAACTCGCACCGTTTCTTCTAGACTCGTAAGTAAACAGCTTTTAATGCTAACGCTAGCTATGTAGCAATAGCAAAACTTACAAATAGCTCCTTTAATAAAAAGGTATCTAACTCACTTCTGTGTACTGAGTCTGTGGAAGTAGAAGTGCTTTAAAATGGAAACATACTATCAGATATCAGAAGCTGGCAGTTACATGAAACTCAACTTTATCTTAACTTCTCATATTGGTTTTGAGTCTTTGACCTTTATAATGTGTAACCCTAGCCACCTATTTGTAATGTCATGTTTTTCTCACAAATGTTGCATTTCTTTGCATTTTACCTAAATACGGAGTTTGCTTAGATGTGCAAGCATCCTCAGCTCAGTCATTTTCCACTAAATATTAAATGTTAAAGCTAAAGGTTTAGCTAGAGATGGAGGACACTGCCCAGTAAGTAAGTTGTAATAGCTGGGTAACTGGTTGTTTTGTCTTTTTTTGTAGGCCATTTATGTGTTGGATTTCTTCTGGAATGAGGCATGGTACCTGAAAACCATTGATATCTGCCATGACCACTTTGGGTGGTATCTTGGCTGGGGAGACTGTGTCTGGCTGCCATACCTCTACACACTGCAGGTAACAAACATACTGTATTCTTACTAACACATACATAGTAATAATTATGTTGTAAAATTGAATTCTTATAATCACATATTTGATTCTTGGCTGAATCATATGCCAATACCTCTTTTATATTAGGAAGATGAAGTAGAGTAATATCACAATGCAAAACTTTACTCTAATTTGTATTGAAGTTCAAACTTGTGTGTCTAGATCATTATTGTAACTTCTTCTGGCCAATCTAGCTTTGAAATGACATCATCTCAATGAAAGTACATTACACAAAAAACGTTTTTAATATTAAGTATATGCCACACTCTAGCATAGACATTCAAATAATATATTAATTAAGCAGCAATAAGTTTAAATAAATGTGTTTCTGGCTCTCCAGGGTCTGTACCTGGTCTACCACCCAGTCCAGCTGTCTAACGGCCATGCCCTGGCTGTCCTGTTGCTTGGCCTCATCGGTTATTACGTCTTCCGCTCCACCAACCACCAGAAGGACCTGTTCCGCCGCACGGAGGGCTCCTGCTCCATCTGGGGCCGCAAGCCCACGTACATCGAGTGCTTGTACCACTCCGCCGACGGTGGCGTCCACCGCAGCAAGCTCTTGACCACGGGCTTCTGGGGCGTGGCCAGGCACTTCAACTACACGGGTGACCTGATGGGTTCTCTGGCCTACTGTGCCGCCTGCGGCTTCGGCCACATTCTGCCGTACTTCTACATTGTTTACATGACCATCCTGCTGGTCCATCGCTGCGTGCGTGATGAGCACCGCTGCAGCAGCAAGTACGGGAGGGACTGGAAACGCTACACAGACGCTGTGCCTTATCGGCTGATCCCTGGAGTCTTTTAGAGAGGAAGAGGAGTGTAAGGAGGGAGAGAAGCAGGGAGGGAGGGATGCAGTTTAAGAATAAGATAGATACAGAAATCATGTACAAAATTGGAATGAGGTGTGTGTATGACTGTGTATGTGTATGTCATATACATATCAAGAATACATAACACTATATATACATGGTAACACAGCATTTCATGTATTTGTATTTTTCATGCGTGTTTGGACTGTTGTACGTGTGCATATACAGGCACAGTACAGTTTATTGCTATATGTCTCTGCCTTTGTAAAGGCAATTTGATACACCAGTCTGCTGCTTTCTTTATGCTGTGACAATTTAACATAGTCAAACACATTTTTTAAAAGTACAAGCTCATAAGACCAAGCACAATTTTAACCAGCTCAAGTCAAAACCAGGGCCAGAAACAGAGCCAGTTCTGTAGTGAACTGGTGTCTGTGACACAATGCTGTGACATCCCCACAATGTAGCTTAGTATGGGTTATATGGCAACTGTACTAACTAATTAGAACTAACTAGATTAATAGAAAAGAAATGTTTTAAATTCAGTCATTTATCAAGACAATGACCAAATCGTGGCTGGTGCTTGTTTCTCAAATATGAGAATATGATGCTTTTATATTGTAGTAAATTGAACACCTGTAATTTTTTGCTCAGAGAAATAAGCAATTTGATGCTGTCACTTTACACTCAGGTACCCTATGATAGGGGCTATTCATTGTTTTGGCTGTTGCAGACTAAATGAGAAATCATCAATGATGGCTGATGTATTTATTAATCAATACTAACTATATTTTGTTGCTGCCCTACTGGCTTAATGGACCAAATGAGATTTTTGGCTCCAGTGGTGTGACCCTGCCTCATATAAGAGTTATGTAATCTTTGTATAAAGGTTGTCTGAGTGCTTGGATTTATTCACTGTCTTTTGCTCGTCTTGTTGGTGAGAATTTCCCTCATTGTGGTTGAGAGAGCAAGTTCACATAATCCAGGTTTGTTGTAGACGGGACAACTATTAACAGCACTTCCTGTTCTATCTGATGAACTGCCTGAGCCTGCGAGGCCTTCTGAAATGTAACAATTACATTTAGTTAGATCGTTGTATTTGCTCTTTGTTAAATCAGCAGGTTAGCCATCCTTAGCTCTGTGCTGATGAAAATGTTTTTGCTGTGTCCAACCATCACATTTGTTTTGTTTGGTTTTATTTCCTCATACCAGCACTGCCTTTCTTATAGTGAAAAAGTAACAAAATAAAGTTCAATTTTTTTTCTATCTATCCATTGTGCTTCTTTAATCTTTTTTTCACTCACCTTTTTATGCCCCATCTTGATCAAAAATCAAAGTGGTCAAAAGCTTTAATTCGGCCTTTTCAGTGTAGGGATTCGGAATGAGACTGTCAATGTGATTTTATATATTTGTGAATATGAAGGTCTAACACATCAGTAACAATAGTAAAGGTTTAATAGCATTTAAAGGTAAGACCAATTCACGCCATTGGAGCCATTTATGTCCGTTTTAATTTCCAACACTAGGTGGCAGCAGAGGACAGCTAATCCCAGTGGGCAGTCTGAGAAAGAGAGTTGTATCTGAATGCAGGATGTATGTTGTAAAAAGGAAATTTCCATATTTGGAGTGGGTTTATCTAAAATTATAGATTCCACATAATCCCTCGGTTGAGATCACACATGCAGTCATGTATCCGTAACTCACTTTAAACAGGAAACTGCTCATGCAAATGTGGAGCTCCCCACACTGTCTTTCAAAAAGGTTTTTGTTATTCAGCCGATCCAGACTCAAATCATTGCATTATTCTTGTAATGCACTCACTCTTTTAAGTAGAACAACTTACTGTGTTATCTCCATCATTAAATTAGTGTAGTTGTGTGCATGGACAGAAGTTCATAGGGATATGTGCTGGATAAGACCTATCAATGAAAGTGCAATCACAGTTCAGTTTTATATTATTTTTTAACATTTTGACCAACTACTGGTCTTCCTCCTAATCATGAACTCTAAGTCAACCGCACAAATAGTGTCTACAGCACGGACGCTTTTATATACACAACCTTTTCAGACGCTTACAACAATTCTGGCAAATGGAACCGGACAATGGTGGTTGAGGGGAAGTTTGTATAGCAAAAACCAGAAAAGAATACATCGAACAACATCCGTGAATAAAACTATACATTTATGCTCATGAAGATGACACGACAGCCTCAAAAACGTCCAGAACAGCTGCTAAATGGACCTTGCGGTGAGACTTTTCTCAACATCATTGTCAGGGCATTCCTTCAACAAGGGGTATTAGTCTGACATTCTTGGAGCTACCTTGAATCCACCATGTAAAATACATTTTTAATGTGGCTCATAGTAGGTGAAGACATTGCCATTTATAATTTGACAGCTTGTTCTCAAGTGTTTTAGAAATCTATCGGACCTGAAGCCCTATTATGCCATGTAAGCACCGGCCTGCTCCCTGAACTGCACCATCAGGAGGTCTCCTATCAGTGTTATGGATGTAAATCAGTTAAGATAATGGAAGACTCATTGATTCCCCTTGCCTTTGTTCAAAGCTAATGCAATATGCACCAGATTCATTACATCGCATTACATAGAACCAAATTACCGTTCATTCTTTTTTTTTTTTTTTTCAGGTTAACTGATTCTCAAATTATCCCTGACGGTGAGGAAGAGGTGCATGAGACTGAAGGCGCTCTGCTGGGCGATGGTCGGGTTCACTCATAACCACGTTGACAAATAGCTCTCTGTGAAAAGAGATGGAGCTCTGAAGAAAGGGATGACACTAAAAGCTAGACTATTGAATTTGCAAGTGGGGGATCATGCACCCATCCATTTAAATGTCCAGTGTACACAATAACCACATTGTGGAAGCCCCCTTTTTGCAGCTGCACATTCATCGGCAGCAAGGGGCAGGTGGGGGTCAGGGAGAAAGAAATAGCTGTAGCAAAGAAGTGGGGGCTTTGAGTGAGTGGCAGAGAGAATGAGAGGGAAAGACAGAAAGGCGGAGAAGTAGAATGAGATATACAGAAAGCACAATGGAATAGTTGGAGTTGGTGCCACTTCTCAGCTGAAGTTGGCTTCATTTCCCGAGAGGCCAAATTAGTTTTTATTGGAAGTTTGGGGGGTAAGAGAGTTTGGGTGAGAGCTGAAAGCCAGGAGGAAAGGGGCACCTTAGAGGGAGGAAAATAAACGGTTTGTCAGCAAACTGCAAGCACTGACAATTCATGTGTACCATAGTAGTACAGCAGACCACTAAAGAGCATCCCGGTCCGCAGTAGGCCTAATAATCACATTGCGGTGGGCGAGGTTAGATAGACTGGCTGCTTGTGGTTCATATCAAAGGAGCAATTGTAGCTTTATAATGTTGATTTCTTGTGCCTCTTGTGCTTGAGGTTGATGGTTACAACATTTATTGCAAATGTCTTTCATTTATTTCTTCTCCTCCAACAGCCTAGCAACAAAAGGAATCACTCAAATCTTCCATCTGCCCGCTGGTCAGTAAGCCCAACATTGTGATCTGGAATATCTCTATTTGATAGACAGCCATGACATTGTGCACAGACATCCATAGTTTCCAGACACAGTATCCTACTGACTCTGGTGATCCCCTGACTTTTCCTTGAGCTCCACCATGGGGTTGACATTCATTGTATAATGATATCAAGGACTTCTTAACCCTGTACGTGCCTGGGTATTTACTTAGATCAGTGGATGGAGCACAGCTGGTTATTCAGAGGTCTCGGTTAGTGACTAAGGGTGACCGGGCCGTTGCTGTTAGAGCCCCCAAACTGTGGAACAGTCTACCTATCGAGATCAGACATCACTAGTGTCTTTTAAAACTCTTATTAAAACATTATTTCATCATAAAGCTTTAATGAATGCTTGATATATGGTTGTGTTTTATTTTCCCAGGATAATGTAGGACAATTTATACTTTCATGTAACTTATTTCTGTTTCATGATGTGATGGTTTTCTTTTGTTTTTGTGCTGTTTTTTTTAAATTCCTCTTTTTTATTTCTTTAAAGCACAGCAAGAAAAGTGCTATATGAATAAAGTTCAATATTATCATTATTATTAGTGGAAATAATGATAATAAACATATTTCATTTTTCCAAATATAACCAAAAAAACCTGAAAAACTAATGGTATTACCATCAGTTCCAAGTTTACTTTGTATTCAGTGCTAATTGGAAATTGTTAGCATGCTAACACATCTAACTAAAATGGTAGACATGGCAAAAAGTATATACTCTATACTGAGCATGTTTGCATTGTCATTGTCAGCATGTTAGCATCTTTTAGCTCAAAGCATCATTGTGCTGAAGAGAAGCCTCTTGTTTTCTTCTACTCTGCTTTCATCAGCATCTCCGGTTCTTTCATTGTACATCTAACTGATAACAAAAGTTATCAGAGTTGCTCAAGTTTTGTGTTTCCTTTATTCTTCCTCTGATCTTCCTTCCTTTTTCTAACCTTTTTCTGACCTTTGACCTCTACCCTGGCCTGTCCTGTTAGCTAATGGACTGACTGACCTTCAGACTAAACACAAAGAGCCCCACTAGTTTGATGTTAAATGTCAAGGCATGTGGTTAACACTGATCGGCTTCAATAAGGAAGGATAACCCCAAAGCTGTTGTGACTGCTGAAGAATCTTTGGAAATCAAAGCTTGGTCTGATATCTGGTCCTCCTCAATCTAGCAGCAACTTGAACTTAACGGTTCCAGACCAAACGCATCTGTCTTTTGCCTGAAGCCAGACAAGACATCCCACCTAAATTCTAAGTCTCTCTCTATTGTGCTCTTCCAGACATAATGAAACAGGTCTTAAATTGAGAAAAAGGGGCCTGCCAGAATAAGCTGAGAGAATCCTATGCCTACATTTTAGACTTGACTCCTTGTAAGTCACAGAAGAGAGTTGAATTAAAAAAGGATTAGGAGCAGAGAAAGAATTAGAGGGATTAAAAAGGGATTCTGAGGCTGCTCCACAAATCCATAGCTGATGTGGTAAAAATGATTGGTTGTAGGTGCTGCATCTCATATTAACAAGACTTGTGAGGCACGGAGGCACGCTACTTCACACATAAGCGGCCGAACCAGCAGGAGCTCAGGCGCCAAACTGCCTGTATTTTACATGTTTGGAGTGTGGGAGTCAAGGGCCTGGCTTCCTACTTCTCCTGTGCTGATAGTCAGACTCCACTTGAGAACAGCTTGAATCCTGCACCGCTAACGCTGAAACAAATTGAGCTTGATAGAGCTCCAGGGGAGCTGCTGTGGCAGTAGTAACACTTACACCCTTTACCGGATTATAAATAATGCTGAGAGATCAGCAACATTTAAGTTTCCTCCCAAAAACACAACCAGGGGGAGGACAGAGTGACTAAATGTACTTCCTCTGAACTCACAGATGCAGACACCACAGAGTGTCCACAAGCACGTCGCCCACAAATGCGATCTTGAACATTACGGCACATACACATGAAACAGGTGGGTACTTTCCAGGAGGGGATTTGTTTGACTTGTTTGGTTGCTTTGGAGACAGGCAGTGATGCATGCGTGGGTGTGAGGGTGTGTGTGTGGCAGAATTGCCCGGGTGACAGCCAGTTGTCCAGTGGGTAGGGAGCAGGGTAAAAAAGGATATTAGCTGGCACTGGAGTCCTGGGATGAAGCTGCCAAACTGGGCAGAGCTTCAACATCAAGGACGCCCTCTGACCAGATTTTCCCAGCCTGATCAGGCCTCACCCCACTCCAGAATCTGGGTTATTATCTGACATGGCATCCAGTGACAATGACAGCCACTGACAGTAATTTGGGGTCAGACTCTGATGCAGGATCCAATTATTCCAGATTCTCAGGTCTCCTCGCAATTAATGCTGGAGTGGATGTCTTTTTCCACATCATCGCACACTTAGAAACTGGTGAAAGCTTGACTCCTGCCACTTCAGCTTGAAATCTTTGTTATTTCTGAAACAATGGACCCTTGATTTCAACAAAGGAGACAAAAGAAACTTCTCATTTCTGGTTGAGGACTGTCAACAAATGTCCCTAGCAGATTTTTTATTAGCTATAGCTAGCTGACATGTGGTGGTAGAAAAGTCTTAAAGGTCCCATATTGTATAACACGAGATTCCTGTGTCTTCTGTGATTATACAGCAGGTCTAGGTTCTATTTTAATACTGTGAAAGTGTCAAAGCACTCAGTCTGTAATTTTGTGATGTCACAACAAACTAGTCAATGCCCTCAGCCACACCCCAAGCCCCGCCCACCTGGACTCACCATCCAACCTTGCAGGATTTAATTTCAGTGTTTACCTGAAATCTGCTGTATTTTTATTGCAACCTTTGAAGTTGTGAGAAGAGAAAGGAGATGTAAAACTACATTGAGATGTTTTTTGGTTCTTAAAACCACAAATATATCTTCTTATGGCTGAAAACTTAGGATAAAATGTATAATATGGGACCTTTTGGATTTTTCTGTATGATGTCAAAAAGTGGCTAGCATTAGCTTACAAGCTACGATTACGAAAAACATCCCTATCTGTGATGAAATTCCATCTTAAGTCGTAAAGGTTTCAAATGAGCAAAAAAGAAACTCTGACGTAAATATTTGTGTGTTTCTTTCATGCAGAATCATCACATTAACATACTTCAGTCTCTTGAACTGCTTAAACAGTTTGGAGCGGGGAGCATCAAGTGGAATAAATGAGGAATGCAACTAAAATGGACAAACCAGTTCTATAGAAGCCAGATGTCAAAATAGTGTGAGAGTTGTTTAGTCAACTTGAGGCTCACTTCCCTCCTTTAAGTGAGATTGCGGAAGGCACTATTTTCCCAGTAAATATAGTGTTCAGCTGTTTTTCACTAGAACTGTTTTCCAGTGTGGGTAAAAAAAGATGAGTAAAAGTCCAAATGTCACACAACTCTCGACATGTCTCTTCCTAAGAGATGCTGAATTAGCTTTGCACTTTTCTCTTACCAATTAGCTGACTGGTCTGAACTGGATCTAATGATAATTGAAGAGGCGGCAGCGCCTCACACAGCCACTAATAGCTTTCTCTTTAATAAATCACAAGGGGCAATCACTCTTCCATTACCTTCAATCACACTTGCCACAATCACACACCATTAAAATGCTGCACTGTATAGATTATACATGATGACAGCAATCCAATCCTTCGTCCTTTCTATTATCTGAAGTAGAACCAGAGGTTGGATAATAACGCCTGGTGTGAAGTCAGCGCTTTAGTCCCACACACGCCTCATAACTGTTCAATCCTTCCTTTTGTTGGCAGTCAAGCTGTGTTTTCTAGCCTTGTTTCACATGTTTACCACACCGCTGCCCCGTATACTCAATCTATTCTACTAGCCATCTTAATGCTGAGCTCAGTTATTCCTCGCCACATTATTAGCTTTGACCTTTGCGTGTCGGTTCCAGCGCTGATACCAAGCCAGAGAAACTCTGCCAGAACCCGAGCCAGAAATAAAGGGGTAACACATGTTGCATTTTATGAACAGTCCAGCCGTGGAACCTTACTTATACAGTGATGAATACAGGTCTGTGGGGACTGTAAAACCATGCTAGGCTCTCCACACACAAGAGGATCCCTTCCCATCCACACCCTGCAGCTATCTCTTGGCCTGAACCCGAACTCTGTCCGTCTATATGTCACAGCATCCTCTTAATGCTCTCCTATTCCCATTCCCTTCTTCACCTTCATCCAGTGGGACAGCTCTAAACACATGCTCTCGTCCCCACCTTTAATTTGACCTGTATCTCCCCACCCATACTCGGCCCACTGACAGTAAGCTCTGGCAGCGCTGTCTCCTACAATTTAAGCATACATACATACAACTGAACTACAAAAGCAAATACATTTTGTAGGAAACTTAATCACAGGCTGCTTTTTTTAATGAATGAATTGAAGCACTACATTTATTAATGGCAGCTGGGTGTCCACAAGAGTCCTGTCTGTACTTAGTTTTAGGCAACAAAAGAGATTTAGTTTTGATTAGGACTTGAATTTTTACTCTATTTAACCAGACAACTGTACGGTGGCCCTGAGAGCTCAATGCACTGCAACTCAAGAAAACACATGCAAATAGGTAAAAAAACAAACAAACACAAATGACTTCAGAAAACATCTTCATCAATTTGACAACACATGTTCTGCAAATACTCACAACACAATGGAAATGTTTCCAGGGGACAGTAAAAAGTGGCTCACCTGGTGGAGCGTGTACCATGAAGGCTTGAAGAGTGTGACCCATGGCCCTTTGCTGCATGTCATCCCCCCTCTCACTCTCTCTCTCTATTTCTCTCTCTCTCTCTCTCTCTCTCTCTCTCACTGTTGCTATTGTTATTTAAGCAAAAAATAAATAAATAAAAAAGTGATGAACCCGGCTGGGACACACTTGCATGGATGTATTATAATGCATCCATGCACACTGGTTGTTCAATGCCTTTATCTTCAAAAGTCACAAGGCATTGAACAACAAGTGAGTCCCGTGTTCATCATTTCTTAGTGTCCCCTTGAAACAATTGTGTTGTTTCAAATTGATGATGTTTTTTGAATGTGTGTCTTTCCCGGAACCTGTGCTGTGAGTATCCAAACATAATCTTAAAAATGTTTTATAATGCTGTAGTCACTCCGAGTGGATATTCCACTGCAAGGTCAGATATTCTGGCAGAAAAACGAATAAGTTGTCGTTGAGCATTTTATCGATACATTCATTATCAACACATTTGCAACTTGCCAAATATATAAATACACAACAAATCTTCATCATATCAATAGAAAACATGACCCGGTCACAATTAAGTTTACCACAAAAAAAATATTTGCTGTCGCTGCTTAAACGTAATTTCTAGCAGACAGGGTTTGGTTGTGTCTCACACTCCACGATTCCTCTAGTGTTACTGGTATCATGCAACCTCACCCCACCCACTCATTCACGAGCAGGTCACCTGTCCTCTCCCTCCACCTCAGTGATGACTTGCGGTCTAAGGAGTGGAGTCCTTTTCTGCCTTCTCAGCCTGTGAGTAATTGGTCACCAGTGGTTGTTAACACTCACTCAGTGGCTTTGTCAGTTGCTGTATGGCCAGAAACACGGACATTAGACTGGACATTATGAAAGCAGCACCAAATAAATGAATAAAATAATAAAATGGAGACCATGTATAAATCTCTGTTTTCCAATTATTAATATTATTATTATCATTATTATGATGCAATGATGAGGAAGTTGTGGTGTCACAGCGATGTGACTAACATGTGACTAACAGGAAGTACAAACTGCCTCCAGAGCAGCAGGGAGCAGTTTACTGTTTAGAGACTCATTAACATTTGATTTTTTTTTTCTATTGTTGTCTATAAATGAAACCTTCACAGACCAGCAATGGTGGTGAAATATGGGGTTCCATTAGTGCCAAAAATATGTCAACACGCGCACTGTCTCTATCGACTGAACATGTGACAAAATATTTCTCTATGTCTGTTCAACTTTGAACTATCAAACTACTTTGACCATCAGATAGTGTGTTGATTACTCACCTGACAAAACGTCTTCCAGCCTCCACGGGGGGCGATCGACGGTTTTAACCTCCAAGGACAGATTACAGAATTACATTATTTTTTAAGGCACCTTATCAATATCATACTAATAATACCTGATTAATGGTTACAATAAAGTTAGTAAAATTGAAATGAATTAAAATGAATTTAAACCAGATCAATAAATACAGTTTGTGGCTTGTTGCCCATGTCCACTGAACTTCAAATTATACTGATGACCGAAATTTAGTTGGGCTGAAAAATACCTATTCAATTTTAAAAGTAATACAAATCTTGATAATAAAAAAAAGTGATTAGACCATACTTCATTTCACAACATTTATTTATTTATTTTTATATATTCAAGTCACAAATGGAACCCCGTAATAAAAATGACCAAGCTTTGTGCAGATTGCTGGTGTCACTTCAGAGGATTTATGAATGTTTAAGTAAACAAGACTGAAAGTCCAACTTCTCTAGTGGCCCCCAGAGACCTGTTGCTATCCTTAGACCTCATCCTCACAAAGCCAGCTAAATATACGCACAATGACACTGTTAACATGCGAATACAATACACATCCACAGTACTTTCAGATCATTTTTGTAAAGATCGCTGTCCATACTGCAACACCAGAAACAATAAGAAGAGAGAGTCAGAGAGTTAAAAGGTAACAAAGCCAACAGTGTCTGAGCAGGCATATGTCATAATTTCCTCATCAGCATTTAAATGTTGCATTGTCAGATTTATCCACTTTGCAAAAGAATAAAAAGCCAAAACTGATAGAAAAAAAAGATGTTTTGTCAGCAAAAAACCCTCCAATACTGTCCTCCATATACTGTAAGCCATTTGTCTCTGCCTGTTAGGGCCCATAGGACCACTTCCTGAATTATCACCCCTATTAGCGCCCTAGTTATACCCTTAAAAATCACTCTTAAACAATAGATAATAATAACAGAAATAACTATTAACTATAACCATTTAATGATAATATGGGAAATGTTTGCTTAGGTTTAGGCACAAAAACTACTTGGTTAGTTTTAAGGAAAGATCATGGTTTGGGTAAAAATAATCATCATCAAGGTTAAGATAATAAACGTGATTAAGGTTATAGAACGATGATCGTGATCGTGGTTCAAAGAAAGTTGGAAATGGAAAAGAAACAGTAGTCTCCTGTGTTAAAGTCCAATGTTTTGTCAATGCATCCATCCACCCTGATATTACACATGTACATATTGAAATCAATACTGAAACAGGTTTGGCTTAATTTCCTCTAACTTTACATTTTCTCTCACAAAACATAATGTCAAAGTTTCCATACTGTGTAAGATGTTATTTTGTTTATAAGGCAGTTCTAGGTTCCATATTAATACTGTGAAATAATCAAAGTGTGCAATCCACGGACAAAATGATTCAAAAACTGTGTCTTAAAACGAGCCGTCAGGACTTCTGTAACTGATGTCGAGACAAAGCAATCATCGCTCTCAGCCATGCTCCCAGCGCTGCCCACCTGGACTCACCAAACAACCTTTACAGGATTTGTTTTTTTCCAACTGTTTACCTGAACTCTGCTATATGTTTATTGGATCACTCACAAAACAGCCAATCAGAGGAGATGCTCAGATCCTCTCTTCTGATTGGCTCATTGACCTGTTGTTACTAGAGCTCCAGAGAGAAGCCTGAGAGAGGAGATGTAAAACTACATTCAGATGGTTTTTGGTTCTTAATACCACAAGCAAATCTCCTTCTGGATCGACACTTCAAATAAAACAACAGAAAAGTGTAAAATATGGGACCTTTAAACACCATTTTACCAATTTTATTATTTTTATTTTACAATAATTTACACCAGTCACTATCTGTGCTGTCTGAGATGTCTGATACCTGATGGCCTAGACTTATTTCCACTCACAGTCAGATGTTGAATAGACTCTTTGTGTTTAATGTGGCTCAATTCATCAGTGACAGGTTCCAGAGGCTGTGTAGGTGATTAAATATTCAGGTCATTTTGGCTGCATTAAGAGGCGAATTCAATATATTTTTTAACCTCTGTCTAATTACAGTGTGAAGCTTCTGTCTGCATGCTAATACCTGATGGTAAGACACACACTGTGAATAAATCATTTCCTCAGACTGGACTTAGCTGGAATGAGCTAAATTGGTTGAACAAAGGTTGTTTTTCTTTTTCCACCACATTTAAAATCTGCCAATTTTCTGCCATGTTAATTCCTTGGAACATCACCAGTGGGCCTCACATCTCACGACATTAATTTCTGACTGATTTAGACCAAAAGTGGCAGGGGATGAATGGATTCTCACCAGTCTGACCTTGCTGTTCTATGGAGAGCAGTAGGATGTGGAGGGTATTGTCATCAGCCACTCTGCGCTTCCTTTCTCCACTTCCTACTTCCTGTCTGGCCAGTGGCACTCTGAAGGCAGAGTATTCCTCTGTCAGATGTTGGGAATAGAAAATGTGTGTGTGTGTCTGTCTGTTTGTGTGTGTTTATGTTTATTTCATTTTCATCTCCAGGAAAAGTCCCATCGATTCCCTTCCCTCTTTACTTATTCTGTGGTTCAAAAAGTGTTATCTGACCCAGTTTGTGCACAGCTGCACGCATGTATTCCTGACTGTGTGCATGTGCCGGATGTGCAGTGTGTGTGTGTGTGTGTGTGTGTGTATGTGTTTGCAGGGAGGGGGTTAGGGGGTGTTAGTAAGATAATATTATTTTATGTCATAATGTGTGAGAACATTTTCCTGTATGTTTGCTCAGGTAGAGGATGATAACAGATGGAGAGGCAGCAGGAGATGAAGCCATATTTATTTTTTCTATGAATTGCTGCTTGTGTGGGAAGTTTTCATGTTCTTTTGTCACACAGCGTCAAATAAAAAAAGTACAGTTTTGGTCTCATCAGACTATAGAAGCTTCTTCAAGCTGTAGCTGAGATGTCATGTGAGGTTTTTGAAATAGTGGATTTCTCTTTGCCACTTTCCCATAAAGCTGCAGCTGTTGAAGATGTTTTTTTGCACTGTATCTCTCTCTTTCACGGTTGTTGTAAGTCTCTTGGTGGCGTCGCTCACTTGTGTCCTTCGTGCATGCTCGCTCCGAGGATGGCCTGCAGCGGGCAGATTTACCGCTGTGTCATACTCTTTCCATTTCCTAATGATTGATTTAACTGGACGTCAAGGCGACTTGGAAATGTTCTTGCATCCATCCTCTAACTTGTACTTTTCAATCAGCGTGGAGTCCAAAAAATCGAGTGTGTTGCACCTTCCCGATACTGGTTTATTTATACTACAATCAACTGAAACCCCTTGAAAACTTGAGCAATTAAGTATATTAAGTATCTTGTATTTTATATTTGTAATTAATTTGGATGACTTTGTAGAGATCTTTTTTCAGCTTGACATCAAAGGTTTTTTTAAGTGTCACAAAGGCCACATTAATTCTTATTGTAAAACAATAAAACAATAAAACATGAAAACTTCCGAGGCGGGGAATACTATGTGTATGTACAGTATGTGTGTTTGTATGTGCACGAACACACTTCTGTCTCCTCTGTCGTCCTGCCAAGCTTAACGGCATCTCGCTGCTGATTCCCATCAGTGGCTGCCACAGTGATCTAGTGGCTGGGCTTTGTGGGCGAGCTGTTTTTAGACGGAGGGAATGTCACTAGATTTATGTGGCTAATGCCAAAACAGCTGCTGCCATGAATAGCTGAATGAGGCCTCGTAGTTAATATCCACATCCAGACTGTGTCATTCAGGAAATGTTGCAGGTGAAGGTTAAGACAATGGAAAGTGAACACATATTATGATATAGACAGCGTGCAGGTTATCATGTTGATGCTCTTACTCCCTATCTGTTTTTATCCCACACACACATATATATATACACACACACACACACACACACACACACACACACACACACACACACACACACACACACACACACACAATTTCCTCTGGCAGCCAGCTGGCATAGTGCCCATCTGAGTCCATTCTGAGGCTTGTCTGCCATTTATGTTCCCAGCTTGTCCACAGGCCTTCCTGCGTGTGTGTGTGTGTGTGTATGTGTGTATTGTGTGTGTGTGTCTTCCTGTGGACCAGTCCCTTGGCACACATAGTCACATTTCCACACCCAGTTCCTATACAGCTCCATCCGCACACCTCCCCATTCACCCATTCACACTGACATAGTACATCACACACGCAATTAACTGAACCTGCTGTTACTGGAAGTCAGCTGTGGGTGGAGTCTGTGTGTGTGAGTGGTGGTGGTGGTGGTGGTGGTGGGGGGGTGTCTTGGTGCATGCATGTATCGGTGTGGGTGTGTGTGTTTAAAAGACAAAGAGACACATAAAGATGAGATAAAGTGAAGAAATTGGGCTCATTATTCCAGCATGTAAATAATTATTTATAATAATTGTTCAGAGTTCCTATTGGCTGAGAAACTCTCAGTGACTGAGCTTTAGTGTGTGTACACATGTCAATGGACTTCTGGTCAGCTGAATTTGTAGACTGCATAGTTGCATATGAATAAACAACAAGATGCTGGTGTGTTGTTGAACCATCCATCCACCCTGACCTTCGCCCTCTGTGGACCTTTGCTATCGAAGACGAGACTCAAGACTTAATTGCAAAGATTTACTCGTCATTTCAAGTGTCTCTTATCCCGATAGAAGACAAATAAGTTTTGAGACACTTTCATTTACATCTAGCCAGAACATTAAAACCAGCAATATTCTTTCAGAAAGACACTAATCCTTACAAAACAGTCAGAAAGCTGCTTAACAGTGGGGAACATGTGCTCACTGCTGCTAACTCCTCTTCAGTTTCACTTCAGGCCTTTGTTTTGGAGAGTACAGTATTTTCTTTTTTTATTTAACTATAAAAAACAACCCTGTTTAGTCCACACACTCCTTCTATCATGTTTCAGATGTACAGTACATAATGGCCAGTCAGACTAGACTAAAATATCTCTGAGAAACCTGCCCCAGAGCACAAATCTCATTATGGTCCATCCTCTCTTTTTCCCAGGCTGTATCCATATCCGGCTGAGCTCTGCTCCAGTCCAGAGGGTAGTGGTAATACCTGAAGCTGTCTGATAAAACACTGGAGGAATATCTTATAAACCTAAGCAGTTCAGTTATAACATTAGCTGTGTTAGCTACCCAACATTTATCTATCACCGTGGATGAACTGCTTCTATAAACAACAAGCAGGACAGAAGCTGTATCTTCTTTGCAGCTCAAACACGCTCCGCCCCCTCACCCACACAGATCCGCGCTCTCGCAAACCAACTCAGATTTCAATCTCTTTTAAATGTTTCTTGGATGCATTTAGATTCAGCTTGATTTGCATTCGATAACGATCTGATTCACCCAAGATGCAGGAAGTAGCCTGAGTGTAAAAGAGTTTATATTATTGGGATCTGGTTAATGACTGATGCAGTAAATCTTCTTGGATAAGGTCTCTTCTCTGATGACATGCAGTATATCATTTGTCAGAAATACACAGATTCATTTGTTAATTCATTTAACAGCTGCACACTGTAGTTTGAATTCTTTTCTTAGGGACTATTTTCACCTGCGTATTGATACATATTTGGTGCTTTAGTGAGTATATCATATACAGCAGCACATGTGGGACTGACTCAAAGTCACAGTGCCAGTGTTGAGTTTGTATGAAGGAACATGCCACCCAGCAGAATGGTGTCTCTTTTAATAGGTTTTGGACAATAATGGAGCTGTAAGACACAGATATTACAGCCTGAATGGCTCAGGATGCACAGACAATACTTTTTTTCATGGGAGTTCATGAGTTTCTTGACAACAATAAAAAACAAAGGATACCACCAGCCTAATCCCTTACAGCAAATTCATTGAAATGTCATTTTTCTTTAGCTTTAACTTTAGCATCTCTGAGCCAGCAAGGAAAGTTTTGTTTACGATCATTTCCTCTCTGCTGTGTAATTCCTTTCACCGGCTGACGCATCCTGAGGTGATCTTCTGGAGGTTTCACGACTCACAGTGGACTCTGGTTGGATATTTGATGTTATTCTTCCACGTCAGACGCACAAACCTGAGCAATAAAAATCTGATCCCAGAGTCACATTGACATATTACTGTACTATGAGCGGCGACCAGAGGGAGCTGGTGTGTGTTTGTCCGCACATGTGGGTGTGTGGATCCTCTGATAAATCTTGGCTGTTAACAGGAGATGGAATATAGACCGTAATGCATTAAGACGGCTATGGATCTTATTACCAGAGTTGCCACACGCATGCACAAAACAATTTAATACACAACGTGGACCTTTATGACCCTTTATGCAGTAATCTCATTAGGAACGATGTTGAAAGTAATCAGTCTGGTAATCAAAGCTTTGCCTCTTCCTCGTATGAGTGCAGCAGCTTCCTCATCCTCTCTCTTATGTGCCATTGCAGACTGAAAACAACAGTGACTAAGACGAAAAGAGATGAGACGATAGACAGTGGAGGAGCTGTAGACAGAGACAGTCCTTCTTCCTTGCTTGCTTACTTCAGCTTAATTGTATTACTTAGCAGGATTCAGGATGTCTGAGTCCACGTTGTCTACCCACATGATGGGCTGTACCAACTTGAGCTTGTGTGTTTTGTTTTTTTTTTTAAGTTTTTTTGTCTGTACACCTTATGCCATTCCTCTCTAATTATTTGTATTTGCACTGCTTTGGCAGCAATTTATGTTTTCATAGTTGTTTTAGTTCCGGTGCTGATTCCAGCACAGATTGTGCTGTTTAAAGCACACAGATATTAAAGACATAGTTATGCATCGCTAAATCATGTTTAAAAATGTGACCTTTAATACAGCAACCATATCCGGCCATTCGAGTTCTGACACACACAAAAAAAGTGTATGAGTAAAAAGAAGATCATGGTACTTATGATGAAAATTTTGACCTTTAATTATCTCCGATATAAGGTCAATTAGTCAGTTTGTACTGTCAGCTCAGCTTCGGTCAGAATCAGGCTGCACTCTTTACACCTTTGTTAAAATTCAACTTTACAACACATCTATTTACACTGGTTATTATGTTGCTCGATTTTGATTTTAGTTTCAGTGTTTTATTGAAAATAGTAGGCCTACATGTTTAGTGTAAATTGTCACATGGCAACAGCTGTTTACTTCCTAGTTGCACCATGAAAGAGGTTAGTAAAGTATGTTATCATAAAGACAAGATAAAGATTTTTGGCACACATCATCTTTAAGGTGTCAAGTATTGGTACATGCATTTGCAATTACTCAACTCTGTTCAGTGTGGTCATAGAATGAGTAAACATGTTGATGGCAACTAAAGTGACTGGTGGGATGACGCTTTGATTTTGAGTTGCAATATGTTGGATCTAATGTGAGATACGGACTACGAGGGGGAGACAAGCCCAGTCATTTCTTTGTTGTGCATGTTTAGTTTTTAAGCCTTCTAAATATTCGAAGGCCATACAATAGCTGTCGCCATCTTTGATTTGTACAGTCAGCAGGTCTCGTCTGTCAGAAGGTCAGAGGAAAAGGTGACATTTAGACTGTGATGGTTCACACACACAGTGCCCATGTCTCTCTGCTCTATAGCAGTATTTACACTTCCAGGTGGTTTTAATTGCCTTCAAAGGAATGTGACATTTTGATAGATACAGTTATAGTTGTTTTCTTGCCGGGAGGAGACTGACATCACACTGCTACTTTGTGTCTATCCACCAAATATAAAGCTGCTTTCACCTTTTCTCTAAGAACTGAATTCTCTACTCAATTAAACAACAAATACTATAATAATATTTTTGGAAAATTATGGAAATTCTTTTCCTATTACCTCTGACTGAATGTGTTAATATTTGTGTATTTATGTACCCTATGCCTTTCTATCCTCTTTTTTTCTCCTTGTTTTTTAAAGTAATTTATCCTCTAACATTGTCACTCTTTTTATATTCACCTTTTGTACTTCATTTGGTTTTGTGTGCTGTTGTCTTCCCTAAATTACTGTATGTGTATTTCCTTTGGTCAATAAAGAAAAAGAACCAAAACGTTATAAGGCTGCCAGTTAGCTTAGAGCAGTGTTAAAACAACTAACCTGACAAAATCCGCAGCAAACTGACCACTAACTGACCTCAAATTGTCATATCTACAGTTTTTTAATGTTTTCTGTACAAATTAAGCAAAATGAATAACATGTTAATTAGTGAGCTTTAAAGGTGCTGGTAGAAGGATTTGTGAACTCTGCAGAGCAGGCCAGCTGTTTCTTCCTGTTTCCTGTAGGTTAATCTGACCTGTTGCCGGCTTTAGCCTTATATTTGGTGGAAGGTACGTTAGTGATATTGATCTTCTCATCCAACTCTTGGCAAGAAAGCAAATAAATTCCCCTAAGTTTTTTTTTTTGCCATCTCAAAATGTCAGAGTGAACAGACTTAAAGCTGCTACTTATTCATTCCTAGACCTTTTGAAAAAGCTTGGGACCTTGCGGTTAATGCTTTGGAATGAGAATTCAAGTTTTAGCTTTTTGTTGAGTCACACATTAAAGGTAGTAAAAAAAATAAAGATAAAACATATTTGAGGGTTAATTGCTGCTCAACCTGATTACCCTCTGTATAAACAATATGTGGAAGGCTACTGTCTTTCATCAGGGTCACAAACTAGAGGAAATGCAATGTCAGTAGAGTCAGGGAACAAAATGTAACTGTACTCTCAGAAATGAGAAAGTCAGATGACCAGACTAATCTTGAGTGATGGTGAAAAGAAGCGCCCCAATTGAAACGAAGTAAAAGAAAAAGAGAGAGAGAGAGAGAGAGAGAGAGAGAGAGAGAGAGAGAGAGAAAGAGAAGAGCAAGAACTATACAGCTCAAGGACACGTCCTGTTTGTACTTTTTGTCACTCGTCCAAATTTCCGCACTTGAGAGCGTAAGTGGAAATAAATCAGCCGACGAGCCTGAATGTGAATGAGAATCAGCAGTGTTTGTGTGTGAGATAGTTGGAGATGGAGTACACACTCATCTATTACTGTTGTACCAGACAATTGAGTGAAAGACCATTTGTCACCCCCTCCCCCCACCCCCCAAAATCTGACTCCACCCCCTGAGCCTCCATTCACATTGTCCCATCTCAAACAAGTACCAGAAACCTGAACGGCCATAATTGGTGAAGTGCCTGCACTGGCTGACCGTCGCATCAGTCGTCTGTCCGCCTCGCTTTGTGTTTCGTTCCCTGTAATTTGACGGGCCTTTTTTGTTTTTCTTTGAACGTCCATCTCAAAGTTTCATTTCATTTTTTTTTCCCTCCCCGCCACTCCATCTGTCACACTCGTTGGTTTATCCTCCTCTTTCAACCTCCCATGTCCCAGCTTTCTGCGTATTCATTTAACTCTGCGGCCCAACGTATTGTGGTGAATGCTAATAGGTTCCCACACTCACAAGGTAGAATATAGTGAGGAGTAAGTGACTGTGTGTGTGTGTGTGTGTGTGTGTGTGTGTGCGTGTGTGTGTGTGTGTGTGTGTGTGTGTGTGTGTGTGTAGGAGGCTGGGCGGTCAGTCCACAGTTCCATTAGCCTGATGGAGTTTCTATTAAATTAGAAACTCTCTCTCTATCTCTGTATCTCTCTTTCTCTCTCTCTCTCTCTCTCTCTCTCTCTCTCTCTCTCTCTCCCAATCACATTAGTGCTCTTATCTCATTTGCGGAGGCTCTGCAGGCAGTGAGGGGTGGGGGCAGAGGAGGGGTGGAGTTATGATCTGGAAGCGGACAGGAAAAAGGACAAGCCCTCGTAAATAGAAAGAAGCAGGGCGGGCAATTGATGTGTATCTAGAGTATGTATGTGCATGAGTGTACAAGGAATGACTCTGAGTGTGAGTGTGTGTGTGTGTGTGTGTAGGACATGCTTGCTACATATGGATTCATGTGTGTGATGTGTTGAATTTTTCAATTGTCAGGGATGTTAAAAGTGAAATTGGTCCATCAACAACTCTGACGGACACGGCTGCCTTTAATGCTGCCTGATGACAAAATGCAGCACAGACCGGCTGAGACGACAACTGTGTGTGTGTGACCGTCATTCTAAACAGCCGGTGTCAGTAAAACACACAACGTGGACAGTGTGTTGGTTCTTACTTCTGCTTTAGGAATTTGAGTTTGAGACTGAGATTAGTATTAGATTAGTTAGGGTCTAGTTTGGGATGAGGATAAAGTGAATAATTAGTTCGTACCCAGTTAGGTGAAATACTGCTCTCATGTCTGCTCAGTAATTATATGCCAGAACAAAGAGGTGGTTAGCCTCTCTTAGCATAAAGACTGGAAGCAGGGGTAAACAGAGAGCACTAATTAACCTGTTACATCTCATTTGTTTGATCTGTTCACAAAGGGAAATGTAAAAACAACAATTTGTGGTTTCAAGAGGGAGTCACGAGCGGTCACGGTTTCTTCACGAACCTGAGAGCGGCGACCTCGGGGTGCCGACAGGAAGTCACTGCCCGTGGCTGTTGTTTGGCAAGAAATAGCTACACCACATACCGCACAATAAAACCCACATTTGAGGGTTTGAGTGTAAATCAAACAAACAAGATACAACTTCACACTGAGATTTAGAGGTGCAGGATTTTTTTTGGACCGGTCAACAGTAGCTGTTTCACCATGCTTCCAGTCTGTATGATGATGTCTGTAAAATGAAGTTAACTGCCTCCTGGTTGTAGTTGCATATTTAACATACAGACGTAAGTGTGGTATCAATCTTCTGATTTAACTCTCAACAGGAAAGCAAAAAAGCATATGTCGGGGCGGGGCTAAATAAACCCGAAACATGGTCAGTACAGTTGAAAGATGCTAACTATGTTAACTGTTCTGACCTGTCTGCTAGTCTCTGATTCTGGTCCCTCACCTGAGTCTGGGTCTGACTGAGGATCAAACATGTGGCTGAGTCTCTCTGATGTTTCCTTCCCTTAACCATCCTGATACTCTCTGCTCTTTCACCTGTGCACCTACAGCACAGCAGCGGTGGTGGGCGGGGCACAAGGAATGATCCAGATTTGTCAATGAGGAAGTAAGAGTAGATGTGCTTTTATGTGCTTTGTGTTTTTATGAGGGGAAACCGTTTTAAACTAAATATTAATCATAGCAGCGTATTTTCACACAGTTTAAAACATGTCTAGAGAGGAACTTTAACTGTCAGAGATTTTATCCCACAGGCCATTTAAATCACTAAAACACTTCATTTTCATTGTTCATTTTGACTAATTGCTTGTGGGCTGCTATGAACCAACATCAACGCCGTGTCCTTCACTTTCTTTTTTTTTGTTATCACGAAAGATCAGCGTGAACAGCAACATAATCTCCTGAAAACATGGTTCATTATGTAGGTCCTATAAAAGTCAATGTAAGGGTTCAGGCAGTGGATGTAATCAGGATCTGTCATTAGAAAATACAGTGTGTTGCTCAAGCATGTGTGTGTGTGTGTGTGTGTGTGTGTTCACTAGCAGACATCCAGGGATGTCCAGCCACAGATGATAGAAGTAATGACTTAGTGGAAACTTAACGAGAGCTGAGTGAGACGAGAGAGAAGAGATGGATACATGGAGACAGACTTGCATGGAGACCTGCCATGCTGAGACGATGTGTCCCTGGAATGTATAATTATCAGTGTGCCAGTGTGTGTTTGTGTGTGTGTGTGTGTGTGTCTTTGTGTGTGGGTGTGTGCAGGCGACAGTGAGCCATTAGCCAGGTTTAAATGAAGGTCTGCATCAACAGCAACTATTCTAATAATGACCGGCTTGGTCACAGACAAACTAATGTACTGGTGGCGTCTGCTATGTCCTATTGTGTTTGTGCATGTGTGTGAGAGTGCATGCATATAGCTGAGTAAGGAAACATACCTCTTAAATTGTCCAAGGTGACACTCGGTCTCTGTGTGCAGACATCCCTTATCATGCACTTCTGGATGTGATAGTGTTTCTCTGTTTTTGCTGTCAAGTACACACACATCCAGGTGAAACAGCATTCATCACAACAATAATATGTGCTTGAAAACTTCTACAGCATGATTTTCTCCTGCGTAATTATATGTTAGACTTTCAAAGAAGAATTTTTATATTTCGGATAAATGGTTCCTTGTTAAACGAATGCCTCCTTACCAACATGTGGCCTCATATATATGAGCATGCACTTATGCAAACACACACACACACACACACACACACACACACATACAAACACACACACACACACACACAAACACACACACACACACACACACTAACACACTAAGATACACACTTGCACATGGATTCGGGGAACAGTCCCTCACCTCTAAATCACTCGACTACTGATTAAATCCAAAGCTGAAGTGGTTACAGGTAGTGACCTCACCGCTTACCTCATCCTTTAAACCTCTGTGATTGGTTAATAGTTAATGTGTGCAATTTTCTACCATCTGTCTCAATAATTGGCCCGCTCCCTTTGTTCTCTACTTTTCTAAAGTCCCTTTCATTGTTGTTTAAGACCATTCATCTTTTTTCAGCCTTTCTTCTTGTCAGCTGTTTTTGATTGTTTTCCCCCTGTTATTACATTCAAATGCCATCCCCTGCACAGCAGATACTCTGTCAAACACTGACTCCACAGCAGCCGCGGCGAGATAATGTGCTTCAAAGCTCATTTAATTCAACATGCTGTATAGTAGTAGTAATATTTGCTTCACTGTAAGGGAAGTTCTGCAATCAGTTATCTGGGCAAAAATAAATCTGCATTAAAGTTTCCCGTTAATTTCAATTTAAGTGAACAGTGACTTGTGAAATCAGCAGTAAGCCTTTACAATCCCTATTTTTTCCCTCCCATCATCCACTACTGGTTTCTCCACCAGTCTGTTTTATATCACCATGCATGTAATAGTGTAACTTTGTTTCTTGTGATATATATATTTTCTGATTATCTGCTGGCTTTTTAGTAGATGAACGTTATTTAAGGAACTGCAGTAGTTCGGTCATTTGGACGGCATCACACAGAAATGTATTATATGACATACTGGATATGTCCCTATATCAAGAGTAATGTTGCCATATATGTTACATATAAGGTGATGTATTATTATCACATATATACATATACATCCTCTGGATATATGGAGATATAGGTTAACGTTATATGAAATACCCATAGCAAAATTTGTATGTGTACATATATTAAAAATATCTGTAAGATGACATTTTATACAGTATAGCATGATGTGACCATATGTTAACAATATATATTTAATTTATATATGAAAGTATATTAAAACAATACACATTAACAAGTTCTATATGTTTTATATATGTTTTTATTATAAATTTCAAATTAATTTTAAACATGTCTACCTTCCCATTCTGGGAAAAATGGTCTCAGACTTTTGGACCTTACTGTATGTAATATCAATATATATTAAGAGGCTTTGGGATAGATACATATTTATGTAACATATGTCTACAATATAAACATACATACATAAACATGTGTATTTGTTTGGGCTAGAAATACATGTCAATATATGAAATTGGTCCAATTTCTAATAGGTTTTAAAATTTTACATGTTTTTATTTTATATGTACATACAGTATGTTTCATATATGAAAATTCAATGTATGTATATATATTACATTTGTCAATGGGTTTTTTTGTCATTTATAATGCCCTGTGCAGCAGCTTCTGTTTTCTATGGCACCAGATTGTCCTCTCATGCACTATTATCTTTTCTGTTTGTGTGTTTATACTTTATTTTTATCTCCTGCTGAATACCCTGAAAAGTTTGTGCTGTACTGATAAACTTTCAGAGAAGGATTATTAAGAACTAATCTAATCTAACCTGCAATGTTTGTACTGGAAGAGATACTTTTCTTTTTTTTTTTATACCCAAAGCATTTTGTGAAATTGATGCTGAGGAGAAAAACAATACCACCACCCCAGGAGTCGGCAGCTTTAGAAACATCTCAACATATTAACATGCAGTAATAGAAGGCGTCTTGATTAAGATCAAACATCATTTATCTCTCCCAGGATCTGAACACTCCATTTTCATTTGCACAGAGACAGATTTTAAAATTGCAACTAACTCAGATTTCAGTAAAGGTACTGACAATTTTAAGTATTATTTTTTCTTTGGTTTTGCTGATTCCCAAATGTTACTAAATAATCCTGACTTCAGTTCAATGGAGCACAAATACAAAGACTTTATTATCATTACCACTGTACTGATTGATTGGCCTTCTCTCTCCTGACTCCCAGTCATTCACCCATCCAGACTATGATGTGTGTGTATGTGTGCATGTATGTGTTGTTTATCCCAGGATCTCCTTTCTCTAGGTCATGGGAATCAAACACAGTAGCAGACAGTAAACACAGCTGGGGTCATGTGGATGGGGGGATGTATAAGTTTTATTTGGTCATGGTCAGTTCTTCTGAAAGAGCCTTCACACTGTGATTGGGGCAGAATAAAGTCACAGGGGGTGTCTCAGTCTGTTTCAAAGATGTGTGTGCAGGCAGCGTTATCAGTGGTGAGACTAAAAGTGCAGGGTAATGCTGCATTGGTTTTATTCATTTGTGCTGCATGTAAATATCACAATAATCATGGACTATCTAATCATGGTCCCATATTTGACACTTCTTCAGTGTTTTATTTGAAGTTTTGATCCATAAGAAGATATATTTGTGGTTTTAAGAGCCAAAAACCATCTCAGTGTAGTTTCACATCTCCTCTCTGAGGCTTCTCTTTGGATCTCTAGTAACAACAGGTCAGTGAGCCAATCAGAAGGGAGGCTCAGAGACACTCAGAGAAACCAAATCCTGCAAGGTCGGATTGGTGGGTCCAGGTGGGCGGGGCTTGGGGCATGGCTGAGAGCGGTGACTGCTTTGTTGTGACATCAAAAAGAAGCATGACGGCTTGTTTTAGCTCAGTTTCTGAATACAGGTTGTGTGCATTTCTCTGTGGACTGAGCGTTTTGATACTTTCACAGTATTGATATAGAACCTAGAGCTGCTTTATAATCAAAGAAGACATAGAAATCTACCTTTATACTAAATGGAACCTTTAAGAAAGGAAAAAAAATTAGATATTCATCAGTTTTTGTTGCCTATTAGTTTTGTGCACCTTCATAACATTTTTCTTTATTCAACCGTCAGTGATTGACAGGCGCCGTCCCGCGAATGCAGCCCTGTCTCTTGGAAATTACATTCATAAACGACTAATTTGCAACAGTAAACACATTTAGAGAAAAAAATATAGCTGCCCCAGTAACAGTTTCATCAACATAATGATGAGATCTTTTTAGCTGTTGCAATTTCAAGCATGGTTTATGTTTTTATGGTTAACTGATGTATGAGACAGAAGTCTGTTCACATTTAAAGGAATAGTTAATCATTTTAGGGAAATATGCTTATTCGCTTTCTGGTAAAGAGTTTGATGCATCTATGGCAAATTGTTTTTTGTGTGTGTGTGTGTTTTTTTTTTTTTAAATAAACAAGATATATGAGAATTGTTGAGCTTTAGATGTGTTGGTTGGTGGATTTTTTTCTACTATTTGACAGAGCCAGGTTGGCTGTTCCTCCCTGTTTCCAGTCTTTATGCTAAGCTAAGCTAACCAGCTGTTGGCTGTAGCAGACAGACAGAGATGCAGGTTACTGTTCCTCTTTCCTAGAAAGGATGTTAACATGCAATGACCACACACACACACACACAGACACACACACACAGACACACACACACACACACACACACACACACACACACACACACTAATAAAAACAGGCTCCAGGTCAACAATGTCATGTCCATGTCCTCGGCTAATGGAGTTTGAGCAGCCTGCTGTTTGTTATCTGCTCTGCTTAACACACATATGGTCTTCTGAGAGATCTCTATCAGTCCTGAAAACACATGAGACCTGTGTCTGTCTTTTGTACAAGGGTCACGTGTGGATGTATGTTTGCCTTGAATTACAGGTTTTGGATAGAAACCTATGGAGTCTTTAAGGGGCTAAGATAAACAGCCTCTTGTTGAACTTGCTCGCCAGACATTTTTGAGTTTTTCCAAAACACTTTGAGAGGATTTTATTAGCTTCATATATGGTCTGAATATTGGAGCTATGTAGATCTTTGTTACCATCCACTGCCTGTGGGGGTAAAGGTTAAGGACCAGCGAGTGTATATGATGAGTTTATCTCTGCATGGTCTCTGAAGCTGATGTGTTTGACTGACAAACTGTCCATCCGATGGATGTCCCCCCTCCATTACATTCTCTAGAACAGTTCACGGATATCGGCTTCACATAAAAGTAGCTGCTCACTCTCTGCCTTTCCTCATGTCGCTAAACACATGTCAAAACAACATTAAATATATCTACGCCATCTGGATTAGTTGCGCAAGAAAAAACAACGGGAGACAGTAAACGTGAAATTACACAGGATAAAAGCTGGAAAAATAACATGCTAAGGAAAATAAGTTTAAAATGTTTGAGCGTAAACTTATTCCCTGCGGCCTTGTCTCCAAGAAATTAAGTTTATACACAATTAAACTGCAACAGCAAATAGTTTTTGCAGGAAATAATTGCTGGATAGATTATGTTCAGAGGCAAAGTACTTTTTTAATTAATGAGGCAGTACATTTATTAATGGCAGTTAATAAACAGCATCAACAGGATGTGGCAAACACACTGCCCAGAGACCGAGATTCACATCCACAGTCGGTTTAGGCAACAAAAGCACTTTGGTTAAGGTTGGGGAAAGATCATGGTTTTGGTTGATCAGATATTTTGGCAGAAAACAAATACATTATCTGTGAACATTTGCTGATATGTACCAACATATTTGTGAATTGCTAGATAAAAAAATGAAAATTTCCTCATTATGTTAATAGAAAACTTAATCTCATATGTTTCATACAAAACATATTTTGCTGTTGCAGTTTAGTAGTAATCTCTAGGAGACTGGGTTGTGCACTAATGTTGAGTTTATAGTCAAAAACACCCATTTAGCAGATTCCAAAGCTTGATACGTAAACACTTGAATTTTGTGAGTATGAGCTTCGAGTGCATCCAGATGACAAAACACTTAAATGGGAAGTTTTTATCTCCAGTGTGCAGTTTGATAAAGGGCACACATGGCTGCAAGCATGTGTCCCAGTGGTTACTGCAACATTTGCAAAATCTTATCAAGTTTGCTGAAAGGATCTAGCTGAGTTGATAAATTGACTGATATCGTTTTGGAGTTCTGAAATGTGAGCATGTTTTCCTCAAAACAAGTAAGTCAGCATTGACACTTCTGAGGAAATACACTTTAAAGGAAATGTTTTGGTAATTGTACTGAGGCTATTCACTATGAGCAGTGACAGGAGTTAGAAGACAGTAGGCTAAGGCTAGAGCCAGAAGACAGTTAGCTTAGCTTACAACAAAACTAGCCTTGTCCTAGCATAGAAGAAATCCACCAATAGGCGTCTCTAAGCTCATGTCAATCGTTTATGGATATAGTGATTTAATTAAGGGTTTTTCTTTTCTTTTCTTTTCTTTTCTTTTCTTTTCTTTTCTTTTCTGTCATTTGTTTATTTAAATTAGCAAAAAAGTGAACACTACAGGAGGACAAATTCTTATACATATTTTAATGAATCAGTCCTATTCCTGGTAAACTTGGTTTCTTGGGGGAAGATATTTACTGGACATTGTGATAATATTCGATTATTTTCCAGTATTTTACATCATAGACGTGTGAGAAATGATGGGCAGGGTGGTGACTAACATTGTTACATATCATCCTGTCTCACCACAGCCCATCCTCAAGACACACACACGCACACGCACAAAAATGCTACACTAGCACCACTTCCTCCAGTAGCAGCACGTAGTTACAAACGTAGTTGTAAGAGGAAGGGGCTGATGTCACCTGAATCTCTTCCTCCCCTCCTGCACTCCACCCCATCACACTTCCACCACTTCTCCCAGATTTTCCGACCTAAACGTGTAGTCGTGGGAAGGAAAATAACTTAGAAATACTCCACCCAAAGCAGAGCACTTTAGAGCAGTACGCCAGATAACACAGCCACTTCTCTTAGTAGTATCTGTGTCTTGACAAAGGAAAAAGGAAAGAAGGGATTAAGTTTACATTGAATGAGCAAACAAATAATAAAAGAAGAAATCTAATTGTGATAACATGAAAGGCAGGTTCAGCTATTATATAAGCTATGCTAGCATCTACCTCAGTGTGAACTCATGGGTCACACATTATTATGAGTTAACATTTCCTATTCAGTTTCCTTACTGAGCGAGCAAGCCTGACATTAAAGAGCTGCCACTTTGTGTGTGTGCATGCTAGTGTGTGTTTTGCATGTGTGTGTGTGTGTTGCTCCATCAGTTACTCCACTCCACCTGGGGATGATGAATTTGTATGACCTGTGACCCCTCCATCAGAGTAGCTGGTGGTGAGTTATGCCTGTGGGTATCTCTGCCAACTAAATCATTTAGCTGAAGTGACTGCTGGTAAAACATCATGGAAATTATTACACAGGGCTGTAAAAAATAAAAAAATAAAAATACAGTTCTGTGCTTTGAACTGTAGCTGATGACAACTGTTGCAAGTGTGAGAACGGAGATTTTTAGCTTGGTAAAATGTGTCTATATTGCTCATGCAAATACATAAATATCTACAGTTGTACTTTTGCTCCTTTTTTGCTTATTTAATTACACTCAGTAGTTTATAAAGGTGCATGTAAAAAAACTAGATAGGTGCTATATAACCGACATTACTCCGAGTCAGACCATTGACTCTGCAACTTTTCTCCACTTTTTCTACCATTATGCTACATTTTAACATTTACTATTATCCTATAATTCCCATTTGTGGCCTCAGCCCATTAAAATTTACATAATCTTGCTCTAAGCTGCTGCAACACTGAACGCTACGCTCCCCATTACGCAACTCATACTTTTCTTAAGGATTTCCCTGACCCTGACCTTTATGTTTCAGACTCCATGCCACCAGTCCATAAAGCAGGCCCAATCCAGGACGACCCTAATAACATCATCAAAGTTATGCCAGGAACACACTGGCTGTGTTGCATGTGCATATCTCATGCGTCGCTGCTACTGCCAGCTCTATCTTGCTACATAGAGTTTGCCTTGGATAACAGCCATCAGCAGGCGGCTCGAATGTTGGATTTCTTTTCATTATAAATTAATTTCTGATTTATTTTTGACAACATGTCTCCATATACAGCTGCTAAAATGGTTCAAATATATATTTAGATTGTTTCATGTCTGTGTCATATTCAGATTCAGCCTTGACATAGAAACTATATTGAAATGTGTTAATTTCATGTAATGTTGCTGGCATGATGTGAATTTGACTATCAACAGGTCTTCTCCCTGGGAACCACACGCATCATGCATGAAAAATGGGCGCCAAAATAAAAACCAAGACGTTCCGCAGCCACCATGCACACGCCGCACAGCCAGCATGCTCCCGGCCTCATTTTCTCAGACTTGACAAAACTCCTCCAGAGCCACAGCAGACAATACGCAACTGTTTTCGCAAGCTGAATAGTGCTCCTTTTAATGAGTAAACTGATCTTCATGTGTTTGGGTGGTGGGTGTCTTTCATACAGTAAAAAAAAAAGAAAGAAAAGCCAGCTGATTTATGGTGGCAGGTGATACTCGATGTTAGTGTTGAGAAATGCTTCTTCCAGTCAGAGCCTGCACGCTAGAAGTGATATGTTTCACACTATGTTTGTATTTTCATGCAGTGCTGTTAAATTCATCTCATCTATTTCTGAACATGCACTGACCCCAAATATTTTCATGTCATGGACTCAGTTATAAACATCTCCAGATCCAGATCTGACTGATATGGGAGCTGCATGCAGAAAGATGAATCTTGTTATTTGCAATGAATTACAGTGAAGGTGATGAAAATGAGGCCAGAACAGAATGGAAACAGGAACAGAGGTCACTGTCGGAGCACACTGCCTAATAGGGATCATTATAGTGAATTGCTTGAGGACCTCCACTTTGAGAGCCACTGGTCTGGAACCATGGTGGCCAGATAATAAACCACTCCTTTCCGCTTCAGCCTCTTTTCTTCCGTCTTCCGTCTTTTCTTCTTTCTTTCTCCTTTTCAGGGCCCTTCTCCTCTTTCTCACCACCCAATCCATCATGGCTTTGCTCTTTGCCCTTGTGGCTGTCAGAGGGGAAGAAATGGTCACAGTGGTGAGTAAACCGCGCTTCTTTATTCTGCACTGAAATACACATAAAACCCTAATCCAAATATGCCAATTACAATATCCATTAGCAATGACAGCAATAAATACACAGCAATGGAAACAGTAGAGAAAGCTGGTTATTATATTGACTGAAATGCATCAAAGTGAAATCAGTCAATAAGTAAATCAATGAGTCTAGTGATTTATACATCCTGAGATCCCTAGAGGTCAATACATATTGTTCTTCCTCCAGGATATTTGCTGTCATGAACCCACAACATTTTGTGATTTATAGCACTGTTCTTCCAAATCAGGAAAACATGCCTGAGAGAGGGATGTTCATGAACACTGTCACAGCTTTGCATTGCTAACAGATGAGTAATAGGCTTACAAAGAGGCAGAGGCAAAGTTACAGTCAGGATGTAAGGAAGAGTAAATCCACCTAGATTACGTGCTGCAGCTCTGAGAGACGACCTGCCAATCAAACTTTCATTATCCCTTAATTTGGTATACCCACTCGTCCTTGTACTGCCGTGCTTGCCATTGTTAACTTTACTGTAGGCCTAGGTATGGCTGCAGACAAAAACATGGTGTTGCCAGGTGCTTTTCAGAAGGGGCTTACAGGTGCATCACCACTGTGGTTGTATGAACCAGTGTTTTAGTATTGGACTTGAGCACTGATGATTTGACTCTGACTCTGACTTGAGCTTTTGGACTCGAAAGTTGGAGATTCAGACTTTTTTCGTTATTTTATTTATTTATTTATTCGTAATAGTTCATAATAATTTGGTATATGATATTGATAACTATATTAATGTTGTAACATCATTGTAAGTATGTATAGTTATTGTTAAGACACACCCCAAATCAACCTTGATGACTCGGACTTGGACTCAGGATGACTCGACTCGACTCAGAGTCTTCTTTAGTGACTCGGACTTGGATTAGATCTGGAGACTCAAGACTTGACTCGACTATAACACTGCTTTGAACAAATGACCAAAATGTGTTTTTACACTCCAATTTTCTGACCATACATCATTTTTGTAGCAGGTGCTTTTTTCTGTATTTTTTGTGGAATCTTTTGAGCCACAACAGATATCGCTGTGCATACTACTGCTTCTGCCCCAAACATAAAAGTTCTACTCTCTATGAAACTGAAGAAAAGTGAAAATACTGTTGGACACTGAGTTACATGCTTATTAGATACACAGAGTTCAGTCCAATAGCCATGCAATCCCCTGACTCTTTCCATTAACACTTTTGTGGTGGTTTTTGTGTCAGAGATTTGTTGATTAAACTGTGAAATGCATCATTTTTGAGGCTGTAGTTCTTACTTCTGTCAAATTTAGTCAGTGTAACGATACATATCTGTGACAAAAGGACCATGGAGGTGACTCTTCTCTCTGACTGGTGACTCCACTCAAAAACAGTCTCAGCAGGTGAACGTATTTCTTGCAGGGCTGCGGTTATCAGTCCCATTATGGCAGATTCAGGGGTAGGATCCCAGGGGGTTCCAGGACGACTGATTTGATAGGAAAGATGACATTCACATCACTTTTTCTCGTGAAATACCGGAGAGTTTTACCTTTCAGGACTCTAAAATCTATATAAAATGAAATGTTTAGAGAATGGCACATCGCTCTTTACTCACAGCTCATAGATGTCAAACCTGTAATAATGAGTCACAACGAGGCGTTGCTTGGTTATAAAAAGACACAAGCAAAAAAGCCAGTGCAATTATTAATCGTCCAAGTGTACCTAATGGTAATTGGTAACTCAATGTACATTGATGTACGTGACAAATTGAGTATGTAAATGGGCATTTCATTTTATTTTAAAGTATTACATTACTGTAAAAATGACACACACACACATACACACACACACACACACACACACACACACACACACACACACACACACACACACTTTGGCCTGTAGTCCACTTGCTGAGTGACAAATAGCCACTGAGTCATGGCATTGATCTCTCCACAGGAAGTAGCCATTAAAACAAAGCGTAAAGTCACTAACAACGATGGGGGACTTTCACTCGTAACTCGACTCCTGGGAATTCATCAATCCTCTTAAAAATGGTTCAGTATGGCTTAACTTGAAGCTCAACATTTCATGGCCACGCGCACACACACACACACACACACACACACGGTACAGTAACAGACACACCCATAAGCAGAACAGGCAGCAGAACTGTATGAAAGACGATACGCCTGTTTACTTATTGACCTTTCAGTGAACTGCGGTCGCTCTACCACCCATGGCGCAGTGTCCCCGTGCGTAGGCCGAATAACTAGACATAATTACCCGACTCATATGGAAATCCTCTGAAACACAAGAGAATCGCCACAGTCAAGCAGGGTAGGCAGACGCAATCTGATGAAGCCCTGTGATTTACATAAATGGAGATGAGAGACATGAAAGAATAAAATGAAATGTAAAAAGCCTCATATTTATCGTCTGATTTTGTGTGTCTCTGTGAACTTGTGTGTGTGTGTATATATGAGTGTGAGATAGAGTAGGAGGAGTAATTACAGGGACACCAACCTACACTCCAGATACAGACAGAGATAGATGGATGAATAAGAGATCAAAGAGAGAGTGGGGTGTGTGAACCATGAGGGGTTATAATAAGATGGACAGCTGCTTCTCAGTAATGGCCAACATGCTTCGTCCTCGGCAGAGACTCCGAAATTTAACCCAAAATATTGTCACACATTAAACATCTGCAGATGACTGGTGACTGGTTGTATTGTACACTCAATGGATGATTACATCATGCAGTATAATCCAACATGACACGAAGGGTGCACAAAGGTAATTCCCTATTAGCACCACTTTAACCTTGAATCAGGTTGGGAATCAAAATAAGCCTTCACATAATGGCAGACTTTGGGGCAGCAACAGGTACTCTTGTCATGAGCACTCCTGTTTTGCCCTGCCTGGCCCTTTTGCTTACCCCTTTATCTCCTCTTCCTTTTCAGGAAGCAAGTAAACAGAGTGGAGGTCATCAGCCAGAAGCAGATCACCCGGGCTGTGGGCTGGGCAACCCTTTAAAAGCTTGCCTGTTCTCTCTCTCTCTCTCTCCCATCAAGCATCCCTTCTTTGTTTGTCTCTTGACATTTCCCTCATCCATGCATTCCCCTACAATAATGGTTTTTACTGATTATATATGTACTGTTTAGGTTTGGTTAAGTAAATAAGTTACTTTAATAAATTAGTTTAGTTTTTTGATTCAAGCATGTGTGTTCTTCCTCCTTCTTCTTCTGAACTCTGTGCCAGTGTTCATTTCACTCCTCACCCTCAGAAAGTTGAAGACTCTTCACCAAGGAGGACTGAAGTGGTTGTGGAGGCTCATGGTGGCCCAGCTTACTACTAATACTCTTTATGATGGCTTTTCCTTTGATTTGTCGCAGGTATCACTGTTCCCACATTGTATATAGAGCTAGCAATTAATATTAAGCTATTTGTCTGACATTTACTTTAAACTGTTCAAGATATTGCCTGATATTGTTACAGCACATGTTGTGGAATAACTCCATGTTAAAGGTCTCATGTTGTATAAAGGTAGATGTCCATGTCTTTTGTGATTATAAAGCAGGTCTAGGTTCTATATCAATACTGGGAAAGTCTCAAAGCACTCAGTCCACAGAGAAATGCACACAGCCTGTATTCAGAAACTGAGCCTTAAAACCAGCCGTCAGGACTTCTGTAACTTTGTGATGTCACAACAAAATCAGGCTCACTGACCTGTTGTTACTAGAGCTCCAGAGAGAAGCCTGAGAGAGGAGATGTAAAACTACACTAAGATGATTTGTGGTTCTTAAAACCACAAATATATCTTCTTATGGATCAAAACTTCAAATAAAACACTGGAAAAATGTAAAAAAAAAAATTGGACCTTTAAAGCATGTGCACATAAACAGAAAATGTTGCCTGTAAAGAGGTCAGCTTTCTCTTGTGTTACTTATGTTCACTAAATGTTGTATCATTGTTTATGCACATGCGTATACATCAGAACACTCCTCTGTGCCCCTGCTTTTCAGTGACCTTCGCAAGTGGTTTCCTTGGTAACCATGACTCATTTCCTGGCCAGAGTGATTGGATGATGTGAGCCCATCAATGTTCCCTTTGGGATCTTCATAATGAACTCTGCCTGGCACTTTAGGGAATGAGGAAATGGGCGATATTAAATAAATAAATCAGCGCGACATTATGAAATAAATAATTCATTGATACACAAGTAATATACCAAAAACAGACATAAAATATAAACCAATCAATTATTAAATAATGTGATAACTTACTCACTATTATGAAATTGTATTTCATCATTTTTATTTTATTTCTTATTTTTGTATTTTATGTGACCAGCTTCCTCACCTTTCAACCAATCATGCTGCATGCAGACATTTCAAAATAAAGGGTTAACCTTTGATAATAGATGACACATACTCTTAACATACAAAATCCTCATCAGATGCACAAATAATTTTAATGCTCTCTGGTTTTCAACCGACTCTGGTTTTAATGCAAACCCCTTTTTACTTATCTGTGCAAAGACAGCATGTGAGGAATCATGCCCACTCTACCTTCAGCCTCTATGGATCACACATGGCTCACTTTAAACAATGCATTTGCTTCAGGCTATATAGTTTGACTAATTGGTCTCTAAATAATTGAGGAGTCTCATTCCAAAATGACACTTCTTCCATTTGTACAAAAGTCACACCTGATTCTAAAAAGAGCAAATTATGGTTCTTTGTAATTCCTTGACTGACAACATCATAATACTTTCACAGACTACATCCACTTATATACTATATTAGAGATACTACATGATAAAAATGGATCAGTATAATATCATTATGTGGAGAGAGTCTGTGTCCGCATTGTTTATCACAAGAACCCAGACAGATGAATTGACAGTAGACTATGTATGTGAAACAAGAACCCTCCAGTGAGAAACAGGTCAAGATCGAGCTGCCTGTTTCCTCACAAATCATGTCCCACATTTCTGTCTGTTTGTTTTTACTGGAGAGAGTGCAGCGAGGATCACGGCCCAAATATCTATCCGTTTACCATGAAGGACGATATTCTGGCTCACCTCCTACAGTGCTCTGTGCCAGGGGACAGGGGCAGCGGATTGGCTGATCTCATGACTTGGCCAAATCTCTCTTTCTGTCTTTCTCTCTCACACACAAACATGCCCTGGAAATCTCAGCCAGCAGTGGTGCTTAAGTGGTGTTAAATCACATGTGCAGGGCTAATAATCTTCTAATATCTTCTCATGGAAGATGACCAGTTTTTATCTTAATCCTCAAAAACAGTGATGACAATTTCACTGACAATTTCAAACTACGCTAGATTGTTATAATATTACAATACTCTATGTACTCACCCACCCTAACAAGTGTAACAAATCTAACTGGAGAGACAGGGAGATGTCAGTTAAGCACAACAGCTGTGTCCCAAATCATGGGCCGCATCCTTCAGAGGCTGCATTTGAAGACAGTTTGCATCACAGCGGTGCGACAAGGCTCCTTCAAATGGCTACGAAGGCCAGACTAATCATGCACCAAACGTCGACCAAACAACTCAATTTCAGTTCGGCCTGTCGCGGTCCACAATGTCCTTCAAAGGATGCGTTCCCCTGAATTGGGGCACATTCTATAACCATCTTTACAGTGTTGATATAGGGTGTAATCAGGTGTGTAGGTTTACAGTGGGTGTACATTAAACACATCCAAAAAAAAAATGGACTAAATCTTTATCTACAATTTTAGTTTACTAAAACTGGACTAAGACTGATAATAGCCTACCAGTGGACCAGTGTAATCAACCCTGGTCTCTGCGGTTTGGTTCCCAATAGCAGTCCCTCTCACTTGGTGAATTCCAATAACCCCCCTTCATTTCTGCATTGGAAACACCTCGTGGTTGGTCCAGGTGTTTGCACAGCAAGGGGTGAAAGTGTGAAAAGTTCTCTGAAGGCACATGTCATGGAGATTACACATCTGTCAGGCTTCCACAGGACAACAGTAGGTTTAGCAGTGTCAAGGACACAAGTGTTTAAAATAGTGGAGATTCTAAATGTTGAGAAGACTTAAGCTTTCACATTGACCGGACTGATAAAAACAGAGAGAGATAGGACTGAGGCAAGGCTGGGTGACCAAACAGATGAGAACTGGGAAATGGGAAGAAGAGTGATTTGTGTGTGTGTGAGTGTGTGTGTGTGTGTAAGTGTGTGTATGTGTGTGGTCATTAGGTGGTCTTGGCAGAGGCTGTGTAATGGAGTTACAAGGGTTTTTAAAAGTTGTCCAGATGGGTTTGGACCACAGGACCAGCAGCTGGTTGTCTGCAGCCACAGAAGGTGTTCGGATCAAATGGTCCTCGCTGGTTATGTGGCTTCGCTTCCTGGTGCAGCCTGTGGAGCATATGGTTATAGCTGCCATGTGGACGTATACCCACGGCCATCTGTCTGGACCAACAACTTCTCAGACAACATTTCTTTAAACCAACAAGCTTTAGAAATGCAATGCACAGTTATGGCTATGGTTAGGTTGGGCCAAAGTTGAGAGGAAGTGCTACATGAGAGGAAGTGCGGGCAAATATTTTTTAGGGATATTGTTTCTGTCAGCCTGTGTTTGAAACAGCCTCATTATTTTTCCTATCAGTGTCTGAATAATGACAAATGAACAAATGAAGCTGAACGAGCATTTCATACTTGCTTAATGCACATTACATCAGTGTGACATCAGAGAGGCTTCTGCGACTGTGGCTCACTGACACAGGGAAAACTACATTTCTATGGCCACTATTTGTCAGAGCATGTTACCTTACACTGGGACGCGGGAAAAATCAGATAGAATTATTCATTCAGGAGATTCTTCACATCGGCAAAGATCGTCTTTCAGAAACTTCAAGAGCGTCGTTTCACAGCGAAGTCAGAGACACAACGTTGTACCAGTTTCTGGTGCATAGAGCTTATCTGTCACCGTCAGACAACTGCAACTTGTAGCCAGCAGGGAAAACATCACATGAACTCAAAGCAATACAAACACACAAACACCCACACAAACAGAGAGAGCCACAAACACGAGCCATTGTATACGACACACAATATCCTGAGGGATACAAGCTTCACTCTAATTCCCCTGCTGAGGAAGGAGGCCTATAACTTACCCCCCACCCTAACCCCCACCCCCTGCCAGCACCCAGACCCCCTTACCTCTTGTCTGCTTGTCTTACTTCATTACATCCTAAGGCTCATTCCCGACATTCCTAACTCGCCTTCTCATTTTGTACTTAATGTTGTTTTGATGCAGTTATTTTGAAACCACAAACCTCATGTGCTGCTTGTGCTTGTTATGGGGTTGGGGGTTGGGGGGGGGGCTCTCTGAAACAACATGACATTTTCCACTGTAGCATTCCGCATGTCACTTCTATTGCAATTTGCTATATACCTGCAGCACCTGTCGCAGAAGCACACTTTGAAAACGTACTATTTTTAGGTGATTAGTGCTTCGCTGCGCTGTATCATACACAGAAGGAGAAAACAAAGAAGGAGAGCAGTAGAGAAGGTAAACCATTACAAAGGTCGTGAACCAGACAGTGCGATACGCCTCTTATAGCCCGCTGTGCCCTCTGGGAACCCAAGAAACACAATTTCCCATGAACTGTCAGCATTTGCCGTGGTTGCACCATGCGTTCCTCATATTTCTGGCCAGGTCTAGCCACATAATATTTCAATAGCACCTCTTATGGTGACATGATTGGTACTTGTGTTGTGCATCATCTAAGAAGAGGTTTAATCCACACCTACGCAGCTGCATGACAAGAATAGATGAGAACGAGACAGAGGGCCGAATGACACAATAAATAGCCCAATAAATCTACAGGGCTGCCTGCTGTCTGTATGTGTGCGCCTGTGTGTGTGTGTGTCTGTGCATCACCCCAGGGATGCAAGTTAGTGGTGAAAACAGAGGTGGCTGGTGACTTACTATCAGTCTGCATTCCTGAGCTGGATGAAATAACAAGACAACACAATACAAATACCAATGCAAACACATCCCATACCACAGAGAATAAGTGGGATGGCAGAGGTGGCAAACATGTTCTTATAGTGGCGCCTCATTTAAATTTCAATCACCACTTTTTATTTGTTGACTCTCTACTACATCTGAACCTAAGTCTAATTTATGTTCTTGAATAGGAATATAATTCAAATCAATTTTATTTGTATATTTATATAGTTAAATTTTAACAAACATTATCACAAGACAGATTACAACCCAACCCAAAAGAGCAACAGTTAGGAACAGTATAAATGAGACAGCACATTCTAAAAAAAAAAAAATCGATAAACTAAGAAAAGAGAATGACATAGTAGAATAATAGATTTAAGAAGTTAGAAATAGATTCAGACCCCAAGCCTTGAGAAAGCAAAGCACAATAGCACTCTATGAAAAGCTGTCTTTAAGTGTTTTCAATGTGTTTTCAAGCTCTTGGTGACAGTGAGCAGGAAAAACCTCCAACAGAACCAGACTCAGGTTGGTCGGTCGTGGCCAAAGAAATGGGGGAGAAAGGAGAATGGGGGAAAATAATAAAATAATAAATAATAAAAATAATAAAAGTAATACCCATAGGTGTAATGGTGTTATCAATAATAACTGCAAAAATAATTGCAGCACCAATTAATAATAATAATAATAATCACAATAATGATAATAATAATGATAATAATAATGATAATAATAATGAGTGTTGTAGTGGCAGATCTGGATGCTGCACCTCCAGAGTCAGAGATAGCTGCAGAATGAGGAGTGAATGAAATCAGGGAAAAGAACATTTCACCTAAAAAGTTTTTTTCTTAAGCCAAAAAAAGCAACAGAGAAAAAGCACTTTGAGTTCTGCAGCAGTTCAGTCTCATGCTTCATTTCTAAATTTATTCACCCCTACTTCCTTCTTCTTATTTCTAATAAATCTCTGCTCCAAATATCCATCTTACCCTTCTCCATCACGAAGGTGTGACTTCATTATGTTTCACTCACAAACCATTGTTAGTCTGACTAATAATAACTGTTAGAGTTTTAATTATTTGCCGGTTGTCATATTCAAATGTGCATTGCATTGCGCGCTACAATACCAGTAGAAGAGTTCAGTGTTGCTACAGTTAGCTCAGGATGTTTCTCTATTATGAGACGGCAATGAATCATGAAGGAAAGAGGGACCAGTACCTGCAAATTAACATGTCAGGTCTTGTTTCAATGTACAAAAGGAGAATACTTTGAACTTTACACATCAGCCAGGCTAACTGCATTTGGTCTAGTGCTAAGCTATGCTAATCTGAGATGAGGAATGGGATCTTTTCCTTTAATACACAGAAATGATCAGGTAATGAGCACCTCATCAGGTCAGTGAGTACAACTGCTTCATTTTATGCAAAATATGAGATTTCAGAGAGTCCAAATCAGTGTAAACTAAGGGACTCATCAATATTAAAATGACAATTTGTTTGAGCCATACTGACAGAGCTACATTCTGTGTCCAACCTGAACTTCATATTGCATTTCACTCTGTGTAGCAGTTTTCAGACAGACTCACTGATGTTCTAACTGGTCTGCCTCAGGCATTTAACATTCAGTACATCTCATATGGAATGGTATTCCCCTATAGCTGTCCTCAACGTGGCCTGGCGAGCTCAAGGATGCAATCTGGATTGGTCACAGTGCGAGGACAACGCCGCCATTCAGCCAGCCAGCAGACCTGACAGACAGCCAGCAGGTCAAACAGTCAGTCAGCCAGTGTTTCAGCACGGACATGATTCAGAGTGGACAAAGTCACGTTCGCCATTTGTGAAGTGAGATGTGCCAACATGAGCTGTATGAGGAGTGGTCGTTTGATTGTGCCTTTTTGCTTGTACATTAAGTTATTCACTTAATGCAACACAGTCTGCAGGAGAAAACATCAGCAATGGACAAGAAATGCAGAATTTCCCCCAGTGCAACCATTCTTTTATTTGTTATGCAGAAGCATGGCAGTTATGTTATAGTTCTTTAGCCATGTGATGAAACAAGATGATTTTGGCAATAGATCAATTACTTCAGCATATGAAATAACCACTTAGTATTCAGGGACACTGTGTTGCCTGATAGGCCAAATATTGTTTATATCTCCGAAACCACAGATAATGTTTGCAGTTGTTGACAACAATGGAAGTACTGTGGGCACTAGAGAGCAAAATGAGCTCATCCCATAGCATCGCTCTGTCACTGGAAACCCACTCTCAGGATCTGAGGTTGCTGGTGGTTGTTTCCTGGTAGGCATGTCTCCTCAATTCGTTGGTTAAAACCCTAAGAATCATTTGACAAATAGCTGTTGAGTTGTCAAATTACGCATATGCACCTTTTCATATGGCCAGTCATCTGTCAGTCATTTGTGTTGTAATGTTTTACAGACTCTTCTATTTACACTACTGTTAATTGGTATTTTGACATTTGTGTTTTCTGTTTAGATTTTCTTCTTTCATTTTCATTTTTTTCCAAACAAAGTAGCAACATAAGAATACAAGAACCAAAAGGTGAGACTGAGCTTTTCAAACATTTAAGTAGCAGTGCACCCAAAATCTATTTTAAGTAGCTGTTTTAACTGTTGAGACAGTTTTATTCATGGTTACAGGAGGCAGGGTCAGTCTGAATTTACTGTATATTAGTCCAGTACTAACAAGGTTCCATTTATCCATCCATTAGCTATGCTTTGTGAAATGATTGCAAACAATTAAAGTCTAAATATCATTGACCAAACCACCACGTCTTCGTTATCTCCAGGTTGGACTCCACAGGTTGTGGAGTTGGACGCATGTGACACTCACTGGCTGTTTAAAATTGAAATAGTATCAGACACTCTGCAAGCAAAAACTGAACTCCATACAACACCCACACTTAGCTGGTTATCAGCCCCGTCAGCCAGCTGGAAAGTCATGCAAGCAGACTACAGATAGACCAGCAGCCACCTACTCAGTCCACTCAGCCAGTCAGGAGTGCATCAAGACTGAAGCCATTGTCTTGATGCACTCAGCCCTGGGCTGAGATGAGACGGAGGCTGGAATGCATGGAGAGGCGAGAGTCAAGCCAGACTGCTCTCGCTTTGCACAAAGTCCTTTATTCTGAGGCCGACATGAGAGAAAAGGCACGGTAGTTATTAGACCGGCGGAAGGAAGGGGTGAGAAGAGACTGATAACCAGCTGTGTAGAGAAAATGAGTGAAGTTACAGACATCAAAAACGGCGAGCGACATCTCTGAAGCGGGGTTTGGCTCAATATGTTTTCTGTTAAATTAAAATCCAGGAAATGGAAATTCAAAAGGTAGACCACATTAACGTTCCCCTTTTTCATTTCCAATTTATAAAAACATTACACGAATAGAACAGTTGTCCATTAAGTTGTATTTTGCAGGTTTTTAAAGGTAACATTTTAAATCAGGCAAATTGAAAATGAACTGCCAACAGAGACACTTCAAGTCTCCCTGAGTCTGATTCTCTCTCGCTAACTCGCTGCCGCTCCTTCTCTGTCTTTCATGTGTGTCAGTGTGCAGGCATATCTTAACTTTGACGATGCTATCACAGGATTCCTTCTGGCCCCCGGCGGGATCTGACAGAGGAGCAGAAACACAGACAGAACAGATTCGCTCGACAGCGCAGTGAATGAGCTGGAGTGATGAAGAGAGATGAAGCAAGCTGAGAAGTGATTCTGCCATGAAAAAGATGAAAATGGGGGAGAATGGGGGAGCTGAGATGTACAGGCCCTGGCTGAAAGGAGTTCTTATCTCTGTCAGCATGATGCCGTCTGACTATTGCATGTAGAGAGTGAAGGAGCTATTCTTTTTCAATCCCCAAAGAAGCAGATGGGAAAGCAGCAACCTTTAATTTCCTACATGTTGCATTCAAGTATTCAAATTAATTTGGATACTTTTTTTTGATTGCCCTCAACAAATTAGACTGTGGTCCAAATAATTATTCATGGCAGGCAGTATTGCTCATTTAAAAGTTTCTCAAAACAAAACCATATTCCCAAAAAAACCCAGTGCGTTTGATTCTAAACAGGATGTTGGATCTATTTATGTTGAAAGTGCAGTGCATCTTCCTGTTTTGTGCCTTCAAGCAATCTTGTCTTGTGCTGCGTAGCAGTATATAATCACAATATAAAATGACAAGAATAGCATTAGATGACATTTACGTTTATATCTTGTGTATCCATGAAGATACACAAGATAATGTGAATATGAATTAACAGAGCAATGATATCAAAATGCTAATTGTAGCACCTACATGATAGTTAGAGCTTAATTGCACCAATACTATCTCTTCAAAAAAAAAAGGTTCAAGATACACTTAGTATCTTTCTTGCTGAGTTAGATCAGAGACAGTTGAGAAAGGAGATGGCACATTTAGAATCATTTCCTGTATCTGTGTCAAATGGGTTTCTCCACCTCCCCGCCCCTTTAGGAGACCAGCAACAAGTCTGTTCATTCCAATGGAAGAAGTGAACATGATCACATATTACGACTGATTCCTTCGCCCCATATAGTCACCGAAATAAATATTAACACAATAACACATTTTTGACAAGCCATAGATCTTCCGAATATTCTGACACTAAAATGTCATTTTTCAGACAGACAAAGCAGGAGAAAATTGACTTTGTTCGAGACCTGTCTCTGTCTCAGCAACACAGATAACTCTCTCTGCTGCTCTGGTTTCACTGCTACAGTGCTGCTGACATCGCTTTCCAGCCGGATAAACACAACTTAAGAGGGACTTATACAACCATGAATTAAAAGTTAAAACTGAAGTCAGTTTCTTTACTGATATGATCTTATTTGACACAGACAAGAAATTCATCAGTTTTTGTTAAAAAATACCCAAAATTTTGTGCAGCAATAGGGTGTAATAACAGAAAAAAAATATGTATTTTCTTTCCCAAAGAATGCAGACATATAAGTTTGGATAAGGTTAGATATTAATATTAGCTCCTGTCACATTTCATATCAGGTGCATAGGCCTGAATGAGCTAGCTTGTGTCGTGTGGCAACGCCCACTTAGGAGACAGGAAGTGTATACCATTTCATACCATATATGGCGCTGCTTGTAATGCTCATCTTTGTTATAGAGTATCTTTCATTATATCGACACCATTATCATGTGAGAGCGTTTGATACAGAGCTGGAGCAAGAGAGCGATTAGCTTAAATTAGCATGTGTACACTGTTTGCTAAATCCAGCCCCACATGGGATTTCTAGGGATTTTGCATTTTCTTTTTTGTTTGAATTAAACAAACAAGACACACCATGTTAATTAGAGAGCTGTAAAAGTGCTGGTAGGAGTATTTGGATCTCTCCTGAGTGTTTTTTCAGTTTGTACAAAGCCAGGCTAACTGTTTCCCCCCTGCTTCCAGTCTTTATGCTAAACTCAGCAAAGCTAACCACCTCCTGGCACACAGACGTAAGAGTGGTATTGATCTATTCATCTAACTCTGAGCAAAGAAAATGAACATTACCCAAAATATTTAACCTTTAAATATATCCTACCCATAAAATATGATGTCATGCTGGATATAAATGATTTGTAACCATAGTTTGGCAAATCTCCAGTGTAAATAGTTTCTTTTTTATTTTTTTTTCTTCTCGTAAAGCCATTTCAGAGCAATTGGATGTAGGAATCCACCTGGTTCATAAAACCTTCCCATTTCCTCAAAGATACTCTCTCTCTTTCTCTCTCTCTCTCACACACACACAGACACACACTAACATACACATGCACTTGCCTCATTCCTTTCTCCATTTGGCATCTGTTTGTTTTATGTTAGTTAGTAACCTGCCTCACCATTCCTGCTCCAGCTGCCTGGAAAACATGACGGCATCTCCAGTCTCTTCAGGACCAGGGGCTCCCCTCCTGCTGTGTGCCCCACTACTGCTGCCTCTCATTGGGCTCCGCCGGCTCCAGATGTCCCCACCCTGATGGAGTTTCTCCAGATGAATGTAGTTTGTGTACGTATGTGTGTGAGTGTGTGTGTGTGTGTGTGTGTGTGTGTGTGTGTGCCACCCTAAAGGCTGTTAGACTGTTACCCATCATGGGTATATGCTCACCTCACAGTATCTGTGTGTTTTCTACGGTATCAGCAGTATATCCTGCAATAAACACACATATCACACACACCCTCACAACAAACTCACACCTACCTTCGGCTCAAAACATTTCAACTTCAATCTCAAACATTAGGAGTAACGTGCTGCAAATTCAAAAACCATTCAATTCAAAATGTCATATGAAAATATAAAACAAATACAATGATGGAAAAGTGCTGAAAACCTAAAAAAAAACACATGCTGCAGGAAGCCAAAACAAATACACACTAAAAAACCATAAACACACAAACCCCACAAAACTAATGCAGTAGAAAAAACACAGCTTATCCTGTCAACAGAACAGGAGTTCTTCAGACCTCTAGGGGGAGAGATAAGTGGAACAGCATGAGCCTTGACTTAAGAGACAGAGACTAGACCTACGGACCAGATGAGAGGGAGAGTGTGAGGAGAAAGATGGAGTAAAGAGGCGCCATAAAAAGGCACATGTTCTATTTTGCATTTGGCCTTAGCAACAGATTTATCTAGCTGGGGTTAGCATGCTGGAGACTTTGACTTCTACTAGCAACAATGTAGAATGCAAGATCTTGCATTTTGTTGCTCTTTTATAATACTTAGCCAGGCCTTGGGACCACATACCAACGCAATATAATTACTGAGGACGTCTTACAGGGGTCTTACATCCATGTTCCTTCAATGTTCACTTATCCACATATTTAACCTGTCTTCTGCTGGAAACCATTAAAACAATTGGAGAAGGTGTCTGGTTGATCCATATGTTGTAAACAGACACCTGACAGTGTTAACTGTCACTTTCCACCCACAAAACACATCATCACTGTTTACAAACACAAAAAAAACCCTATAGTGTCCACTACCAAGGTTTTGACCAAGAGAATATTTACATATTGATCTGGCCTTGTACCACACACACACACACACACACACACACACACACACACACACACACACACATACACACACCCTTTCACTCTGAACAAACTCAAATGGCAAACTAACACTCCTCAGTCCGGTCTGTCCAGTGACAAAACTTAAATGAATCCTGGCAAGACAGCAAACAAGATCCACTATAGGTAGTTGTGCGCACATCTGGACTAAAGCTCCCAAAACTTTCTTGAACTTAAAAAAGACTCCTTTTGAACCCAACCAATTCTTCTTCCGGCAAAAGCCCAACATGGCAAAAGACAAATATGTAGTTATTAAGTTGATTACATCATGGTGACTTCATGTAAACTCACCAGACTGAAATACATACATAGATACATTCATTCAAAGTGTTGCTATATGTGTAGTTGGTCCAGTAAAGTTTTCTGAGCTTTAATCCAATCTGCAGATATTTTCCTTTTCTACTTACAGTAAAAAACCCAACTTACTGAACTGTCAAATCAACAAAGAATTATGTAACTCCAATGTAATTACTTGCCATTAGACTATTTGATACTGGAAAAAAATTACCAAATAACATTGTGTTACATTAAAGGTCTCATGTTGTATGAAAGTAGATGTCCATGTTTCTTGATTATAAAGCAGGTCTAGGTTCTGTATTAATACTGTGAAAGTATCAAAGCGCTCAGTCCACAGAGAAATGGCTCAGAGCCTCCTCTCTTCTGATTGGCTCACTGATCTGTTGTTACTAGAGCTCCAGAGAGAAGCCTGAGAGAGGAAATGTAAAACTACATTAAGATAGTTTTTGGTTCTTAAAACCACAGATTTATCTTCTTAGGGATCAAAACTTCAAATAAAACACAGGAGAAGTGTAAAATATGGAACCTTTAATGTGTTACACAATGATGCATCACTGGCCAAAACTGAACATGGTCTTCATGTGTTGTACTGACTGGTCACAGTAGACCTTCATTGCTTTCTCTCACAACAATAACACACACACACACATACACACACACACACACACACACACACACACACACACACACACGAGCGCGCGCACACGCCATGTGTCCCTTGGGATGTTTTGCTCATTAACTTTATTACATCCATAATTTTATGAGCTTTCTTGCCGGTTGTTATGATAATAGGTTTAACATCAGCGTGAAACCAGACTCTGCAGGTTTTATCTGCATACACACTCTAACGCATTGCACATGATAGTGTAAACACACACTTGATGCAAGTTTTATTGTACAGATGAGGGAACCTCATATCATGATAACACATGCGGCCGCAGCAGGTTTGCATTAAATCTCACCACCTCATCTGTGTTCCCTTTGTATTCTCTTTTTAGCGCAAGCCGCTCCGCATCAAGAATTGATGGAGGATGCAATAAAAGTTTAGAGACAGTAATATAAAGTCAGGAGAACATGATGACCAGGTAAGGCTTCCCATGACTGTTGTGCGATTTCCCTGTGGATTTAATGCGTGAGTTGAATGTAGAGGGTTTGATAGCTAGTCTTAAAAATGTTCCCCACAGGGTGAAGGATGTTCTAGATATTTTGGTTCATCGAGGATTCAGTGATGTAAGTGTGTAGTGATTGAAAAGACCTGTGGGAGAGGAAATAGATTTCTTCATCATAGTTTGATTAAAACAACTAATGTTTATTCATGTAATTATCACAAAATGAGTCATTTAAAATGGTTCTGTTACCAAATTATGAGTTAGGCAATATTTCTTCATTTCCCTAATGCTGAAAACCGTTGCCTCACAGATGTGACAGAGGATTAATCCTGAGAGTATGTCTCCTGTCATTGTGTCTCATCTCTCCTGGGTCTGTCGAGGTCAAAGGTTCATAACACAAGGGGTTGTGGGAAGTGAAGAGCCTTTTCGTCTTTTAGATTCAGCTGCTGTGGAGACGAGGTCAGAGCTTTCTCTCAGGAAAAGAAGTAATGTGAAAATTTTGAGGAGACATTTCTGATGAAAATGGACCACAGTGCAAATTCACAATCACAACACATACAGTAGAGTGTCTGTAATGCTCATTGTTTTTGGTTTTTACAGGTTTTTACATGTAGCACATATGCAGAGTTGTGTGTTCTGCTGCAAGAAGACACTGACTTCTGCAGTTTACAGTTAACACCAGCCTGCTGTGGGTTTGAAAATTAGGTGAAGTTAAGTGAAAATGTAGGAAAAATTCAAATCAGCCACTAATTGAGCAGCAGTGTCTGTTGTAGAGAGGAAAAGTGAATACCAAAGCAAATAGTACAGCGTTTTTGTGCTCCAAATTTAAGAAATAATAACAAAAAGGGAAAATGAAGAGTTTTAAAGCGATAGTTTGGGATATTTGATGAGGGGTTGTATGAGGTATTTATCTATAGTCAGAGTATTACCTGCAGTAGATGTGGATTGGAGACGCAGTCTGGAGTACTGTCACAGAAGCTGAGTGATGTACTGCTGTTAACAGGGCCATGGTATCTTTCATTGTCCACCACATATTGTGCTGTATCAATACTTGCCAGCATGTGTGTGTTATAAGGTATTCACACTGCATCTGCACATGTTAATTTGTGCTTTCTTGGTATGTTTGCGTGTCCAGATGGAATTTGCGAGCACATCCAGGTGTTGTTTGGGTCCAGCTGGCTTTCCTTAACTGCTGAGTGGGCAACAGATTTCTACACAAAGTCAAGTGCAGAATAATTTGATGATTTACACAGATGGAACCTGAGTATAAGTCTAAGTTTTGACTTAAAATGATCTTTGACTAAATTTCAGTAATTACATTAAACAGTAACCTCTCGCCTTCTCAACTGAGGAGTGACAGCAACATGACGTTTAGGTAATAATCTGAACCATCCAGTTCATGACAGATGTTTTATTTGATTTAATAAACACCTGTGTACTAACATAATTATTGGTGGTGCGGGGCTCCAGACCTCTAGGGGGCTCTCTACTTCTGAATAACATAAATTCAGATTTCTTTTCTTAATGATTTAAAGTGATTTCACAATCTTAGGGTTATCACCGCTTTTGAAGGTCCAGTTTTCATTTTTCTATATAATGCAACATTTTCAGGATTCATCATAGGCATCAGGAGCATTGTGGTGTTGACTGGCTATCACACTATTGAACCTGTGCTACCCTTTGGAAGCATATCCACACCGTCTGCTGTGGTTACAAGTGCCAAATGTAGCACCAAAACACTGAGCTCCATTACTGCTCCAGATGTTGTCTCAACATTACCTCAGTGTGAAACAATAAGAGTGAAGGAGGAAGGAGGGAGACAGGGAGGGGGCGTAACAGAGAAAAGAGGAAAGGAAAATGGAAACTGTGTTTTTATGGAGAGGAATTTATACAACATTGTGTAAAGAAAAGAAAACAGTTTGAAAACTGGTTTACTGAATCCTGGTTGATTCTCTGACACCGCACTGTTTTGTTTTCTTATTTGTATTACATTAAATGGCTATTTCCTTTATTTAGTTTCAAATTACAAATAAAGCCACATTTCACCCCATATTTGTGAGATGTGGTCTATCTTGGTGAAAGAACAAGCTGTAACTCTGTACATCTGAGGTGTTTTTTTTCTCCTGAGTGATTAAAAGGTTTTATTGAACTGATGGACCCTCACCTGCTCAATTTCCTTTTTCTTTGCTGTATCCTTTTATCTGCTGCCTCAGATCACCCACAGCACTCATCAAAGTTTCATCTAATCCAATCAGCTAATCTAAATAAATTATGTTACACCTACGTAAAAGTAAAATAAGATTGGAGAATTTATAGCACTTTTACTACTGTCTACATCTCCAATGCATGCTGATGTAATGATGTGTTGACTTTTCACTTTTCAACATTCATTTTTGAAAACAGAGTGAGACTTTGGTCCAAGGAACAAGGTCAGTTCACTCTAATAACCATGGCAGAAGTTAAAGTTTCATCTGATTACAGGTGACATGTCATGGCCTTTAATCTGGAGGTGTGAGATGGACAAGATTAGGAACTAGTGGTACGTTATCTGCCTGTGAAACACACTCCCAAGCACAGTGCAGGTAAAAGGAATTTCATTTATGGGATCACGATATCTGAACAAGAGTCAACAGCCAGGTGAGCAAAACGATAAAGTCACCATGTTAAGAAACTCACAATGACAATGCTAACACGCTGAGGTTTAGCAGGTATAATGTTTACCATGTTCACTGCAGTTTGGCATGTTACGATTTGCTCATTGGCACCAACACTAAACACAGAATCCAGCTGAGGTTGATCGGAATTGCCATTTGTAGTAAGTCATAAATTGAGGTACTGGGTAAATTAAAAGTCATGTGATCACCAAACTTCAAATAATTCATCATGAGGAGGACATGAATGTCTGGTTGTGGAAACTTTTTTTTAAAAGACCATGAAAGTCGAGGAAAAGTCAGGAGATCACCAGAGTCAGCAGGTTTCATCCTCTGGGAACCATGAATGTAGAGCTGTTGAAATATTTTAGTCTGAACCTGACTTACATCACCATCCCTGCAGCTACACCTCTGGCATTACTGAAATCTCTTGCTAGAGATAATGTCCTTGTTTCTCTGGATAATCCAAAAAACTTGTTTTCATAGAAACACCTTAATTAGAAAGTAGTTCCAATGATGACAAAATAAATTTAATATTTTACACTTTTTGTGTGTTTTATTTGAAGTGTTGATCCATACGAAGATATATTTGTGCTTTTAAGAACCCAGATCTATCTAAATGTAGTTTTACTCCTCTCTGGCTTCTATCTAGAGCTCTAGTAACAGAAGGTCAGTCAGCCAATCAGAAGAGAGGAGGCTCTGAGCCTCTCTTCTGATTGGCTGACTGTTTTCTGAGTGATCAAATAGAAATATAGCATTTCAGGTAAACAAATAGAGAAACCAAAAATCTGCAAGGTTGGATGTTGGGTCCAGATGGGTCGGGCTTGAGGCATGGCCAAGAGCAGGGACTGCTTTATTGTGACATCACAAAGTTCCAGAAGTCCTGACGGCTGGTTTTAAGGCTCAATGTCTGAATACAGGCTGTGTGTATTTCTCTGCGGACGAAGCGCTTTGATACTTTCACAATATTAATATAGAATATAGTCCTACTTTATAATGAAAAAACCCATGGAAATCTATGTTTATACAAGACGGGACCCTTTAAAATCCTGATGCCCACTCATTTAAATTAAAACGCTTAACTGTTTGTATATACCACTTAGGATGCCCAACAGGTACAATACTGTAACATATTCTTGAACAGGTGGTTCAGCTTCACCACGTTCAGACATTTGCAGCAGAGTACTTCGCTGTAGCTGCTAGTAATTAACTTTGTGTGTGCATGCATGCTTTTGTGCGCTGTGGGGCTGAAAGTGAGTTAATTTTCTATCCAGAGGAAAGAGATGGCTGCAAGTAATTATGGGACTCCATGGGGTGTACCTGGTGATAACTGTAGCAGATAGATTTAACGAGCAATGATCCTGGCCAGACGCAGACTTCACTCACACACATGCGCAGCACGAAAGCATTAAATTCATGTAAACACAGAGCAAAGCAGGCCAGCATATACACACAAGACATGCACCATTAAAGTTGTTTGTTTACAAAGTGCACAGAGCTATGTCTGACAGCGCATCTAAAAGTAGGTCATGGGGCTGGAAAGTTTGTACACTCGTTGTGTATCCATCCTCCAAATCAATAATTGGACCAGCAAAACCGCCACTCATCTTGATGTTGGTAGGTACCTATTAGTCTAAGAATTTACAGTAGAAAAAAGTACATTTCTCAGGTATACTAAAGGCTGTAGCAACCCTGGAGGATCATTACTGGTCTTAAAGCTGTTCTAATCAATATTTCATATTAACAGTGGCTGAAATGACTACACATAAAATGAAAATATTACCCGGTAGTAAAGAAGCCACAGATAAATCAAACCCAACTTTGCAATTCCCATGACCTCCGTGGAATATTTTAGAATATTTCAGCTTGTTTTGTTTTTACGCCCCACAACTTTTCAGTGTCTGTTTCCATGTTGTTGGCTGATTACAATGAAAAACTGACTGCTCAGCTTGAAAAGCAGCAACTAGCTGGTGAACACAGTGTAGCATTTAGCAGCTATAGAGTCATATATGTCCATCAGGATGTGGTGGAGATCAAAGCAAAGTGAATATTAAATTTACGCAGTTGGTTATTAGAACGACTCTAGATGAGCAGGATGTGTAAATAAGCATCTGTTTGTGAACATGTTGCCCTTTGTCACTGTTGTGTGTACAGCTTTTTGTAGTTTGGTGTATCATGACAAAAATGTGAATGAGTTTGGAACCTTTACTGATCATAGAGATGGACCATGTAAGTGGATAATGCTGGAGGACAATGGTGGGTGAGACTTGATGGAATCTATTGTGTTTATTGTGCTAGCTGTGGCTTTTAAGCTACAGACTTTTCAGAGCCACCTTACAAGCCAACAGACGGTGAACAATAAATAGACAACAGGTTTTCAGTGCCGTATCTGTGAGTGTTGGGACCGTTGGGACATGTGACCTGTTGATGGCACCAGGTGCAAAGTCAGAGAATCATCAAATAATAAGGGAAGTGATATCCTCAAAAATCCCATGATCAGACCAAAAACAGCAATTGACTGAGTCGTGTATTTAGTGCTTGATATAGATAACTTCTTCCTTTGTGCCATACAGCTCCATTGTTGTCCAAAAACTATGGAAGCATATAAATAAGTGACACTGATACACTGAATGTTTCTTCATTACCCTGAACATGGACTGCTTGTTTTGAGTCAATGCCATGTTCACAGTGCTGCTGCAGTAAATGCTTTCCCTGGCTGAAGATTCGTATTTTCCTCCCTTCTCTTGTGTTTCCCTTGGGTCTCGTCCTGCCCTGTTTGTCTGCATATGCGTGTGTGTGTGTGTGTGTGTGTGTGTGTGTTGGGTGTGTCTACCTCTCCTGGCGGTCCTACACACCTGACGGCAATCTACTCATCCCCAACTGTTCACTCCTCGCCAGATTCCTCAGCCTGCTTCAGTAGTAGCAGCACATAGGCCACCAAGTATTTACTTGAGATATCTTTTGTGTTTTCCCTCGAGCTCTTTGCTAATCTGATTCACTCTTCTGCCTCAGTGATCCCTTGAACCAGACCAGAACTCCAACCCACACTGCCTCCTCATCTGCCATACTACACCTCAGACCTCAGTCTTCAGTTGGATGCCATCTCACCTCCTCCCCCAGCCTGTCTCCACCCTCACCCTTCACCCACCGTTAATCCCATTCTACTATTTTCCGATTTAATACCTTTCCATTTCACTCACTCAGAGTCTAGTGTCTGCATCTGGGTCCAAATACCTGAACCGTCACAAAATGTACTTAAACTCCTGTTTGACTGAAGTTTGCTCAAAACTACAGTGCCGAATCATAACTGAAATTATTTATTTGTTATTTGTTTTTTTATATTTACGTCTTCAGTAGGAACAAATGGACATGGGGCTCACAGATAGGGAGGTGTTGAGAGATGGACTGGATGGTGGTTGTAGTATTTGTAAGTGATCTGACAATATTTGTGTCCTTTAAGTTAGGATTCATGTTATGGAGAACATTGTTACGTGTGCTTAATTCCAGCTATTCATCCAATGGTTGGCAAGGTTTTTTCCCTCTGGACCAATGCATCAGACAGTATCACTCCGTGAGACATGTCTTTACATCATTTCAGTCCTGCATACCTTCTCTTTGTGTTGAAAGCTTGCAGCCCTCAGCGATGCTTCCTCAATTAACTGATCATGAGGACTCAGATGAAGACGGAGTAATTATCACTTGGTGTCAATTTTGGCCAATTACGCCTGCGATGGGATGTCAGTTGCTGTCACTTCATTTTCAGTCTTAGAAACAACTTAATCCAAGTCCCCAAAAACACCTCATTAAAGTCTGCCATCAGTCTCTGTTCTGACATTTAGGTGATGGGATAAAATCCATCACGGAAAAAAAAAACAAAAAACTGTGGTGCTGTGAACAATGAATTTCCTCTCAGCGTGATGACACCATCGCCTGCTTGGTTTCCTATAGGCTCTACACGCTGCTCGCTACTTCCCCCCTGCTCTTCGGCTGGCTTCCTGGCAGTCGGCCAGACCGCTCTCTCCCTTCTCTGCTCTGCTGCCTGTCCCACATGAGACAGGAAGCAAGGCTCTATGGACAGTGACCTCACTGCAGGAAGAGAGTAGAGCGTGTGTGTGTGTGTGTGTACCCTACGTGTGTGTGTACATGTGTGTGCAGAATGTTCAGATAGTCAGCTAATTGTATAAATACCTGTCTCTGCATAAAAAGCACTATTTTGAATATTTTCAGAGCATTTTTTTAATGTGTACATGTCCAGCATGGCTTGTTAACACACTCAACTAGAGGTGAACACACAACAACACAAATGTATAAAATCTTACATTTTTCTACACAAAAAAAAAAA
>NW_019525450.1:2000416-2000922 GCF_002814215.2 Seriola lalandi dorsalis
ACCTCATGTGCTGCTTGTGCTTGTTATGGGGTTGGGGGTTGGGGGGGGGGCTCTCTGAAACAACATGACATTTTCCACTGTAGCATTCCGCATGTCACTTCTATTGCAATTTGCTATATACCTGCAGCACCTGTCGCAGAAGCACACTTTGAAAACGTACTATTTTTAGGTGATTAGTGCTTTGCTGCGCTCTATCATACACAGAAGGAGAAAACAAAGAAGGAGAGCAGTAGAGAAGGTAAACCATTACAAAGGTCGTGAACCAGACGCCTCTTATAGCCCGCTGTGCCCTCTGGGAACCCAAGAAACACAATTTCCCATGAACTGTCAACATTTGCCGTGGTTGCACCATGCGTTCCTCATATTTCTGGCCAGGTCTAGCCACATAATATTTCAATAGCACCTCTTATGGTGACATGATTGGTACTTGTGGTGTGCATCATCTAAGAAGAGGTTTAATCCACACCTACGCAGCTGCATGACAAGAATAGATGAGAACGAGACAG
>NW_019525450.1:2000972-2106325 GCF_002814215.2 Seriola lalandi dorsalis
AATCAAAAAAAAAAAAAAAAAAAACCTAATTGGAATGTTATTAACAAAAAAATGTCATATCAAGTTTGGAAAGAAAAAAATAAACAAAATCAAAATAAGACAAATTATCAAGGACAAACAATTACGTCTTGATCGTCTGCTGATTTCTTTTTTTTTGTTTTTTTTTGCATTTTTTCCTCCATCTCGTCTCAATCAGGGACGATGATAAAGTTGTTTTTTTTTTTCCGAAAGTCACTAAACCATTACTCAGGTAGTAATGAAGAGAGAAGTTCAAGAGAGCCTAGTGTGAGATGCCAAGTATCGATGGTCAGTGCAGAATTGACTGATTCCCAACAAAAACCTACTCTCTACTGTAGCTGCAGTTAGTGGATGACAACAGTTTTCTTAAGTTCAGCAGCAGTTTCAGTCTCTGCGTGAAGCACGGCGAGAATCCGCTGCGCTCGTCCTGGAGAGAGGAAAGAAAAAGCGACGACACATGTGCTGAGAGTCATTTGTCAGCCTCGGTTTCTGTTTCATCCCCACGATGAGAGGACGACTTGACCGAATTATGATTTAGAATGAGTGGTTTCAGAGTGGATGGGGCTCAGTGAGCGAGGTGAGATGCACTCTGGGGGAAAGAGAGAAGCATCTGGACAACCCACAATCCTTTAGGGTCGAGCCATCATGAACCACAGAGCTGACCAGAGTGAAAGTCTTACTGTACTCCGTCTTTTTTTTCTATTATTTGATCTTTTCAGTCTCTTTAATTTCTTTTTTTATGGATGTGGTTTTTTTCTTCGTACAATTCAGCTGATGCAGTGGCTTTTTTTGAAGCTTCTGGTTATTAGGCAGTGCAGGAACACACTGCGACCGCAGGAAGCTAAAACACAGGAAAAAAGTAAACAGAGTGGAATAGCACAGACGCAGCTGAAAGAATACCTGCCTCATGAATGATTGTGGAGATTTAAACAGAGATGTTCATTAAGATATAACAAAAACAGAAAGGTATAAAGCCTGCGCTCAGAGCCAAAACGGCGAGGCTGAATGAGGAAAGCTTAACGTGCAGTGTTTACAGAAATACATCCTGTGAGAGATGAAAGCTCAGACAAGCTCAGCGATATGTCCTAACCTCACCTAAACTTTGCATCAAGGGCCCGCACTTCAAAACACACAAGGCATTAACATAAAAGAACCTCAGCTTTTACATTTAAATGTGACAGGTCTTTGTTCGACAAACTGAGAGCCTGACAGGTACAGTGTTTGTAAATGAAGCCTTCCACTGTGTTAAATGTTGCTGAACAGGGAGGAGGTGGATCTAAAAACAGGCTCTGCTCTGTGAGGCTGGACCTTGGCCTGGACTAGTTTCCTACGGGAGGGAGGAGAGGGGAGGAAGGTGAGGTTGGGGGAAGACAATAAAGTGTTTGTGTCTGTGTCTGTGTGTGTGTGTGTGAGTGTGTATTAGGGAGAGAGAAAATAGGGGGAGGAGAAAGAGTGAAAAGAAAGAGAGAAAGACAGAGAGAAGGCCATTGTTGTTGTTATGATCCCCCTGGGCTCAGAGGGCTGGGCTGAGTATGCAGAGGGGTGGGGATAAAGACAGTGTGGGAAATTTACAGTCAGAAAACAGTCAGGCCTCGCTTGTAGAGGGTAGAGCTGATTAAGTCGACACACTCGACACGCACACACACACACACACACACACACACACACGCAAACATTCATCAATCAGCCTTGACATATTGCTCTCCTCTCTGCTGCTCAGTGTCCTGAGACAATGAACTGAGCTAAATTCAATCCCAGTCAGTGTGACCGCACAGAGAATCTCTCTCAAAACTGCTTTGTCACCGAAAAAAACTGTAAAAGCAAATTCAAGTAAAAGCGAACTCAGGTATCTAACTCTATATAGGTTTCCAACTTTGAAGTGGTTACTTTAAGCTTTGAAGTGGTTCGCTCCCTGTGGGCTCTGCGTTTGGAGGTTACTGAGGAGGAAAAGGAGGCTCCGTACGTCCAACGTCGTGTCAGTGAGTCTGCATTTTCCCAGCCTGTCCAGACGCTCGGCTGTCTAAGAACTCACTGATGCGTCTGTGGGACCAGTGGAAGAGCAGGACAGGAGGAGACGAGGGTGGGGGGTGGGGTGGGGGGGTGTGCTTTTAACACTGATTAGCTGCGTCCGCCAACCCCCCCACCCCCCGCAGCCTTGACGATGAGGAGGTGAGCGATGGACACAGGACACCGTTTCCTGGCAACCGCTATCGACTGGCCACTGGATCAATCTCCAGACTTCTGGTGATGGCTGATTATGCTCTTCCTTTTTTTTTTTCCCCCTTTCTTTTCACTACAGTGTCCTGTTAACTTAAACTCTGTGTGTCTCACCTCAACCTGTTTTCACCTCGCTGGAGAACATCAGGGTTACGTGTCTGCTCAGTCTGTCAACATACAAAGGGAAGACAGATGAACTGCTACTGCTTCAGAATAAAAGATGGAATCTATATGTTGATGTTAACCTGTTACCTGACGCCCCCATTTTGAAAATAATATACCCAAAATAAAAAGGTCACTGCTCTTCAATCTTTTTGATTACAGTCATAATCTTGGTCTATTTTGAAAGGTAAGTCTTTAAATTTTACAACCAAAAAAACCAATTCTGTGCCAACAACTGCTGCAGTGATATACACAGACACAATCAGGAGACTTAGAGCTTTCAAACAGGGTACAAAACACACCTAAAAGTAGTGCTACCAAGGCCGAAGCATCCCATGCGTGGGACTGTGTATTTTACAAGGTTCAAACATGTAACGGGGCAGATACACAACCACAAGCGAAGCACTTACAGTGAGCATTCCCACAAAAGGTCTGTCACCTACTGTAAGCTTAAGTTTCCTCTTTGGCCAGCACTGTTGTTGAGCTAGCAGGAGAATTTGGGTCACATGGGCTGTTGCCAGTGGGAGCCATCAAAGCCCCCCCCCCCCCCCCCCCCCCCCCTTCCCACCCCTCCTTATTCCTGAGATCCAAACTTTGCAAGCTTAGGCAGAGAGGAGGTCAGCCTCCCGCCCCCTTCCGTCTTTCCTTGTCTCAGCTGCAGGAAATTGGGTCTCTCCTCGCCCTCCCCGTCCACATCTGTGTAACCTGAGCTGGGCGAGCTGAGACCCCTCTGGTCAAGAGTGGCAGCTTACTTCATGCTACCTCAGATAAGCCTTCCTCCGATTCATATTTCAAGTCACACTCCCAAGTCTTCCACCCCCACACTCTCGCTCACCTCAGCCTGCTTTTTAAACTCAAAACCTTATTTTTATAAAAAAAAAAAAAAAAAACAAGGATGAGAAAAATGTTTTGTTTTCAATTACTGCTAGAATTTTATGAAATCTTCAGATAGGGTCATTCCACAAGTATGTGGGTAAAGCCACCTGACACACACAAAAAAAAAGATTTTAAATAATTGATTTTCAATGTTTAAGCCCATTTACTTCTATTGAAAAATGTAGTAATCTTTTTACACCAACCATTTAGCAAAACATGCTGTTTTTTTTATGTATGTTTCCATGGCAACCGGTGGTTTCCATTCATGTCTTTACAGTATAAAAATCAAATTTAAAACTTGTTTGAGTTGTATAATCCATCAAAGTGAACATCAAGTCCGTCAAAGTTACTTAAGTTATTTTTGTGGTTAAACAGTGTGATAACTGATTTTCATACTCTGTTCAAATGAATGGAAACCAACGGCCACCAATGGTAGAAAACATACATACAACAATGTAAAACTCCACGGCAAGCATTTGAAAATGGTTGGCAATGATTTGTGATTGAAGTAGCTTCATGGCATGGCCCCTTTAATCCTTGGCTAGTCATTATGAGAAGTTAAGATGGACATTTTTCTGTGCACGCACTCCTCCTCCATCCTGTCTCTGGTGTTGCGAGATGAAACGGGAGCGGGGAGTGTTTTGATTCTGGGAGTTCAAGGTTTAGTTTAGGGGTCACAGGGGTTAACAGCATTTGCACACACCTGCTGTTTTTTAATGAAGAGGATTAGTCTGCGTTCACATGAGCCCGAGCCCACCCTGGTGCTTCACAGCTTCGCTATCTTCATAACAAAATTGTCCTTTAAAAAAAACAAAGAAAAAAACACTAGCAGTAAAAAAAAAGTCTTGTTATGAACTGCATTGCAGTGTAGTTGCTCCCTGCGAATGCTGCGCTGCATTTCTTGGGTTACATCCTATGCTGAAGTTAAAGGCCACAGCTTTGCTTTGTTTCTCACACACACAGATGCAATGAATGCTACCTCTCCTGTGCTATTTCACAGTGAGCTGACTTTTTTTTAAATTAACCATTAGTCTGTCTCCTCTGTAGCACAAATAAAAGCTCTTATTGTTGACAGAAAAACAGAGGCTCTCTGAGAATTAGCCACATAAATGAGCGTTAAAGGAAACAGTCCCCTTTAAAGTCTGTTTACCGTTTCAGCCAAATAGGTCTTTAAATGGTTTCCAAGTATGGAAAGAAAGAAGGTATTGGACCTATTATCTAACTGTGTGGGCACAGGATAAAGAAGGAAAACAAGGTGGTAGCGGCATGAATTTAAAGGATAATTCTAGTGTGTCACAGCTGTGAGTTTTATTTTTGTAGTTTTAGCTATCATTTCTATCTGTTTATCATATTTAAAATGATTGCAGATATCTGTGAACACAGCAGAATGGCGGCAACAAAGCCTGACGAGGCAACAAACACGATCAGTCAGACAATCGGCTAAATTTAAAAGAAGTAATTCAACATTTTGTTTGCTTTTTCACTGAGAGTTAGATGAGAGGACTCATCAGGGGGAAACAGGAAGTCTGGCTTTGTTCAAAGCTAAAGAAATCTGTTGAATTATTCCTTTAACCCCTTTTTCCTTTCTTTTAATTTGGATGTCATCCTCGCTCTACACCTGAAACTGTGGGTGCACAACTATGGCGAGTAGTGCAGATCAAAGTGAAGCCTTGAACAAAGTGGAACCCGGTCTGTAGACTGATTTATGTTTGTAACAAACATTTTACTGCCCGTCCTCATTTACTCTGCCAGATAAATTGGGCTAACCTCGGAGTTGTGACTGATTTCTTTTTAGCAGTATCCTCAGATTCCCACATTCCCAGATCTCTGCAATTAACTTGGTGAGTGCAGTGTTATTATACCCATCAAAATCAATGGCCAAAACCTCAAAAATAACAGGGTTAGTTGTACTAAATTGGACTTATCTTTTACTGTATAACCAAAACGGTGCCTGTATGAACAACAGAGCTCCAACCTTCAGATCTTAACCTTCCAACCATCATCAGACAGAGTCAAAAGGGCTCACACTAGGCCTCCAAACACCTCGTACTGTCAGCTACCGTGAAATATCTGATATGATCAAACCCTGTTTCTCTCTAACTCGTCCCTCAGCCCATGACAAACTGTGCTGCAGAGAGAAGGGAGGAGACAGAACAAGGTGAAGAAGAGGATGATGAAAGGAGGAAGGTACTCTACTAAACCCTACTTGTGTAAGCGGTTCATTTATAAATCCGTTCTGACCCTTTGCATGTCTTTCATTTTGCAGCAACTGTGATAGCATAAGCAGATGTCGAGCTATCGGCGAGGAAAAAGCCCCTACTGAGATTAGGGGAAGGAGGAGGGCGGTCCAAACCCGGCAGAGAGAATAGAGCGGCCTTCCTGGTTTAGAAATAATAATAATAACAACATAAAGTCACACAAAATGAACCAAAACAAAACGAGAAAAAAAAATACAATGTGCAAACTTCTCTCATATAAATAGACTACAGTCAACGCATTGTAGAGCACCATGGGAGACAAGAGGAGGTTAGGATGGTGTGTGGATGTGTGTGAGTGTGTGTGTGTGTGTCAGACATGATTTATGCTTGCTTTTAGTGTGTGTGTGTGTGTGTTTTATCAGTACAGTATTTGCATGGATCTACTACCACATGTACTAAGAATTGCAGAAGCCACTGAGCACAGAGACTTGAGACAGATGGATCACTCGTGGGGGGAGGGGGATTAGAGGAGGCGGGTGTCTAAAGTCCAATTTAAGTTCAAAGTTCAGCGTCTCCTAATGTCAAGGGTCACACCCAGTCCTGCAGCGAGCGCTTGCAGTGCACCAGCAGCCGCGGCGCCCCTTTGCTCTGCAGCGTGTTGATGATGGCGTAGATCAGTCCCAGGATGCACAGCACCAGGACCAGCGGGATGGTTACCATCAGGATGTTCATGGTCCGCTCCTCGCTGTCGTCCACCTTCAGCACCACGTCCACCTCGTTGGTGTCTTCCTCGCGACCCTCGCGGTAGTCGTCATCTTTGTCATCTGATCCTTTTCCCGTGTCCTTGTCTGTCCCGCCTCGATCCGTTCCGTCATTGTCTTTGCCCTTGTCGGCGTCACGTCCGGCATCTGGGTTGAACGGTGGACGGTTCACATCTGGGAATTTGGGTCCCGAGTCTGTGTCCGTGTCTCTGTCCGGATCCAGGTCCACACTGCAGCCCATGAAGTCTCTCAGGATGGACTTGGGGTAGCCAGGCTCGCTCTTCATGCGGTGGTTGTCAAACTTCCAGTATTTAGAACCCTTGTAGAAGAAGGTGTAAGCTGGAGAAAGAAGCAGAGCAGATGTAAGCAAACACAACCATGTGAAGACAGACAATTTAAATGAACAGTTCAACATTTAAGCTGCTTTCCCATTTTCCCAAACGTTAGAGGAGATTGATACCACCCTCAGATTTGTGCCATTAAGACCAGATGCAACGCACACGTGTTTATCCCTATAGACTAGATCAGGATGAGACTTACGCACATTTTACATGATGTCGTCATCTTTAAGACACATGAACGATGAAATGCACTGTGATTTTCTCAAATTCATGTCAGAAATGTGTAATGCATTAGGGGAAATGTATTGCATTTGTTTTTCTTTAGCCTGCAAACTAATTTTTAAAGTCGCGGTTCAGACAATGGATGACAACCTGAGTGAGGGGAGTGATATCGCAGCAGTACAGCAGTTACTTGGATGAAAACAACAATGACAACAACTTAGAAGATTGAGACACAGACTTCGACCTTCTAAGCTGCTAACTGGCTAGCCGTGGTGGGAGACATGTCGGAGGAGGAGGGGGAAGAGGAGGAGATTTTGGCAGGTAAAAGCCAGTGTCACCGCTAGCCAGAGGTAACTATTCACCTGATGCAACGCCTTTATGAGGGGTTCTTGTAAATCATTACATTAACCCTGGTGTTCATTAACATTTAAAAAAAAAAAATCAATAAACAATGCTTTGGAATGCTTTTCTAGAAGGCGCCTTTGGTTGTAATGGCTTAATCTGGATCCAGCAGCTGGTTATCTTAGCTTAGCATAAAGACTGGGAGCAGGGGGAAACAGTTAGAGCGGCGCTGACCTGGAGTCTCCACTGGTGGCATGAAAGGGCAGCTGGAAACAGTCTCCATACTTTAACTAAGCCAACCAACTGCTGGGTAATTCCACTCTAACTTAGCACAGCAAAGTGAAAAGCACAACACATGCAGGCTCAAATTCACTTCCCAACACACACACACACACACACACACACATACACACACACAGATAAACACACCATCCCCTCTCTCATGATGATTGCGTGACCACGCCCTAATTCTTTGTTTCAGTCTGCCCCAGCCCCTCCTTGCCCTTTTTCACACACGCACACTCCCAGAAAGCACTCTTCTTGTCTTAGCTCACCTCCATCATCGCTGAGGAAGGCCCCCTTGGGAGCAGAGGGCACCGACGATCCCCACACGCTGATTGGTTTCGGGTATCCTCTGTCAGCTGAGCGCGACTGCTCGTTGAAACGCCAGTACCTGCAGAAAGCAGCGGAGAGAAGATGGTTGTTACTGTTTATCTGCTGTCTAAACCAGAGCGTGGTGAAGGCCTAGAGTACACAGTGTGTATATATAACAGTAAAGCTTCCAAAGAACATTCAAAGCTGTTGAGTGTAAATGCACTAGAAAACCTGAAGCAACCTCCAGTGTATTTACTTTCCTGTGAGTATTTTCATAAAGAAGCTCCTCTTGTGTTATTTCTTTTCTGCAGCACAGTAAAGGGGGTTCAATATGTTTTGTATCGTCCACAGAACTTTCTAACTTTATTAATAAAGAGCTGCACAAATGCAGATGCTTCTCTCCCTCTTGTATAACTTACTGTAATACTTATAGAGCCATGCTGTAATTAAATTGATAACATAAATCATTACGTAATTTCATTCTACATATGGAATTAAAAGACAGTAACCTCCTGGTGGACAGAAATAAAACTTTAAACTCTTTACACATAATCATTTCAAACTTCAGCACCACAATAAAATAGAAGATATACAGTAAATTTGTAGAAATACATGAGAAGATTGTTTGAATCTAAAATCAGAACTCAATACATGAATTAGAAGGCTGTAGTTGTAGTTACCAGTCTCCTTGAAAGAAGTAAGTGAAGCCGGATGGCTCCCACCAGATGGCTGTGTCTATTCGGTCGTAGGGAATTTCTTGACCATAATCAGTCAGCTCCTGTGGATAGCCAGGCTCCAGGTTAGCCTCCCTGAAAAGCCAGAATCTGTTTCCTGAGGAGAGGAGAGGAGAGGAGAGGAGAGGAGAGGAGAGGAGAGGAGAGGAGAATGTTAACATGTACACTTATTTGAGTCCACACACACATATACGACATACACACTCTGACAGGCACAGACACTTTTAATTTGCTGGCGCAGAATATGTTGAATAATTGAAATTGAATGAGGAATAAAAAGAAAATACGAAACAATACGAGAAACCAATGCCGCATTTACACACACTTGTAAATTATATGAATGTAATAATGATTTGTTGGCAGGCAATCAAAAACACAGCAAAACCGAGTACAACACCATTGACTGGAGTTTGGGTTTGGCTTGTAATTATCCATTAGGAGCGGCTTGTCTCATGTCAGGCTGAAGCAGATTTCTCGCTGAAGGGAAGGTTTTATTATTTTCACCGTGTCAGACAGGGGTACTCTGTTTCTCCTGGCACCATCACATCTCTCCTCTTGGCTTCAATCTGCCTCTCCCTCTCTAGTAACCCACCCCCCCAACCATCCATCCACCCATCCACCCACCTCTAGCCCCTTGCGCCTCGTTTAAAATGAAAGCTCTCCACTCAGCATCTGGAGAGAACAAGAGGTTGACGCAATGCTTCCCAGGGTGCCTGCGGTGCACGGCCCTGATGCAAAATCCCATGACTTATTCCATGACTTTCCACGGCTGAGCCCGAGTGTTTCAGTGACCGAAAGATTCGATTGCTTCCTGCTATGTAACTGTTGTTTTTCTACAGGGATAAACAGTGTGGTTTCTGTCACAGTTAGGTTTTTTTTTAGGATGAAAACAGCTGTGAAACCTCTGGGTAATACAACAGCTGTGTAAGAGAGCTGGATGAATACAGTTTTGAATGTTACTGCACTGAGAGTTTCTCTTACTTCCCAAGTCTGGACTACACCTTCCCATTTATTTCTATTAAATACATTCACCATTGTCCCTTCTCAATAAAGAGTCATTCAATGAGTGCAACTTGAAGAAAATGACACAGTACTCTCTAAGCGGGTACAACAGTGTGCTGGCTGACGTCACCAGCTCAGGTGAACTCAGGTGACTATACTTCACAACAACTGTGCCTGTTATCCTCGCTGTTATTTTCTGTATACGTATAATGAATCTGATATCATACACTACACTGCCTCTGTTTATATTATGTAATTATTAGGGCTTAACTACTAATTGAAATATTATCCAAATCCCTGTTACAGAGAGACCATCAGCCTATAAATCATATTCTCAAAACATAAGAGAACATGCTTTTTTGGTACAAGACCCAACAAAAATCCCATCATCATCATTTTCATATTTTTTTCAGTGCAAATGAAATGCAAAAACGACTTATATCGTTGGACTTAATAATAAAAAAATAAATAACAGAAAAACAATTCACACAGTCATTATTGGTTATTGATAATTACTACATTTACAATATTTTTCACCTGAAAATAAATTTGGGGCCAACAGCTGAGTCAGCTAACATACACTCTGGCCTCATCACTTGCCATAAGGAAACACTGAGCTCACCACAGCAGGGAGTGGGGAGTGATGACAATCATTTCTATGATAGTTGTGGGTTTTGTTGTTCGCTGCCATTACTGCTGATTGATGAGAAATGTATCAAACACAACCAAATCACACAAGTAAGCTACAGAAGCATCCCTCGAGAAAAAGACACCTCCACTTGGCAAGATGTGCAGAACTTTGGTCGTGATTCATGAGCTTTAGGACAAAAAAAAAATGCAGATTAAGATTTGTTATCAGGAAGTCAAGCTGTTGTTGATCCTGATTGGTCCATTTAAATGTCTAGGTAACAGGTTGACCCTTTCTCTTGCGCTCCCAGGTTTCCTTTTTTCTTACAATCCTCTTCCTGCCTCTTGTTCTTTCTTTGCTAATGGCAAGCAGCCAAGTGTCATACTGAGAGATCTGCCAATGACATCATCCTCCTCATCATCAACAGCTGCCCCAAAACCCTGTGGCTCCCCCAGTTCGAGCTGCATTAAAGGCTGCGTTCTTTCTTTTTTCGTTCAACAACTTTATCCACCATTGTAAAACACAAGCTGCTCTCAGGGACTCGCAGTATAAATAATGAGCTGTGCTGGAGGAGATTTATGCTCTGCATGTAGAATACATTATGTACTGCTGCCTTCTTGAAGAAGTGGGGGTTTGTAATGTATATCTTAAACATTATCTGCACGAGATGAAAAAGTCTCCACAATCTGTTTTACTATTTTGCTCTCAAAGTGACAGCTAATAATACCAGAAAAATATTATTCAGAACAGAGCCAGGCCTGTTTTTACAGCAACAATAAGCAGAAGTGGTTACCAGTGGATGCTACGTTCATGTCATAAAAGAAATTGGAGAGTGGAGACATTGCAGTTCGCTGGAAAGGGAAGAGGAGCACAGAGGTTTGATGATCCTCTGAAAGTCTCACGCCATCATATTGTAATAACAACAAACACTCATGAAAAACTGAGCTTGTATAATTTATAAATATCTTATAATTTATCTAACTGAAATAAGGAATTTAGTTTAGATAACTGAAGGTTTCTGTTTGTGTTATTGTGAGGGAGCTGGGAATCATCCCCTTTACTGAGATGAAACACACACACACACACACACACACACACACACACACACTGACTGTGTAAAGTTGGACAAACTGATACAGGAATTTAAATTTTCTTATGTTGTGCTTTAATTGTCTGAACCCCACTAACCACTCTCTCTTTGGGGTTCTACTTCCTGGGGCGTGTTTTTATGGAGCGCACACATGAAACTGCAGCTTCGGGGCTTCAGCTGATGCCAGTTACCTTGTTAGGCTGAACCAAGTGGTCAGAGAGGAGAGAGGGGAGGGGGGAAGAGGGTTTTGGTTTGGTTTGGGCTTTTGTTCAGTATTTCTTGAGATGGTTATGTATTTCATTTATCCTGTGTTAGGCATTAGTCATGTGCATGGTGTGTATGCAAATACTTATAATGTTAAATTGTAAATATATTTGCTGAATGTAGTGGGAGTGGTCATGTGTCCTGCAGTGTAGAATTGAACTGGCACATATACCAGGTGAGAAAGCAGCACTGAGTGTCAGAGAGAGAAAGAGAGAGAGAGAGAGAGAGAGAGGGTGTCCGGTTGTCTGCAGTGGAAAAGCTGTATCGCTGTCCACCAGGCCCATACATGCTTGTAAGATCTACACCATGTTTTTGTAACCTCTTTGAAACCTTTTCTGGCACAAGTAAAAAGAAAAACTCAGAGATCTGGAAGAAAAAAAAAAAAAAAAAAGCCCTGTCTGATGCTGTTCTTTCCTCCGCCACACCTTACACCTCAATCCTGCTGGCTTCCATCCTGTTTGTAAGGGCTTACCTCCATCTAAACCTTACACTTACGTAATGTGAAATAATACGACACAAGTACAGGCACTGACCAGCAGCAATTCTCTGCTCTTGTTCTTACAGTAATGAGTGATAAATAACAAATAATCAATCAGATCATTTGACTGTCTCCACTAGGCTGCAAGGCACTTATGAAGAAGATTATCAGCAGTGCAATTTTGTTTATGACTGTAGGATACTGTCAGTCTGAGTGGGGACGTCGTCATATCCTGTTTCAGAGTTGTGTGCTTAGGCTCGTGCATCCATCAGTGTGGTCGTGAGTATTTGCTGCTTACCTTTAAAGAAGACGAACCTGCCGTCGTGTCTTTCATAGGCAGCGTCTATGTCTCCAGGCAGACCCCTCCAGAAGTGACCGATGGGCATGGGGTAGTTATCCAGAACCCTGTTCCTACGCACCCGCCAGAACCAACGGCCCTGAGGAGACAAAATTGACGAGCGTGTTTGAGTGTGTCATTTCTTATTGTCGGTTAAACACATCTCACTTTAAAAAACATTCCTGTGCTGCTGTAGGAAAATAATTTTTAAACGTCACATTGTGTATGAAGTAGATGTTTTCATTATAAAGCAGGTCTAGGTTCTATATTACTACAGAGAGGAGCTATAAGAGTACATTCATATGGTTTTTGGTTCTTAAAACCAACAAATATATCTTCATATGGTTCAAAACTTCAAATAAAACACAGGACAAGTGTAAAACTGGGGACCTTTAAGACTGTTGTAATGCTTGTTGGTCATTATGCTGAGCAAACTGGGCTCTGCAGGATAACTAGACCAGAACGTACAATAAACTAACAATAGCGGAACAGTAGCAGGCTAATAATAGTCAGTCTTCGCTCTGCTGGCTTTATCATGTCCCCATACCCCTCTCTCTCTGTTGATTACAGCCTGCTGCAAATGACTATAAAGACCTGTTAGAGGGATTTCAATGTCAAATCAGCATCACAGTAGCATATTTTAACCTAACCACAGAGAGAAACTTCTGCTTGTGAACATTAATATCTGTATATGCTGTGCACACAGGCCAGCAGGCAGATTTACACCAGAAGCCCTCAGACTCATTCATAAGTGGTGAGTCAGTAGCCCTGCTTGTCCTGGATAATGTAACGGTAAAATGCTCAGTGCTGCTTCTTTCTGGCAAGCACACCTCGTTTCGTCCTTCACGTAGGACACACTGGCAGACAGCACGGCGCGGCACGGTATGGAATGGAACAGAGATGGAGATGGGCTGGCGAGAGCCGAGAGAAACGTCAACAGGGCCGGACCGAACGGGCTGCCTGCTCTTCGATCTGTGTGGTCTGACAGGCTCCTTGCGTTGACCAGATTAAGACTGAATTGACCATATTAGTCCTCAGCAGAACAGACCAGACCTCAGTGAGGGAGGTTCAATACTGAGAGCGGCTCAGTGTGCTCTGCTGCCTGTCTGCATATCCAGCTCTCTGCTGAGAATAAATATAAGAAGTGAATAAAAGAAAAGAGCCATTTCTCTCCACCATGATAGCCCCTTTCTTCTTTTAATGGACAGGACTCTGTGGAAAAGACAGAGTGGTTCTGATGTGCTACAGTTTACTCCCACGCATACAGAAGATAAAGTAACCAACTTTGCTTATGAATAATGTCTATCATTAGCACGGTAACTACAGTTTCTGAACAGTGGAGGCATCACTTCCAAACTGGTACAGGGACTTTGTACAGCATGTTGGGAGATTATCCCAAGCTAAGCACTGAATGACAATGAAACAGTCACTGCTAGATGATCAAATTTTGAGACAATCATATCAGAACTGAGTCACTTATCAATCTGTGTTCTCTCTGACACACTCTCTGACCATGAGACGATCAAGAAGTGAAAGAAGACACAAGAAAGGACACAAAGCTGCAGCATTTCCAGCCATTGTTCTGTCTCTCTCTCCTCTATAAATGGTGTTTACAAAGCCTAGGATCAGATCAACGCTACCAATGCTAGCAGCTGTGTGAGGCAAAGAGGTGCTTTGAACTAAAAGCTAATGCCAGTTTAGCAGGTATAATGTTAACTATGTTCACCATTTTAAATTAGCATGATAGCATGCTAACAATTGCTAATTGGCACTGAACACAAAGTATGGCTGAGGCTGGGGGGAATGTCATTAGTTTTGCAGGTATTTGATCATAAACCAAAGTATTGGACAAATTAATCCTGAGTCGGGATGAGACTCTGAACCAAACTTCAGGGAGATCTGTCCAATAGTTGTTGGGACATTTTACAAAAAAAAACAAAAAAAAAAACTGATTGTCACAGCGGAGGAGAAGTCAGGGGATCACCAAAGTTACTAGGATTAATTCTGATATGCCTCTACAAAATTGGATGTCAATCTATTCTAGTAGTTCAACAACTATTAGAGACCAAACTAGTGGACAATCCGTGGAGCACCCCTGCTAGCGTGGCTGAAAAATGAATAAACAGAGCAGTAAATGTTTAAACATTGGGATCTTGAAATTAACTTTCAGGTTCAGCTGCAAGTGGCAGATAAATAAATGATAATTTCATAGCAAAACCACAAACCTGCAACAGATGATACATCTTATCTAACACTTAGTAAGTGGCTGTTCCTAATGTGCATGATAACAGAATTATATTCACAAAACTGATCGGATCACTTAAGGCATATTAATTGCTTTTGGTCTGCATTCACTCTGATCAGATCATTGGTATTAGTTTAAGAACCACTGCTAGGCAGGGAAAAAGTTAATTCTGGATGCTTATTAATGCTGTCCAGACTAGCTTCATGACTGTGGTTGAAACCCAAGAACATAGACATTACTGGCAGAGATGAAATCTAAGAGCACAGATATAACTGTCTGACCATGTGCAGCACATGTCCAGGCAGCTGGATGCCAAGTCATATAACTACTGGTCAGTGTCAGACACACTTACAGACCAAGATAGGAGATATTCATAGACTGATCTCTGTGTGTTAGGAGGGACAGGGGGCAGTGCTCTGTCACACAGTATACCTTTGAACCAGTGATGTTTGGTTTAATGTCTAAATATTCTACTGTATGACAATAATAATGCAAACAGGAATGTATTACAACAGCTGTCATAATCAGATTTACAGAAAAAACTAAATGGTGTTGCATTTCATCCTTGATACAGGCATGCAGCAGTTCAAAGTGTGGTTGACAGTTAACGCTGTTGCATATCTTCACTTGTTTGACTCCCTACTGCTGCAGTTCACTGTCAAATGTTAATATTTCTGATATCATGACAACATTTTGTCAACATTAGCCAGAGCACAAGTTTGCAACTGCACTGGAATGCACTGCCTCTAATCTAAAGTATATGACAATTAAAACAGCAGGAAGTGAATCTCAAGCTCCTTCACAATAAGGCCTGGGTGTTCTCTGTCCGGCTCTCTCTGATATCTGTGAACCTCTTCAGTATTCAGCATTGCCAACACTGGACACCTCCTCTGACCTCTCCCACTGAAGCACATCATTACTTATCTTTATAGAGCTGCTCTATGTATAGATTGTCACTGAAGTCATCCTGAATAGGATAAAATACAATGGAGGAAATTCTGCCCTATTTTCTGTTTAAATTTCAGTTAAATGAACTGGCGATGATCACGTACATTTCTTGCATCATCAACGCTGACCAGGAACAGCTACTTCAATGACTGGTGAAAACACATCAGATGTATAAGGGCTGGGCTGCATAATATCATAACAACTTAAACATTAAATGAATAATAAAAGCCAGCTTTCATCGACTGCAGCCAACAGCAAAATTAAGGATTCCTGAGACATATTTCTTAAAGGTAAAACTCTTCCTGATGGCTCACTGCTGCTTCAGCCCTTATGAATGTTTAGTGTGGGTCCAGAGGCTCTTTAAGGCAAACACCTGAGAACACCCCACCCCTTTAACAGTGTTCGCTCTCATAAAAAACACTGGCCCTGTTGGTTTACAATCCACAAGGACCTGATTGAAAACAGACCTCTTGTTGGCCGTGCACACGCCATTTGTCTCCAACTGATTCTGCAGAAAATAACAACTAATTTATTGACACAGTTAACTTGTCACAGCAGCTCCTCTGCTGGAAGCCAACTGAAGGACAAACAATAAACCGCTGTGATGGTAAACATAATTCTTTTCATGTTTTACGCTCATTACTTCAGATCAAGATAAAGTTAGCAGTTAAAAAGCCCCCATGTCCCCAAACCTCAAAACCCTTTACCTTGAAAACAAACATCTCTCCTCGGAGCATAGCAACCGTGTCAAAGTTCCCTTCACAGATATTGGGTCCGTAGTGATCTGGTCTGTCGGTGGTCCTGGGGCGGTCAGGGTGACGAGGAGGTGTTTGGGGTGGTCTCGGTTCTGGGCGACGGGGTGTCACTGTGGGCAGCGCCTGGGTGGGGCCGCTGTCTGGCTGACCTGAAGGGAAAGACGAACATCAAGGGTTAAATCTATTTTAACACATTATGCTGGACGACAAGATGTAGGAACGGATGACTGACATTTTTCAGTCATCTTTTTTTCAGCATCAACTTTAAAAGTACATAATTCAAATTAATTAAAAAATGCAGTTACAATGAAATTAAAAATGGGAATAAACCTAAGTTATAACAGTAAAAGTCAAAACTGCTTATTTTTGGAATAGAAACTCTCACTTTCTTGTTTGTTTGTTTGTTTGTTTTTATTGTTTTTAAATGCTATCTTAATGTCTTCTTAATGTTCTATTTTGAATGTATTTCCATGCCTCTGTAAAGTACTTTGAATTGCTTTCTGTCTGAATGGTGCTCCATAAATAAACTTGCCTTGCCTTTAATATTTCTGAAATGCTGATGAATTTACAGCTGAATAATGGATTCCCAAATGAATGAAGGCAACCTACTGGGTTAGGGTTTTAAAATGAAATGAAAAGAAACTTCTTTGTTGTAGGAGAAAGGCATAAAAACTACTTTTCAATATTACAGAAAGTGCAAATCACCAGTTCATATACACTGGACACCAGGACAGTCATCCAATATACGTCCTACCATAGATCTGTTGTATGCCGCGCCGGTCATCGTCAGGCAGCTCGAAGTTCTCAGTCTCCATCCATTGGTAAAAAGGAGCCATGATGGCCAGTGGGTTGTTGGAGTGCTCTAAACCCAGGGCGTGACCCAGCTCGTGCACCGCGACCAGGAAGAGGTCATTACCTGTGTGGAAATGATGGAGTATAGAAACAAGTTAGGAAGTTAGGGAGGAAAGAAAGCTAGAGTGAGTTATCTGAGTTTTTACAGAAGGAAAAAGAGAGAATGTCCCTCCGCATTCATACATCTGTGTCTTATGAAAAACACATAGGAATCCATATGCTGCAGGCCACATAAAGAGGAAAGTCCCTCATTCTATAACTATAAGGCCTCCCTAAGGGCCCAAAGTGTGCCAAGAAAACATTCCTCACATCTTTACACCACCACCAGCAGCCTGGACTGTCGACACAAGACAGGTTGGGACAATGGATTCATGCTGTTGACACTAAATTCCGACCCGACCATCCGCTGCCTCAGCAGAAATCCTGATGCATCAGACCAGGCTACATTTTGGAGTCTTTAACTGTCCAATTTTTGTGAGACTGTGCCCACTGCAGCCTCAGATTTCTGTTCTTGGAGTGGAACCTGATGTGGTCTTCTGCTGTTGCAGTCCATCCACCTCAAGGCTGGACGTGTTGTTTATGCTGAGCTGTTTTTTTTTTTTTTTTTCTGCTCAGTTGTAAAGAGTGGTTATCTGAGTTACCGTAGCCTTTCTTTCAGTGGTTCAAGTCTGGCCGTTCTCATCAACACAGAGCTGCTGGGTAAAAACTCTAGAGACTGTTGTGTGTGAAAATCCCATATCAGCAGTTTCAGAAACACTCAAACACTGCCTGTCAGGCAGCAGCAAACATGCCACAGTCAAAGTCACTGAGATCACATTTTTTTCTCATATGATGTTTAATGTGATGCATGACTTAATGCATTGCTCTGCCACATGATTAGCTGTTTGGATAATTGCATGAAAAAGCATGAGTACTAGGTGTTCCTAGTAAAGTGCTCAGTGTGTTTATATCCATGTAGTTAATATTTGAGAATGCCTGTTCATTGTTCTCTCCACAGATCTGACACATGAATCACTAAAGGCATGCTAATGATTGCTGATATGAATCAGCATACATTTCTAACATTTCTAACCAGTCAAGGGATGCTGTTGTCCACGGCCAGTGCAAAAACTACACACTGACAAGGCCACGACACAGCTGTGCCCCACTGACCATTGCATCAACTTCCTCTGCACACAAAAGACCTCTTACTGATGTTTTTTTTTTTGAAAAGTAAAACCACAGAAAACCTGCTTTCGACTTGACCAACATATTCCTATATGGTCGTGTCTGAAGTGCAGCCAGCACACAGTCGGGTACTTCCCCCCAGTCAATCCCTCTTTGTTGCTTGAGACCTGCTCTCTGTGATCTTTGAACTCATGAGCCATTTTGTCTGGCTCAATCCTCTGCGCTGATTGGTCAAATCTGTGCCAGTGACATCATGCCGTTGGGGGGAATGGGACCTGGTGATGTCAGTGATGAGCATGCAAGGGAATGGGGAGATGCTCTGGATGCCTGTCCTTGTGCATCTCCTAATTTCCTTTTAGCAACACACACTCACAAAGGGATTCACACAGTTCATCTCCCCCACCATCTATAATTTCAGAGTCACATGAGTGTCCTCATGGCATGCTAAGCTGTGGCTAACACTCAAGGAGAGAAAACAGCAGAGGGCAAGATAGAGCGCTCCAGATAGCTGAGGATGAATAAAGAGAGAGAGAGAGAGCACTGAGAGCAGATAAAGAGGCCTTTGTGAGGTAACCGCGACAACCATTTAGTCTGACAGAGAAAAGCTTGAGTAAACTTCAAACATCTCAGCATATTTAGAAGTTCAGCCAACACATCTAATACTGACCACCCTACACACACATTCAGTCATTTTCAGTCCTATTTCACTTGTTTAGCTTGTCTCACACCTTATTCATCAGCAGCTGAGGGAACTCCCCGTGCAACACAAAGCAGCACCCTGACAACCGGAGTGCACTCTCCAAGTCAGCTCTGCCTTTTGCCAGTAACTTACTCACATTATTCTCATCGGACCACAAAGGCTTTCGGACCTTTTTACCACTCCTGGTCTTCAGGGTGTCATTTGTGTAAGGTGTGTTTGAGTGTGCATATAAGTAAGTTGTTTGGTTTAAGTCTAAAAGCTGTTTTTGTTATAGCATCTGTTGCAGAAAGGCTGATTAATCACACTGTGTGTCACAAGATTTACACTGAAAAATTTTCTAGCCTAATAAAATTGTTATTCGCTAACTAAAGAAACTGAGTTCAGGGAAAGGGGAAAAAAAACACTTCAACTGCAAAGGGGAAACAGATTTGTGCCTTACCGTCACATGCTGTCATATGAATTTTTCATGTGTAACTATTGATCGCTAAGCTTAAGTCTGTTTTTGTTTGACCAAAAGGAGGTCAAAGGTCAGGGCTGACTCTGCTTCATGCTCCAGGACACTTCAGCAGGGAAGATGCGGATAAGGTTTGAACATGGCTCTTCAAGTCTCACTTCTTTCTTCTGTGAGATTTTGTTTGCACTCTGAGTCAGCATCGAAGAAAGGCAAAATATCAATATTTCATTTGAAAATACTATTAGGGCAGCAACTAATGATAGTTTTAATTGTGAAGCAATAAGGCGGTTATTTTTGATTCATTTATCATTTAGTCTATGAGATGTCACAAATTAGTAAAACTAAAAAATGCATGTCACGATTTTCTACAGCAGTAGAAATCATAAGTGTTATTATGGCCTGAGCTGATTTATGGGCCTGTTAAAGATAATTTATCTGAGTACAAAACTATATTTTTACTTCTCACTCTGTTGTTTCAGGAAAGACTCTTTTGCATCAGTGTGCCCTGTTTAAATCAGATGTTTTGGTAAAAGCATAGGTGCGTGTTTATATTCAGTAATAATGCAGTTATAAATGTTGGTAAACCATTAATAAGTACATAGGGGCACTTTCTAATAAGTCATCATGTCTGCATGTAAAAATGTTAGTGTAGCATGAATAAAGGGTAATGGGTTTCTCAATGTCTGTTGAGCCATTAGCAGAAGTTGGTCAGTCACCTGCAATTATAAATGTTAATAAATAATTAATAAAGGGTTCTGCAATCCATCAAGTCTGCAGTTATAATGTTAATAAGCTGTTTATAAATGGATTTTATGTCCTCCAAGGACAAGTGGTCTCCAAGCCATGTGTCCTGCTAGAGGAGGATTTTCCACAGTCTGTCAACCCAAAACGTAACGTAACGTTACATTAACGTATTACCCGACTTAAACAATTGACTTAAAGAATTAACTTAATCAACCAAAAGACTGTTGCTGTTTAGATACAAATTTTGTTGGAAAACTTCAAATTTGGCAAAGGGTGGGGGCCACATTTCAAGACTAATGCAAGGCAGTAAAGGCAGTAAAAATGCCAGAGCTAAATGAAGACTACATGTGTGAAAAGCTGGACTAACTAGACATGTGTCTAACTAAAGTCAGACAGGATTGTAATTTAGTTGTACTTTGCTTTTAAGCTGTGTAAGTAGCGTGGAGCAACAAAGAGCCCAGTCTACAGATCTTCCTGAGTAGAGCACACTCCCACTTACTGTGGGATTCTACTGCCCCTGTGATCTGTCCTGCAACACATCCCACTCAGAGCTGATCACACAGATACACACACACACACACACACACACACACACACACACACACACGCACACACACAGACAAAGCTTAGCTGTCTGTGTCTGGTGTGTGTATGTAGATAACAGGGCAGGAAAACCCATTGTCGCAAAAAAAAAAAGAAGAAAAATCCCTTTCTGCTCAACAGGGTGAATGGGTGCACAGAAAGAAGAGGAACTTCTCTTAAGATTGAAGGTGTCTTCTTACATAGGATTAGTTTAGTGCTAGGAATTGGTGCTCGGAGTTTTATTTGGGTTTAAGTGAGATTAGATTTAGGCAACCATTTTAGCAAACTGTAATCGTCACAGAAATACAAATATCTTGAGTGTGAGTGTCTGTGTGTGTCTGGCACAGACTGTACAGACCATGATGCATGGAGTTCAGTGATTAGTGTAAGTTGTCAGAATTATGATGGTAGGGGAGGAGGTAAATCGGAGACCTGTAAGGAGGTGCAGTTGGGGCAAATACTGTGTGATTTGACTTTGAACTTCTGAAGAGGTAAATGGAGAAGCAGAGCTGAACCATGCCTACTCTAGTTATGTGCGGGGAAAAGTGATGGGGACAACTGTTTGCAATCTATCATATAGATTAGTCACAACATGACATGACTTTAGTGCTGCAAACTGCTCATCAGCTAAAGGACCTAATGACTCCTAAATGCTCCCTTTCCCTTTCAAGGTTAAGCAAATGACTCCATCGCATCACAAGAAGAAGCTTCATAACACAACAAGCTTTCCGTGTGTGTGGCTGCACACACACAAACACAGACATACAGCACTCCGCACCAACTCAACTTTGCAGTGCAGCAAAAAATCCACCCACCTGAAGCCACAGTGTAAGTCCTGAAAACATCTCCCAGGAAGTTGTTCACTGAGAACTTTTCATTCCTGTTCTTGTTCAGGTTTTTAAATGTTTTTTTCTCTGTGGCATTGACTTGTACTTAAGGAAAATCACCACTGTCCCCATTTACCTTGAATGTTCTGGTTTCCTATGGTCCACGGTTCGTCGGAATCAAAGTGCGTGTCCCCTCCCATTCCAGGTCCAGGGAAGTAGGCATGAGCGAGGAAGCCCCCTTCTCCATCAAAAGGAGAGCTGTCTCCATGAAAACCTGAAGCGAAGAAGATCATGATGTCTGGCTCCTTGCGGCGTCCATATTTGATCTCCTGGTAGGGGATTTCGTCAAAGGTCAGTGGGGTGACCCTCTCCCAGACTTTAAAGGCCCGCCGGATGGCCTCATAGGAGTTATACTCTCCAATCTTGGGAGTGTAGTTCTGGATGCTGTGGAAACAAAGAAAAGAAATCTTACAAGGGGAAGTGTCCCACATCATCTTTAAGTAAGACATACCCATCTGTCGATTTATATTAAAGATGTTTTTCATTTTAATGCTGTTAGCAATTTCAGGTGTCAAAGTGTCAAGCACGTGTATCTAGTCTGGTGCATAGTATGAGGCGTCTATGGTGGTAAATGTATTCTTGATCCAACAAAATCAGCGAAAAAGAAAGGCGCATTTAAGATACGTTTGTGGCAGATTAGATTTTCTTTACAAACAGAACGTCTTTTTGATACCTGTATGTGAGGTGGCTCTTGTTCCATTTATGTCCAGTGAGGGCGTAGCGTTTCCGCCGCACGTTAGTTTTGATCTGGCCTCCAAACTTGTCAGGTACACCGCAGCGGGGTCTCCTCATGGCGCTAAAGGAGTTGAAAGGAGTCAGCGACAGGCAAGAAGGCATGTGCATGTGTGTTGAAAGGAAGAAGACACCCTGAGAGAAGAGATGAAGGGGAGTGTGATGTTGTAACCCCTGCTCTCTCCTCTTGATGTCTGTGTATGTTTTTGTTGTTTAATTTAGTAGTCTGTGTATCTGTGAGCTGCAGAGTACAGCCAGGCTACTGAGCAGTTCCTCTCAAGCAAAAGGGGAGAACGTGTTCAGTTTCTAAGGGAAAAGGAGAACTTTACAAATCTTTTTATACAACTGACGATTTGACCAATCCTGGTTAAACGCCTATATCTACAAATTCTAGGCCAAACCATCCAACTAAAAACATTACAGGGCTTTGCAAAACTTGAAACTGAAAATTTAGATAAAGTTTGGGACTCAAAGTGTTTTGGGGGCTGAGTGGGTGTAAATCAAGAATATCAAAAATACAAAAATATCCTAGCTAACCGCTGCCGACCTGATAGTTTGAGGGTCCATGTGTCCGGTGACTTCTAGGCCATAGAACCGCTGCATATCGCTGATGGCGTTGGACAGGATCTGAGCTGATCGCATGGTGGACATCTGTCTGTTGGCCTGGGGCAGGTAACCGTACATCCTCAGCCATGACTGGAGACAAACAGGAAGAAAAACACAGAGGAAACTGTTACAAATAAAGAGGTATCATCTCTTAATATACTGTGATGTCGATTCACTTGAATCAAAGCTCATTAAGCTCATATTACTCATGCTGACAGCAATGAGAAAAGACTTTTTATATAATTAAGAAGTGAATTATAACATGAACAAGGAAATGGAAATTATGGAGACAGCAACAGCTGTTTTATAAGCATATGGTCAATTTGTGTTGTTTACATCTGAGAGCAATGATATGAAGGCCTGGGGACCTTTAAGTTTGTCTGCTCCTCAGCTTCAACACCTGTAACATGATGACATGACAGAGATTTGCCTTGGTCCTCAGGCTCTGTGGGAAAATTACTCCCATTTGTTATTTGATCTTCAGTTACAGGAATGGGGCAGTTTTGGTTTCGATTTTTAAGGAAAGTAAAAAGTGAAATTACAACGCAACAGTGCTCTTTTAAATGTATAAAATTGTGCAGTGGTTTGCGTTTAATGTTTTGTATATAAAAGGAGGAGATCAGCCGACTGTATCTGACCTTACTCAGGGAGTATGTGACAGGGAGGGCTGGAGGGTTTAATGACAGACATGAGGGAGAAAACGTGATACTTGACCCAAACACAGATGACGCAAAGTCTATCCCACCTGTTATGCAGAAACCTTATATCTCACACACTTTTACACAGAGGCGAGCACTGGGTACTCTGAGATATTAGATACGCCTACACACGGACACACTCCCCTTGGTGGTGCAGGGAATGTAAAAGGGTGTGTGGCTTTGTGTGCATGTGTTGCTTATGTGTGTAGCTGTATCAGCATGTGTGTGTGTGCAGGTCTCAAGCTTACGCCCATCTTTCACAATGCAACAACACTGCTTGATAAAGCTCTGTGTCTACTTACCCACTCCTTTAAAGCCATAAAAACAAACTCACCTCTCTCAGTCCCTCTCTCTCACACACACGTACACATAGAACATGCATCTTATTTATGTGAAATGCTGTAGGCCCTATATAATAATTGCTCTGGTCACAGATATGTAGACAGAATTAGTGTTTATTCACTGTATGTGCAATTACAAAAATTTACAAAGGGTCTCCCAGACCGTCTTTGATTTACTGTGTACCCTCTGTCTGACTGTCCTGTCACTGTCTATACATCTACAATATGACGTACATGTAAGAAAAAGGGTCAAAGGCAGATGTGTGGACCTGTGCTCCAGATCAAATCTCAATGTAACTTTAACCCAAGTACTTCTTCCTGCAACATCCACCGACAGAAAAGCTATATTTCGCCTACATGTGTCCTTCCTCCACCATCGGCCCAGTAATTACTGCGCTGCTTTGATCAATTATCATGAAGTGATCGATCAATCAGTGTCAAGCACTGAGCTGAGTCTGACAGATCCTGACAGCATCTCCTCCTCTGTGATCAGTTAAGATAGTAGATGACTACTGTCAGCCATTTAATATATGACCTTTGTTGAAATACCACGTCTTCTCTTTTTCCTTGAAGGTTAAAGTTTTTTATTAGGTTCTCCTGACAGCAGTAATATAAAAAAAATGCTGGAAATCCTGCACAACAGAAAGTTTTTTAAAATCTTTAAAAACTAATGCAGCCAATGTAGAATATTTCTTCAAACTATACAGTGCATGTCTTTATAGTTTATGCACAGGCTGTCAGGAGGCAAAAGATGAAAACCAAAGGTGTTTGAGCCTTCAGCCTTTGAAGCCCTTGGCCTGAGGAACTCACACATTCAGTCTTTATGTCATTTCTCCAAAGACATCTGTTGTTCAAGCATTTTTTGCCCTTTTCATTCACTTTAATTGGTTTCAACTGATGTCTGTTAGGTATTTTTAATCAAATTGCCGGTTATTTACACCTCTAATGCTTCTATTGTAGGTGTAGAGCTGTAAAAAGAGCCCAGCTTATTATTTTACCATTACTCCCTCTCATCTTTATCTTTCCCTTTTTGGCAGAGGATGTACTGGCTATATCAGCTCTGTGTGTGTGTGTGTGTGTGTGTGTGTGTGTGTGTGTGTGTTTGTGTGTGTGTGCGTGTGTGCATGCCTGCGTGTGTGTGTGCGTGTGGGAGCAGGAAGAGGCATAGAGAGGGCTGAACTGGACATGACCCTGACCCACCTCTGCTTTTAGATAAGGAAGCTTCAAACACGCTGACATACAATTACACACACACATACACACACAAACTCACTCAAAAACAAAAATGCACTTCCTGCAACACTATGTAAATACTCTCTCTCTCTCTCTCATACACACACACACACACACACATACAAAACCACAAGCACACAGTTCAAGTCAAGGGAAACAGGTGGCATCGTTCACAAAACACTTGTGTTCACTGTTACACAGTAAAAAGACAACATACATCAGGTGAACGATAATTCAAGACAATTAACCAATCACTAAGCCCCTCCCCCATTAGTTACTGTTGCTACAGTTTTAGTATCTTAGGTGCTGAATTAGCTTATGTTAGAGCATAAAAGCACACTGTTAAATACATTTCTTATTCTTTTGCTCGTTTTTGGTTTTGAAAAAGTGAAAAAAGACACCACCCCACCCGCCAACCTCTTTAGATTTATAGTATCACTTTCAAGGGGCTATTTGTCAGTTTTCTCTGCTGCTGAACGTGGTTTCTCTCTGGTAGCAGGCGGTGGTGATTGTTGCTTGACAAGAGCTTTGGTCATTGTTGCGTTTACAAGACAAGAGGTTCTAATACGTCCTCTGAACAGCGCTATGTCCTCAGGGCAGATTGGCAGCTAGAGTTAAGAGTTAGTTGCTATTGGTAAGTAAACACCTGTTAATGCTAATATTGGCTACGTAACAAAGGCAAAACTTACAAATAGCTCCTTTAACTGAACTTTGAAATGTGGAGAAATCCGTGGCACAACGCTAACTCTGCTATCTTAAATTCCACTAGATGGATTCAGGAAAATAAATGAATTTCCTAAATGACAAAAAACACATCTGCAAAAGGCAGAAAATCTTTCAAGTGCTGATTAGTAATGAGCAGTATTGATTGTCGCTTTATGTCAGTTAATGGTATTCATATTTCATACTGTCTGGAGATAAGAACAAAGCACTTTGCAATGCCGTGATGCACCCAGTAATGATCAACCAACCACAATAGATTGATGGAGAAACAAAGGGGTAAAATTGCAATTCTATCTAAATTCCAATAAAAGTAATTCAAAGGAAACCACAGTCTATTGTCCTGTGTCATCTCAAGCATGTGTCTTTGAACATTCCAGCCACTTCCTCCCTGCTCATCTGTGATCAGCATCTCCACTTGGTCAACACTGCTGCACTGATAGTGCTTGATGAAGAAAGGAAATGCCTTGTTGTCTGTTGATGTTTGTGTTCTTGTGCTGTGTGTCTTTGTGTATACATAGGAATCTGATGTTGTCTCTACACACTCTTTCTCTATCCCCTCCCGGGCCGTTATTGGATACATGGGCAGAGCTGCAGTGGTGTTGGGAAGATGTATGGAGACATATGAACCCCTGCCACCCCTCACCTAGTGTTTCCCCCATATGCACCTAACAGCGGCTGCTGAAATATCACTGCCACTAAGAGGAGAGGAGAGGAGAGGAGAGGAGAGGAGACAGCTCAGTCTTATCTCTCTTTAGAAACTAACTTTATATAATTTTGCCCTACAGACGCTTCATATCCAGGTCAACTCACACACCTGTGAGCAAAGCATATAAACGATAAACTTTGCGCTTACTTGATAATGAATTTTTGGCATGCTTTGCGGGCATGCCAAAAAAAATCTCTTTGCACGCATGCTCTTCACCTCTGCTGCAACAACCCCATCCTACGGGAAACACTGCTCCTCCCCAATCATCTAAAACTGCGAAGTACTCCAGTCTGGCTGCTCACCTTCCCTCATCAGCTGAGCTGAATACAAAACAAGTCTTAGACAACAGGAGGAATAGGGTTTTGTGGAGTATGTGTGTGTGTGTGTGTGTGTGAGTGTGTGTACGCTACGCCTTTTCTATTAAATAGGCTTTCAAAGAGTCCTTGAGCTTACCTGCCAAAACCAGACCTAGCAATATACAAGGAGTTGTAAAACCTGCCAGGGGTGGGTGTGTGTGTGTGTGTGTGTGTGTGTGTGTGTCCACCACAATGTCAGCCAAGATACTAACAGAGCTTTTATTCCGAGGCTTGGTCTGCTGCCATGTCTTACCCCCCAAAGTCCTACCAAGAGGATGGATATGTAAATGGAATAGTGAGAGAGAAATAGAAAACGGACACAGAGGAGGAAGAGAACATGACTTGTTCAAGTTGAAGATTTCTTGAAGCACAACAGATAACATATAAATAAACACGCAATCACCCTAATACAAGCTCAGAGATAGTTCCCATCTCATGGCGTCCCCCTGCCCCATCCCAACACTGTAGCAATGTGAGTCTTTGTGGACATGTTGAAAGCCATCACATGGGACTGGGGGGGGAGGAGTGAAGAGACGACATGTTGCAGATTACATGGATACAAAGAGGATATGCACTGAGTATCCACCGATTACTCCTCCCCTCGCTACTATTACTCTGCTTTAGCTACAAATTGCTGTTGCACACTTTTTTCACTCCGTCACAGCCTGTCGTATCACGTCCATGTTTCTCTCTGCTCCTTCTCTCTCTCTCCTATTCACAAGTTTTTCTCTCACAGCTCGCTCTCTTCAGACAACAGGGTCCATTGTATTTCCTAAGATGCCTTGGAGTCCCAGGCCCAGTGTGCCTGTGCACAGTGTGTGTGTGTGTGTGTGTGTGTGTGTGTGTGTGTGTGTGTGAGTGTCCCAGTTAGAGAACAGCTGTCACATTCAGCCATCACATGCTGCACAGCTGAGACTGACCACTACCTTCCCTGTCAACTTTCTCTCTGCCTTTTTCATAAATAACTAATTTGCATTTTCTTTTAAAACAAAATTTCTCCGATTCTTATCACACACACATTTGATAATCCCCTCTTCTCCCTCATTCCTTTAACCTCCCACCTCATCCTTGTAGTCCAGACAGAGTAGGAGTTGAGTTCTCAGACCAACTCCTAAAAACATGGATTGCACTGCATTTCAAGAGTGTGGATTGGTTTTGGTATTTTAGTATGTGAATTAACTATAAAGTAGGTATTTAATGAAATTTCAACACAATCCAACACAGTCTGAATTTGCTGGAAAGATACCAGCTGCTTTGAAACATTTCATTTTGCATGTTAATTATGTTGTTCAAGACACATACAGTCCTCTTTTAACCTGTCCTTTATGTGATTAAGTAAGACTACAAAGTATGTGCTTTACTACCTTATCATCATGGAAATTCGAGCCTACTTTCTGTTCACACATAAAAATTTCTATAAACTGTTACAGCTCCTGTGGGTGAAAACAAATGTTCTCTCCAGAGAAACATTTATCCTCCACAAAGACGCAGTACGGCCATCAGTGACTTCATAAAAGTTGGGTCTCCCCTGCCATAAAGATTAGGTCATGGAGATTAGCAGGCCCACCAACAAACGAACCACATGACTTTTAAGTCCTCTTGAAGTCTTCAACTAACACTTGCAGTTTTACTTAAATCTAACAGATTCAAGCCTCCGCTCTTGGTCACATTTGCTGGGGCACTGCTGATTTTTTAAGCTGGGCTATCAATGAAAACACTTTGTTGCTGCTGCACATAAAAAAAGGCTGATGTGAACTTGTCGACAGGAGCTTGTTGTACTTTGGTCGCAGCCAGGAATGTTATGGAAATTATCTAAATAAACTGTTCTGAAAGTAAAGGCAGTCCTGACACTCGTACATGGTTTCAGTGATTTAACTTTTAATCGTAACAACAGGATTTAGGGTACCTACCTTTCCTTACCTACCACCTTATAACAATAAAACACTCATGCACTTTAAAATTACAGGTTTCCCAGAGAGTAGCCTGTTGTATCCTCTTTATTTTGCCCATGAAAATCCTTTATAATAAATTTCATTGAATGTCATTGAATAAACACATATCAAATGCAAGACCTGCTAGGACGACTTGTCACTGGTTTAATTTTCATGGACACTGAGCTCTTTTCAACAACATCCAGTTGAATGGAAAGCTGTCAAGTCTTTCTTTTGCCACTCAGTGGTGCAGCTTTAATTTACTTTTGTTGGAACAGCAACCATCTTAAAAGTTGAAGTCCCCTGTGCTCGAGAACATTGCTTGTATGGAGCATTCTGGATGTTAAAAAGACAACAAGGGCAACACAGTTGTTACTTCTTGAGCTGACACACACAAACACATTTAGCAACAAGTGATTAGGAATTTCTCACCAGTGCAAACATTGTGTAAACCTTACAGCCCTTGTCTCAGTGAGACACATTAGCACATACTGCACATCGCATGTACCACAGCTATGTTAATACCCAATCAGAATGTGTTGTAACCTGACTGAAGACCAGACCCCCGGTCACTGGGTTTTTGATAATGCAAGCTCCCCTTTAATGACCTGGAAGCCTCTTTGTCAGCCTCCCCTTCTGTCTCTCTCTCTGTCAAACAACACACTAATACAGAAACAAGAGCTCCACCATTAATTCTATAAAGTCAACTTATAGGGAACTGTCTCTCAAAACACTGATGGAAGAAGAATGTGCTGGTTCAAGTTCTGACTTGACAGTTGGTGGCTAATTGTAAACATAGAGTAAATGTGCACTGGTGAGGCAAAATGAGCAATGTGAAAAACTGGCCACCATTGGATATCTTGATGCAGATATAATTTGGTCAATTTCATATATCATACTGATTCTTCCCTGTTTTGTGATGATTAACTGATGTAGTTAGATTCCTAACAGTGGTTTCTGATGTTATAATCAGTATAAGTGTCTATAAGGTGAGTAATGCTTTGCTATTCTGTGTTTTTGCATGTTCACCTGAGGGGAAAGAGACACGATTCCTAAAATCTAGCACAGCGATTAATCCAGAGACCACTAAGGGTGTTTGAGAATGGTGTGACATGGAAAGAGATAGAAGTGCTATAGGGGACAAAATGTTGAAGATGAGAACGGTCAAGAGTGGGTCCCTGACAAGAAGATTTTTGATTTCCTGCTGTGCCTGCTACATAGTCATTTATGAGGAACCACATGTGAAACCCAAGTGTGTTGAGGGGATTTTAATTATGATGTAATTAATATTAGTCACGTTAACCAGATGTTGTGTAGTTGGTAGTCCTGCCTCAGTTCTGACATGCTGGGACACATTTTAAGCTATTACACAGGTAAACATCATGCCTTCATATCAGTTGATTGAAATGAGGCAAATCAAATTACCGTTCAACTATAATCTATAAATATGAATTGTTAACAGCACATCGTTATCATTGTTTACATTTGAATGAGATTGTTATGTGATTATTTTAATTTGTTTATAGTCTTTATGATGGTGAATTACCGGTCTTTCCTTTGTTGTCACTTTCAATGGTAAATTGTTTAATAAGTCAGTATTATAAAGTCATCTCTAACTTCTGCTGCTTTTGTTTCATTGTATTTGGTAAGTAATGGGCTTTATTTGGTGTACAGTTGTAAAGCTGCTGTACGTGTTTTTACCTCCGCGTTGAAGGTGCTGTCATCCTCCGCTCCACTCGCCCCGAGCGCGCACAGCCACAGCGCGAGGAGGGTCCGTCTCCAGAGCAACCAAAAGCAGCGGTCCCGTGAGGTGGAGGCCATGGTCTCAGTTGTCGTTTGTCGAGGTTTTTACTCTAAGTATTGCTAGTTTATGCGGTGAAAACCTTCATAAAAAAAAAAACAGTAGCAAACTATTCCCTAGCCGTGATGCTACGACAGCCTTCAACAGTGCACTTGTATCCTGGGAAAGAGCTCCATTACACATTTACAGTCAGAGCCGCATTACAAAGTAACCCTCCATAAATGTCGGTGAGTTTGCACTGATATGTGACCCTTTGAGTCCATGCAGCTTTCTCCGTCAAGTTCGTTTACACCAATGACAGATAGACCGCCTCACCTTTCTTTACGCAGTGATCTGTTATCTGTGGCTGGAGTTAACCTACCAGAGCGCGCAGCTCATTTCATTAACATCAAAGTCGTTGCTTTATTAGTAACCTTGAATGTGCAGTTTACAGAACACCCACAACGTCTCCAGCAATCGGCAAAATGGGTCTACAGCAGAAATGCTTCACTAAATCATTTATTTCTAACATGTTCAAATCCAGTGGGTTAACAACCTCTTCACGTGATAAAGCTTAATGAAGTGAGAAAGTTGCAAAACTATAAAGCAACAACCAAATAATAAGCCCAAAGTTCACCGCACATGACCGAATCCTACAACAGCAGCTTCAAGCAGTGTCGCAGCTGAGAGCGAGCACGGTTGTTATATATCGCGACCTCTTGTAAAAAGAAAAAAGAAAGAAAGAAAAAAAGAATATATTTAGCGTTTCTTCGCCCTTTATATCCAGTTTTCCCTTTTCCCACAGGACATACTGTCGGAGGCCGGTACTTAGTTAGTTGCTATCGGTCCTGTCCTGAGTAAGACGCTCACACGCTTCGCTCTCCCTACCGGCGCAGGACGCAGTGGTCTGCTGCTTCATGGTGTTTCGGTACCCTAACGTGGAGATGCCTGCTTCTAAAGTAACAGCACTTGGAAAACGTGTTCCTGTTATGAACTTCAAAATAAAAGGTTGCCCAAGTAACCTGACTTGTTCAGATGGCTCTTGACTGTCATGAGAATCAAGACTATGCATGAAAGAGCTCTATAGCACACTAATATAGAAAGATGATTTTATCCCATCAAAACTTATGAAAACGTTTTAAAAGTTAATGGGAAATCGGGGGGTTAATGGGAAAATATTTCGGAGGGAAAAATGTCATAACTATTCATGGGAGCACGTGAAACTCATATATTAACTTATTTGATTAATGTGATAAACATGTTGCATAGGCATCGACGGATTATGTAACTGCAAACTACATGCTGTTGTTTTTAATTGAAAGCTCAACATTAAACTTTCCTTCCATGTGATTACTTTTTGCCTTTTATTTTGAAGGCAGATCTCATTTCCGGTATTGTCTTTCTGGGGTTAACTTGATGGCGCAGACCAGTACAATGCCCTTATCAACCAGACGGACGGAGGTGGAAGTGGAGAGGGAGCAGAGCCCGAGGCGGACATGACCCTCCCCCCTGTGTTTTAAGCTCCCCCACACCGAGGTAATTGACACATTACACACACACATACACACACACACACACACACACACACACACAGTGAATCAATGATAGACTCAATAACAGAAAAACATTTCTGTATAACACAATACAGTTCAACAGCACCACAAACTTTTTTTTTTTTTAGTTTGGAGTACCTAATAAACTGACAACTGAGTCTGTATAGAAATCTATCACTTTGAATCCCTCATAAGAAATAAGGTTTTGTCAGAAAAAAAAAAGTGTGTTAATTAACATGTGCCCAGGTCAAAAGGAAGCACCTGTCATCTGTGCAGATGGATTGGTAGGACAGCAGAGAGTGATCCTAGTTCCTGGGGCAGTCCCTGTCATTTGCTCCCACTGTGGAGACTGTGGACAGACATGTCTACATAATTAGATCACTATCAGTGGATCTGCTCTAGGGCAAAAGGAAGTAGCTACTTGCAGAATGGTTTTTAATGCTTACTGGTTAAAGACTGGAAATTGTAAGCATAACAGCTACTAAATAACCAATATCCATAGATTTCTTTGGCATTACTCATTAATTGAGGAGTCATAAAAAAAATATAAGGATGGTGAGAGAGAAGGTGATAGAATGATAAAGGCCTCTTGCATTTAAATGCAACACATGGTTGGTCCCTATGGTCTTAAGCCATCAGGATACACAAAATTTGATTTGAAGTGATTTTTTTTTTACAGTCAAGCATTGATACAGTTACTGTTGGTTTTTATTGCAGGACAGTACCTCCACACAGCTCTGTCATCACAGGAGAAGAGGTGCTATAGTCTTCAATGGTCACTGGTAGTGCCTCCCTAAACCTAAAGTGCATGGAGTAAATTTATCATATTACATTTTTTTATGTATTTGTATGAAAATATTCCATTATAATCAAAAGAATGGTGCCTCTTTACTACATGGACTGTGTTACCTTATTATAATATATATTACAGAAATGAATGAGAAATGCTGCAATGTGCTTCAGTGGGCTTTAGGCTTTTTCCTGTACTGTGAAGTAATTCCAGTAATGCAAAACAAACCAAACATGCATATATTCACAATACTTACATTGTTGGTTCTGTTCTCCTTCCATAAGTCTATTCTGTCTTGTTGTCCCTGTGCCACATGGGCCACCTGGCAGTAGGGCCACCTGTATGTAATAAGCAGTAAACTTGCTGATGGATAAAGCACACACACACACACACACACACACACACACACACGCGTGGAAGGCATGCACAGTGTCACAAACTACAGGTGGGTCCATAAACACATATTTGTCCGCATTATAATTAAACAGGTGGTTTGCATGCAGCAGGTTCTTCTGATGACAATTCCAGCTCCAAACACCAAACAACATTACTTCTTCATCAAGTCACACGGGCCTGACAGAGGACTCAGGAATTTCATTTATATTCTTGATAATGATGTGAAAACATGGAATGAATAATGCACTTATGTGTTTTATGTTTGTTTTTGTTTTTTTTCTGTTTTTTTTTCTCGATTGAAAGTCACAACTGACAAGCAGAAAGTATGGCTGTATTAAGAAAAAACAGGAATGGCATCACTTGTAACACAGATCAAACTTTCATGTGGAATGCAGTCGTGTTGACTGGGCTGCCAGGAGAGACACAATTCAAATTGTTGCCTGTAACAGAAATACATTTTTTAGATAATTGTTTCTTCCAGTTTTGGTTTCTTTCTTGAAATTAGAGAGAAAGAAATCACAACATATACAAGTTGGAGAATTAAAAACTTGCATTCAACTCTCAACACCTTGTTTCAATTGATTTTTTTTATGTGTCACTCCCCTCTGTTGGTGGGAGTAGAGACATGCAGCCATAAACAGAGTGATGTGCAGCATATCCACCAGTGAACCAAAAGCTCAGGATGAACTAGTTTCTAAACAAAACCACAAATTAGTGCTGAATGTGTCCACAGAATGCTCGATGTCCTGTGGTGAGTATAACTGTTTTTGAAGATTTCCTTAATTTAATGTTTACTGTAGATTCAGTTGCAACACAGGTAAGAGATATTGGTTTTTTTTTTTTTAGCTTTCTGTCTGTTGTTGCTTCCTCTTTTTATTTTTGGGGGTTGTTTTTTTTTTTTTTTTTACTTCCTTTACTTCACATGAAGCTGTTTGGTTTCAGCAGGTTTCGTCACTTGTTTTTTGTCCTGCTGTCACATCAGCTGTGTTCTGTATTCTCTTCAGTTTAGATCATTTCTACAGGAGCTCAGCAACATACAAAGGTAAGCAGACTATGTATTTGATTCTTCTCAGAACTGCATGATTTAACTGTGTATATTGATGTTGATATAAGGCCAATTGGTTATTTAGCTAATTGTATGGAAATAACTTGTGTAAACACATTGGCTGTTGTATTCCCAGTTGAGATCAATAAATGTAGTTCGGCGATTGCGTTTGTACTTCTCCCTGAGTGTGTAGATGATTTTTTTCTTCAGTATTTTAGTCAGATTTAATGTCTATTTCCATATATTTGATGACCAATCAAAAAAGGCAGCAAGGCCTGAATGATAATTTTACTTTTAAATCGTTCTTGTAATAATTCTGATGCATGACACAATTGTATTCTTCTGTTCCAGTCCTTTATGTTAGATTGTATTTTGCTGCTGGTTTATTTCCTCTTCACTTCTCCTTGTCACTGAGTGTTTATTCACCTTTTAGGTGTGGTCTGCTGTATCCTGTGTTGAATTAGATCATAGCCCTCACTGTGATGTATATACATTATATGATTTGATAACACTACTCATGCTCTGAGGAAGGTCTATGGCTGAAAAACATCAACAGTGATATTTGGTAAAATGTAAAGCTCTACAGCCATTGCTCCATAGGAATGATTTCATGACACGTATCTGTTAATCAAGCAGAAACAGGTTTTCATTCTGAATGATCCTCTTCACAGGATGAAGTGGTGGTTCCTCTGGTGGCTGCTCCTGTCTTTGTTGTTTCACAAAAAATCAGATTCATTAGATTCATGCAAGGAAGAGGATTCAGGCTCAAACGAAGACGAAAATCAAGGTTCATTTCCAAAATGTGGTCTATCTGAGATGATATCAAACAAAAGACCAAGTAAGATTGTTTAATACATAGTTTTCATATATACATATATATATATATATATATATACATGTATATACATGAATATATATGTATATGAATATTAACAAAGTATTTGTTCTACAGCGGTTTCAGATGCCAAATCTTGTATGGAAGAAGTGAACAGCATTTTGAGCAGTGGAAATGGACTGGACTCTACTGAGTAAACATTTTAATTACATATCAAAGAATAATTTTTTTTTAAATCTTTTGGGATTTTAATGTTGTGTGAGTAATGTTTGTTTGTCGTTGTTTGTGAATAACTTTAAAAATGTATCAGATATGTACATGGGTTGATGTTGAAGATTAAGGCATTTTGTGATCTAGGTTAAATGTGAGGGTTTAAAACAATTGAATATCAGATTAATCATTATAATTTCTTGTTCTTTTCCACAAGAACCATTGAGTGTCTAGAACAAATTCTAGAGGAAACACAGGTGAATGAAACTGTATGCATGTCTTTCCCTCATTTGGTGGCTGTCCTGCTCAAACCCAAATGCCCCTTTGAGGGCGTGGAAATTCATGCCAGTGACACAGAGGTAAGGATATGTTTGTTCTGTCTTGGAGACTAAGTCAAAGTCAGAGTCATGATGACATTTTGAATGATGGTTGATTTTTTTGCCATCTAGGGTTGGCAATGTCCTCCAGTTGTGCCCAGAATTAAACATTTTTGTGACTATTGGATTGGTTGCAATGGAATTTTGTACAAATATTCATGGTTCCCAAATGATGTACTCTGGTGATCCCCCGAACCTTTACTTTAGCACTACAATAAGGATGGCATAAAGTTATTAAATTTTGAATCACATGCCTCAGCCCATCAGAATGAATTGAATAATGTTGGTATTTTCTTCTTGCACCACCAAAAGGTCAAACATTTTAACTTGTCTTATAAATACCTGCAAAACACATTCACATGTATAAGCCATATTAGTTAACATACCAACATACTTAAGATGGTGAACATGGAAAGCATTATACCTGCTTCAGCAGATTGGCATTGTCATTGTCAGCATGTTTACATGCAGACATTTAGCTCAGTGCAGTGCTGTACCCAAGTACAGCTGCTAACATGGTTGTACACACTTAGTCTTGTTTAACAGATACTTGTTTTGCAACAAATACAGGCATTTAAATATTAAGCCATCCTATTTGCCTATGATGAGTAATGTGTAGTAAAATGGAGGCAGACAGGGCAACGCTGCTTACAAGAAGTCTTCCTAGTCTTCTTTTTTTTCAATAGTATTGAGCAGTCAGAAGTGTGTTCTCACATATAATTGAATACTGAATTCTGACCCAGGCTTCCTAATAGAGAATTTATCTTGTAACCTTACTTGTAAACTTTTTTTTCTCTGATGTAAGATATAAATCACTTGCATTATTCTGATACAGATATTGTGACATTATTTCTCTTCCTGCTCTGTGCACCTGTTCCTGTTCTTTTTCTGATGTAGGCAGCATTAAACCAGTCGGTCACCAACAGCAAAGTGAATGTTCGACTGCCAAGAGAGTTGTACGCTGGAACAGACAACACGATTGTGTTTTGTATGATTACGTGGCTGCAAACAAACAGGGTCAGAATCTTCACTAATTTATGCAAAATGTTGTCGAAAAGACTCTGTAGAGCTTTTAACAGCGTGCAGTGAAAGGATCACTCTTGGTTTTGCATCTATTAGCACGAATTCTATCTTTTTTTTAAAATTCTTTATAAAGGAACCAAGTCTGGGTCTTATTTTGCCTAGTTGTAGTTGGTAGTATAGTTTTTCTTCCATTGCTTATGACTGAAACCATTTTATTCACTAGTTTGATGACAGAGACACACAGATACTCTCCTATGATCCTGCTACCATCATCTGGCCTACCATTCAGAATTTTGTAGCTATGCCCCTGACCACTAAAATTCAGCTTAGTACATAGGCAATCAGAATTTGAACTCTGAGTTTAAATCATTTACATAAACAATTTATTTTTACTTGAAAACCAAGGGACCCAAGTTGTCTATAGCGTTTGCACAGCTACTCCCTGGTTCCACTTTGACATGCAGTTCTTGTTATAGTTGTGGGTGCCTTCAATTTTGCAGTATAATTGTAACTTGGTTTGTGTTCATTTCAGTACACTGTAAACATCAGTTTGCAGAGACTGCATGTGGAGAACATGTCCTTGTCTTAATTATTTGTTAGTGGGCTGTCTCGGTTGTGGGCAGGGACGCTTTTGAAACTAGAGTGGTCCTTTCCTGTGGTGTGTACATGTATTTGTGTTTACATATTTTTGGAAATAACCTCTGAACTCACATTTCAATTAGAAGTTCTAATGTAATACTAAAGGAAACATCCACCCTATGACACCTTTAGGAATAATTTTGTAGCCATTATGAGCTTCTTCCTAGCAGCTGCATGATTTAGTAAAAGGGATGGGTGCAACTCGTGGAATAGTGAACAAGGTTAAAAGAGGAACAATGTGAAATGTCATAATCTGTCTTAATAATACTTGGCATGGAGACATTTTTGAAACTTAAAGCTCATATATCTTGGAAAGACCGCATTGTCCAACTGTCCACTAACTGCTTATTCTAACTACAGAAGGACAAACTGTGACAACTCATATAAGGCACAGGTCCATTCATTTCAAAATGTTGATAATATGACCAGCATTGTTGTATTCAATTTCTTTGATTGAAGTAAATAGTAGTAGACATTTTTTCTCCATCGTTGTTTTACCTGGCTAAATGTACTTAATGTGGCACACACAAATGCAAAGGAAACCTAGAGCCATTATTACATGTAAGAGGGGAAAAAAATATTGTAGCGATTTCACACATAAACTTTATATTCTTTATTTTTTGGTTTGTAGTAAGTAGGTAAAGGTAAAGCTCTCTGGGTCATCAGTTTGCATAAATAAAACACACAAAAGAAGAAGAGATGTCAGTTTGTGACAAAAAGCAATATCCCCAAATGCACTGGTGCAGTACGACATGTTTTTAGTAAGGGGAACAAACAGCTGTCACTTTTTTTCCTCATTGCTTTCTGCAGTAACATGCAAATTGTGATTGAATGCAAGATTAGAAAAGTTCTTATGAAGGAAAGTGGGTACAACAAGGTGAATACAATAATTGTCTTGGATAAACTGTCAAACTAATTGAATGAATGTTGTACTATAGACCATATTCGGAGCCCCAGGTGTGCTGTATGAAAACAGGCTGGTTGGCCTGAGTGTGCGCAGCAAGAATATTTCAGGATTACAGGAGCGTGTCACCATCACCATGGCTCTTTCCATGGACAAAAATGTAACTACAACTTCATTTCACAGATCATTTACTCCCAATCTTACATTGTGTAACCTTGTCTCATTATCGAATAATGCATGCTTATATTTTTGTTATTTGTGTCATAGGAGACTAAAAGCCCCAAGTGTGTGTTCTATGATTTTTCAAGAAAAGGTGAGTAACAAAGCATCAGCTTGATCTTGCAGAACAATGACTAAGACTCACTAAGACGTTATTTCACAGTATGTTTCTTTGTGGCTTTGTGGTAATTCAAGTGTGACATCATCATATGAATTATAGATCCTGTCTTTGTTTGACTTACCAGAATATTATAGTGAAGGCTGCCTAACCCTATGGGACTGTGGACAGAGTCACATCACCTGCTCCTGTGACCACCTCACATACTTTGGTGTGCTCTTGGTAGGACTGGCCTTTTTCATCATGAGACAATCACAAAAAAGTGATCAGTGTCTCATCAAGACTGCATATTCACACACACACACACACACACACACACACACACACACAGAGTAAAACATGTGACACAACAGAAACCACAGTGTTGTATAAAATCCTTTAAAAAAAATATAGACATCACAAATGGAGTATATACATGAATAATGGGTGAATGTGGGGAAGAGGGGACACGCATTGACCTCATGCATCCCCTAGCCTTACATTAACCATCACAAATAAATACCTATCCCTATCCCTAGCCTATTTCTAACCCAAACCCTAAAACCATGTCTTAACCCTCAAAAAGATGTAAATCATTGTCCCCATGTGAAACAACATTCAGATTAATGTCTTCACCGGGTTATAAGAAGAAAAAATATGTGGCTGTTATAAGGCGGTTTAATCTGCATATGTAATGTACAGTTAGATCTTCATATGACAATGGATGTCATGTGACATCAATATTATCTACATGTTATTACACACTGATGATGTTACACTGTGATATGTAGAATAATTGTGCACAGTAAGATGACATATAGTATAGAAATGAATTTGTTATGAACTCTGATGTGTTTGTAAAAAGCATGCACTGTTCTGTTGTGGTATGAATTGCTGTGTCATCCTTGATGCTACCACTAGATGGAACAAGAGTTTAACATTAATCAAATTCTACACAGTGACTTCAAGTACAAGTAGCAATGCCACACGAAAAGATCAATTACCAGTAATCAGGTATGCTGGTATTGATAGTTAAATCAGTCGTTATGTACAAGGTTTCATGCACTCCTTATCCTTTATTTAAAGTATATTCTATTCTATCTATTATTATTACTGATGTGGTAACATGTAAGGAGCAATTTAATGTTAACACTGGATGTCGGCGGACTTGCTTTTAGCAATGTTGTGTACTGTAACATAGTTTAATTTGTAACTACTGTCGAAATACAGAAAGTGTGCAGGTGCGAGACAAAATTAATGTATTTCATTATGTATCATCTATTTTCTCCGCAGGTGCCTGCTGACATCTCACCTGAAGACCAGGAGATTCTGAAACACATCTCTCTGATTGGCTGTAGTCTTTCTGTTTTTGCCCTGGTCATCACCATTTTCCTGTTCATCGTCAATAGGTACTTTATTCTTCCTTGGCGGATTATTCTCTGCACTTTTCACTGTCATTTATACCTTCTTATCTTCATCCTACCCTCCCTCTCATATATTGTCATTTAAAGCAGCATCCTTTCCTCCTTGCAATTACTTAAAAATGCTACCACTGTCACTATGAGAGAGTTCCCACGCATCATGCAAAACCTGGAAAACAGATGATTTCCATTCAATGAAAACACACAGAAAATGAGAGAACAAGTAAAATGTCCTGTGTTGTCCTGGAAAATTTTTTCAACATTCTCCCGTTATCGGGCTAAGTCACGTTCAGGATCATGTTGATGTTCCAATGGTCGGCCAGTTTATGGACGGCAGTATTTTTGAATACATTTATATTGATGATAATAATGATACATTCTTATTTGACAAAGATCAATTTGTCATAATTTCATAATTAATTAAGCATGTAAGAGACGATTTCATAGATGAATTTAGACTGCTCTTATTTTAAATCAGACTTCCACAGATAGGAAGATATTGTTGTATGGTGTGATTCCTTTCATATGAGCTTGATCATCACTAAAAATGTCCTGTAAAATGATCTTGAGAGAATAGTGGGAACCCTGCTATGATATGTCTGTGCATAATTTAACGCAGATCAATTCTTCTCTGTTTGACAGAAAAGTAAGAGCAGATGTCGCTATGAAGATCCACATCAACTTCGCCGTTGCCCTAATCCTACTCAACATACACTTTATGCCCAGTAAGGCAGTGGCGGATGTGTCCTCCACTGCGCTTTGCTTTTACGTGGCTGTTAGTCTTCACTACTCCCTACTGGCCTCTTTCAGCTGGATGGCCTTGGAGGGGTTCCACATCTACCTTCTCCTAGTCAGAGTCTTCAATATCTATGTCAAGAGATACCTGCTCAAACTGGCTGTGGTGGGATGGGGTGAGTGGCGTCACCAAGGCCAGGGACCCACAAGTTGTCAGTATCGGTTTAAGTGAAAAGATCAATGCCTTGCTTTAATCCTTGTGTTTCCTGCAGGTGTTCCTGCAGTCATTGTGTCACTGGTGATGATCATAGACAGAGACGCCTATGGTCACGTCTCTGTGGACTCTTCTAACCCCAACAGCACTATGATGTAAGGGAGAAGAGGGATAAAATTTGCAAGCATGTACAATCTAGACTAATAAGTAACTTACAGTTTACATGCAAAGTGTTTTGCATGTGCATCAGAGTGTCTGTGTATTTAAGGACCATTCACAGTTACAACAGTTATTGTAAATCATAAGAGGAAATAGCTTCCATTTCCAAGGCAGCAAACCCTTACCAAACATCTAATATCCTAAAGTTAAAACACTGAATTCCTACTAACTCCAGGGATACTATTACTGCATATAACGAATTCTGTAGACACCTGAATCTGTATTTGTATTACAGAATGTTTGATTTGTCAGTTTATGATTTTAAATTGTTATTTATTCTCCCTCACTTTGCAGATGCTATATAACCGATGACACAGTAAAGCTGGTGACTACAGTGGGAGTATTTGCCCTGGTGTTCATCTTTAATGTAATCTTGTTCGGGGTGACAGTCAGACGTGTTTTGAGTTCCCACCCTACCAATGAGGTATGGGTCAAGCTGCACTGTTTGCATTCTGCTCTTCTTGCCTTAAAAAAGAGAAAAGACTAAAGAATAGATGTATATTTACTGTATATATACATATATATGCACTATCATCATAACCTTTCATTCCTGTCTGGTAAATACATTTGATATGCATGCAATGTGTTTCCACTCAGGAGTTTTCTAAACTAGGTTAAAAGCAGTTTTGGTGTTTACTCTATTAGACTACATACATTTGATGGTGCCTAACTGATAGTCTCTGATTGCCTATGGCCTCCTAAAATGGACAGAGTGACAGTGCCAGAGTCAAGCGAGAGATCTCTACCGTGATGGGAGTCGTCACTCTCCTTGGCATCACCTGGGGCCTGATATTCTTCTCATTTGGCCACCTGACCACTCCTGGCCTCTATATATTCTGCATCCTGAGCTCACTGCAAGGTCTGAACAAGCTGCTTCCACATGTTTGACTCTATTATGTTCTGATGTTGCTGTAAATATAACAGAAAGGTTTACATGAGGCAAATGTAAGAGATTCTGGATACGTTGTGGTACCTAATATACCACATAGTGTAACTGCAACATTGCCCACTTATGATGGTGGGAAATGTATACATTCAGATTGGGCCATGTGAATTGGAATAAGGAAGTGTGTAATTTCCAGAATTACTGAAAGCTAACCACAGCAAGTCTTTGTATTACTACACGTTTATGCCCAACTAAGTTGGTTAAGAGCAGAAACTGTAACCCTTTGTCCATTCCACACCTTACAGGCCTACCTGGCTGTAAATGTGTAATGGAAACACAAATTTGTACAGCAGAGCAAGGACAGCTTTCTGTGTCATAAAATAAAAGGCTAAAGTCTCTGGATTCTTACCCATGCAGCTTGAGGAATTTATTCCTGTTGCAAGCTGACATGATTACAGGAAAAGCTTCATCTATTGTAAGACACTTGCGTCATCAGGAATGTATGGTGCATCGTTTTAAAATACATGCTTTATATTTTAGCGGATGCTGGCCTGGCTATTTGTATATTGATAAAGAGTGACCAGGCACAGTTAGATTGTTTATCAGTGGAATTTGCATGAGTTGCACAATCCTCTCCTCCTCTTGTATACACTCTCAAACACTACACTTCTCTTTCTGACTCACACAGGTTTCTTCATCTTCCTGTGGTTTGTGATGTCTCTGAAGAAGAATAGAGACTCAGCTACAAAGACAAGCAAAGAAACACATACCACCAACACCTAAGCCTTATATTACACCGAGCCATTTTTGTGCGTGTGTGTGTTTATGGGTGTTGGGGGAAGTTATACTGAAATACTATAAAGTTTGACATCATTATTTCTAGTTTAGATCAGTGCTAATTTAAAGCTTCATAAATATACCCATGTTGTGCTCATAAAAACTTTGTGGTGAGGGGTTTATTTAACCATCCATTGGGCAAAATGCAGGAAAATACAATCACATTATTTTACCTCAACCACTATGTTCACAAGTGTATGAACATTTGAACCAAGGAGTATTTATCTGTGATAGTCATACCTTTAGCAACTCTTTCATTTTGAAAGAAAAGCTGTGTCAGGAAACCAACTAAACAAAAAGAGAAACAGTTCTAATTCTCCAGTCCATAATTTATTATATTGTAGGTGTGGTTGTGCATTGTAACCCTAGTTCTCTGCAGGCAGTAGGAGCCCTCGTGCCAAAATACTTATTCTACTGTGCTCTGCATCCTCTAAACTTCATTGTCTGGTGCAGTGGCAGAAAAGCGTAAGAAAATGTGAGAGTATGAGAAAATGGTGAAGTGATGATATGATCCCAGGATGACTGTTAGGGAAGAGAGAGAAAGCATCAAGTTTGTCTACTGGCTAATGCATCCACTCCCACTGGATCATCCACAGGTGAGAGGGAAAACAGGAACTGGCGCAGGTTGTTTTTCTGCCTCAAAGCACACATACAGTGCCTTTCCTGCATCGTGGCCACATCTGATCTGGGTTTTAAGTGCAACTCACCAGGCCTTGATTGAGAGGTAGATTCTGTCTCCTACACCTGCAGCACAATACAATAGAAATATATCTGTTGTATATTCTATTTGAAATACTGATACTGTATGTGAACATTTTTCCTGAATTGTTTTTTGTTAGAACTTTGTCATATACATATTAAACTTTTTTCATATATATTTATGCAATGACAGTGTGGTTGTATGTATGTGCATAAATTATTTTAATGTGCAGGTTTTTAACTGTTACTACTTCACTATAGGCTGGCATATCAATATAATAGTCTTCAGTGGTTTTCCGCATCAGGATTTTTTTGTACATAATTTCACACTTCTGTTGACGTATAAAATTCAAACAAACTCACCTGGTATAATTTTGTTGCTCTGATAAAAAAGATTTGCATAAGAGAAACACCTCCGGCAGAGCGAACACAAGCACTGTTGTATTCTACTTTAAACCCCCAGTCATGAGCACAGCTCACTAGTGTTTGTCTGGTTCATCCTGTTCACGTCAAAGGTAAGAAGAGAACTACTTCTCTCCTTTATTAGGATATATTATTGTGATGTTTGTTTTTGATGAATTTGATCAAAAAGAAAAGTTGAACATGTCAATTAGTTTTATAGATATAGATTTGATAGAGGGGCTTCAACTGTGGAACTGTACAAAAGTTGAAGTTTAGTTTCCTTTAATTGACCAGCAATAGGGTGAGACTCAAAAAGCCATAGCAAGTATGTCTGATGTTTGCTCTTTGAGTCTTGGATGTTTTTGAGTTTTGAATTTTAGGTAAAGTGACCCCATATTTGTCTTTGTTATTTGGGTGTAGACTGGGTCCATGGACAAGAGACAAAGACTAGCATGGGAAAAAAAATGTAATTATTTTGTTCTTTATGCATTTATACCACAGTTAGAAACTTGAGAGTAAGTTCATATTTGTGAGTATTTGTTTTCATATCACTTGCAGAACACTTTTTCAGGAATAGAAAATGAGTTTCTTTGTTGTAGCAGAGGGGACCAGTAGGCTACTGTGTTGATTTCTTGTCTGACAACGCAAAAGTATTTTCTTTTGGATGACATTTTCCTGACAGCTGAGATACACTGAAGGTATTTGTACTAAAATGTAACTTTATTTCTACTTCTTATTTATTCCAGTAGTCACAGAGGAAGAACAATGGTTCCCTTACTCCTGTTACTGCTGCTGCCTGAATCACTGGCTGACCCAAGTACGAATGTTGATTTTATTAGTTTAGCTTTTGTATACCAAAGAAAGAGTGTTTGCATCTATTCAAAATCAATGGAAATAGATATTACTTGTTTCTTTCTAATTTTTGTCTTTGATTTTTATTTGTCACAAACTTAAAGAAACAGTGTACCTGAAATTGAAAACGTATCTATTATACACCCAACCTATTCCAGTCAAAGCAGCAGCACACAGAGAGTTCATCTAGCACAGTAGAACACAACAGAACTGTCTGAGACCTGGTTCCGTGGAGTTCTCTTTGGCTATGTGCACACTAATAAGTCTGCATTTTAAAAAACGGTTTTAAAATGAAAACTTTCCCACATGCGTGAATTAGCTCCATGCCAGAATTGATAAACTAAACTAACACACCTGAAAATGCATATCACATGAACACTGGGTATGCAAGAAGCAAACTGTCTACTCTGCAGTTTGTTAGTTGTAGAAAAGGAAGGAGGAACAGCAAAGACAGTTGTAAAGTGATAAAATACAGAATTACCTGCACAACAGCTGCTACTAAAGACAACAAGGTCAGTAACACTTGGAAATCATTATCTATGTTGCATTCACCACTGGTGGTCATCACTTATAATCCCAATCAGGGAGTGATCTGGAGTAGTGCGGACGCCAGGTGTAAATCAAGCGGCAACCTCTGAGGCTAAAAAATAAAGCCAACACGGAAGTACAAAAAAACTTCAGTTCTCGGAATGGCCGCTTGAAGCTGGTTCCAAAAGCAAGTCAATCCCCATAGACTCCCACTTTAAGATGTCTTACTTTATAGGAGAAATAAACCGGTTTACAGCCTGGTACAAAAAATAGTTTTAGTCTCTATAGCTAAATTCCTCCTTCATAACAACTGTTTGGGGGGTGAATTTAAAAAAATTTTTAAAGCTTAAAGTTCTGCACAATTGAGGGGAACAGGTGGGCAATGGTATGCCTGTCACAAGCCAGCATACACCAAAGTCTCGGCTCGACACGTGCCCCTCCTCTTTGCCCATTTTTGTATTAGCCCGGAGTCCGGCAGGATCAGGTGCTGGCAAGATGGCGACGGCGTTAACAGCCCTCTCTGAGCTTCAAAACAACTCTTCAGAAACCTATGGGCGATGTCACGGACGCTAGGTCCAACTTTATTTACATTCTATGGTGCAAACGTAGCAACAGTGGTGCGTTTTAAAACTGAAGCATATTAGTGTGGATATAGCCTCAGATTTCCTCCATTTGTTGCAGTAATCCTACAGCCTACCATGTGATCATCATCTGGAGTCAATAAAATCTGAAAATGCCTGAATATTTGTAATTCTAATGTTTCCACACAATGAGTCAGCTGCTGAACCATTAAGCATTTAGAAAAATTGTATTTTTCATGTCACGGTGATTGAAGACAGTAAGATATACTGATACAATGATTGAATCTTGTCTTGTGTTTCTGTTCTCTTCAGTTTGTTTCAACATTTCAAATGGCGACATTAACATTACCCTATCAAATGCTACCATCGTTGAAAGCCGGGTTATGGGTGTGAACTGCAAGGTTGATGGACAGCCCTGCATCTTTCTGTGCACATTCAGCAATCAGACATGGTTCAATGGATCATCTGGTTGCTTAGACGCCAAAGTGACAAGGTTGGAAGTGAAGAATATATATAACATAGAACCATGTAAGTAAAGTGTCTCTCAAGTAGGCTGCTGACTTTGTACACATAGGCCTTTAAAAGTGGGCAGCACTGTCCTCTGCACTATGAAGCACATTATCTCTGATAGAGTCAGAAAGTGTTCAAAGGTACAGCAGCTGATTTATATCCATCCCCTACTGGCCTGTTTCCTCCAACAGGGTGATCATATGTCTGCATCTAATGTCTGATTACTGTGTCACTTCTCAGATAGCAATTGCACCAAATACTTTTGCAAGCAGAACGCCATCTCATCACTGATTAAACCTCTGGATAGTCTCACCGCTGACCAGAGGGAAATGATGCAACTCTTCTTCATAAGGGATTCCTGTGTAGAGCTCTTCAGTACCAGCCATCAAGTCAAGAAGGACTTTATAAAGTAAGTGTCAGTCCTGCTGCATGTATTACTCTGTGTGCTGCTGAATAGACACATTTGTTTCATTCATTCATATTATTGTCTGCACTACTGTTTGTTTTTTAGCCATGGCTGTAGGGATAGCAACGTCAGTCTGTTGATCCACCACTTTGGTCCAGAATAAAATGTCTCAACAATTATTGGATGAGTTGGCACTAAATTTGGTTCAGACATTCATGGTTCCCCTAAAGACGTTGATCTTGACTTTTCCTCTTGCAACATCAAGAGGCTGACAGTTGTGGTTTGAAATGAGATGAAATCGGATGACTTTTCATCCAGCACCATCATCAGGTCAAAATGTCAAAAAGTCTAATATTTGCTGTGTTTTATGGTTAGTGCTAATAAGTAAGCAAATGTTAGCATGCTAACAAGCTGAACTATGATGACGAATATGATAAATAAATTAAAGGATAGGGTAGTCTTTTGTAATCTATCTCTCTATACTTGCTGTAAACTTGATTTAACTGACAATCTGTTTGCACGACTGGACAACTGCTTCTTGGTTCTTTCTGCAGTGCGGAAAGACAGATAATCCATAACATCATGAGAACATCCCGGCTTGAGAATGGAGGCTCCATAAAATACAACCTGAGGATGTTGTCTCTGAATGTGGTTAACATCAGTGATGCTGAACTCAACTCTACAGAACCTAAGATCCAGATAGATGCTCCACAGGTACACTAGCTTTGATGGAGACGGTGCTGATTAATTTAAAAGGAACAGTGATGATTAAGATAGCATGACGCCACAAACTACCCAACATTGATCATCATCCTCTTATATCCACTGTTAGCTGCTGCCTGAGAATGCATCATTTGTCCCTGACATTTGGCTGCCGGTGAATGACCTGCACAACATCCCAAAGAAGGATAGGATTATTGGTTTGGTCAGCTACATGCAGCACAACCAGTTCCAAGTATATCCTCTGTCCTCTTTACTCTTGAGTTAATCTATCCTGACACCTTCATGTTTCAATTCATATAATTACATTTACAATTCAGTCCCTGTCATGGCTCTTGGTCATTATGGGTTTGACATTGAACATTTTAAATGTCTCTCTCTTTTAACAACCATTATATATATTATGATTATATAGTATTTCAATTATATCATATGCACACTGCTGTAAGTCATGGTGTCCTGTGTTTCCTGCCATGACTGTAATGAAACTGTCTCATTAGTTTAAACAGGAGAATATATCATCGATGGTCCTCAGGATTGAAGTACTTGGGGAGCCCCTTAAAAATCTGAAAACGCCAATCCAGATGATTTTTAGAGTTTCTACAAATGTACATATGGATGTAAGTCTGTTTATGCATGCACTCTTTAATATTATCAGTAGGTTCTGTCAAGATATCGGAACTGAGTAGAAGTCAAAGGTCAAAGGTCAATGTCAGGGTGACCTCACAAAATGTGGTTTTGGCCACGTGACTTCAATATCTCCATAACACATTTAGATTCTTCATATTTGGTATAAATGTTCACTTGGACTCAATGCCTGAACTGATTAGATTTTGGTGGACAAAAGTCAAGGTCAGTGTGACCTCAATAAAAACTTTTTAGCCATAACTCAAGACTGCACACAGCAATTATGACAAAATTTCACACAAATAGTTAAAATTATAGATGAATCTGGATAAACAGGGATGTAACCTGAAACTAGTTTGCGTGGCGGAGGGACACAACTACTTACTTTTGATTTATTGGATAAACTTCTCTAACTGTGCAGTATGTATGGTATATACAAGTTAATTTCAAAGCAGCTTTATATTTTTGTTTTTTACAGAATCACTCAAGGTTACAGTGTTGCTATTTTGATGAAGGCGGTAGGTGTACTGTGTGTCAGTTTATGCTGACCTAACTTTGTGATTGTTCATCTTTGATTCATCTAATTATTATGTATTAAATATGTAATGAATATATGTAATTATAGTGTCTTAGATATTAAGTGTGAGTGTTTGTGACATACAGTGGAATTTTTTTTTTAATGCCTTTTAAGGATATTTTGCTAAACAGACAGCAAGAATTAGGCCTAATTAATTAAATAAGTTAAGTTAATTAAGTTAACTTGTATTGTTCATGTTCCCAGAATGGCTCTGGAAAACTAATGGATGCGAGACGAACAACACTAACCAAACTGACATTATTTGCAACTGCAACCATGCAACACCCTTTGCAGTTCTATTGGTAAAGAGACACACTTAATTTGACTGACATGTTGGTATATTAGTAATGGTATATTATTATAACTTAGTAATGGTATATTACTATAACTTATACATAACTTTATTCATACAAAACCTTTCATAAAAGAAATAATAAATACAGCACTGGTATTATTGTTATATGAAACAATCCTGTTTCATATAACGATAACGACATTTATGACTTATTACTAGTTGTTAGTAAAAGTTTATCTGTAAATTGCGAGCAGTTAATCACTATCCCATCTTTTCTGTAGATAAGAAACTCAATTGCAGAAGAGCACTGGAAAATACTGTCATACCTCAGTTACATAGGTTGCAGCCTGTCTGCTTTCTTCACTGCTTTGTCCCTCGTGTTGTACGTCTTCAGTCGGTAGGTATAAATGTATTCTTTGCATTCTGTGCAGATATTTAGTGAGGTCCAAAAGACTGATACCAACTGAGACCAGACGATGGTATGATGTGTACAATATTTAGTGTGTAAATATTACATATATACATAATATGTAAATATGCCATGCAATGCTAAAATCCAGCAGATTCACACATGACCAAACATAAGCTACACATCGAGGGACTCAATGACACACGCCTGTCTATAACCTATAACCAATAATCACATCCATGCTCTCTGACTTTGTTCACCAATTCAGTCATTCTGGTCGGAGGTCGCTAAGAGACCCCCATCATCCTTTTCTCCTGCCTTTATTGTTGCATTCCTTTTTCTTGTAGTGTTATCACCATCTGTTCATAAGTCCAATACTGTGAAACCACAGTTAGAAATCTGTATTGCATCACTCATATAAAACAGTGACCGACTCATAAAAATAGTGTTTCATAACACTATTAGATGAAGCCCCAAACTCCACAGGTTTGAAACCCCAAGTCTTCTACTTAAAATAAAAAAAAAAGATTTTAAAAAACCCAGAAATAAACAGAAGAATAAAAAGTTACAAGTAAAGGATTCAGCTTTGGATTGGTGTTTTCAGATCATAATGCTGCAGTTACATGTTAAGAGATGATACATCCAGAATCAGAAACCACTCATCTTACCTGTTCCTGTGGGTGGATCACATGTCCCTCCTGTTCTCCTTCTCTCTCCTCCTCAGAAACCACAGACTGGATTACTCCATTTCTATTCATGTATCTCTGAGCGGGGCCTTGTTTATGCTCAATATAACCTTCCTGCTGACTGAGTGGGGGGCCACGGTGGAGCCAGACTGGGTGTGTGTATTTGTCGCAGCTTTCATGCACTACTCCTTGCTCTGCTGCTTCACCTGGATGGCTATTGAGGCACTTCACCTCTATCTACTGCTAATAAAGGTGTTTAACACCTACTACAAACACTACATGGTCAAACTGTCTCTTGTTGGATGGGGTGAGTGTTGCGAGAGTACCTACTGTATTTACTAGACGCCGTGGTGTATGTGTGATGACTGACATGATGACACCAGTATTACTAGGACACTGACAGACAGTCAGTTTGTTTTAAGAAAGACTAATAAAGGAAACTATTTCTGAGGAAATCCACTGAGCTTCCTTATTCACAGAAAGAAGGCAACTGGGGGCGTCTATTGTAGGTGGATGAAATGAATATCTCTGGATGAATGTTTTCCTTCATCAAACTCCATTGCATAGAGTATCTCCTGGAATAGCGCCCTTACGGCGGGAAGCATACTGGACTTGGTTGTCATGATTACAATTATAAACACGTGGATCGTACCAACCTTTGATGCCATGGTTACTATAATAATAGGTCTAGGCACTAAAACTACTTGGTTATGTTTAGGAAAAACTTGTGATTTAGTTAGGCTAATTTTTACGAAAGGACAGTAGCCCACAACCTCATATATATCACACACTGTAGTAAGATAATAATGTTAAACTGTGTGTGTGTGTGTGTGTGTGTGTGTGTGTGTGTGTGTGTGTGTGTGTGTGTGTGTGTGTGTGTGTGATTCTCAGGTATCCCTGGTGTAATCGTGACAGTCTCTGCAGGATTGCAGGACTTCAGACAGTTTTATGGAGTTACACAAACGACCATGGCCAATACTAACCAAACGAATGCTATGTGAGTAAATTGTAATTGCTTTTGGCAAAATATAATAATCTATTTTTTTTTTTTTAATTACTATCTGATTCACATATCTTTTGCAATTTTTCTTTTAACTTATGTTTATATGTATAAATGTAAATGTATAAAAAAAAAAAAGTTGTACTCAGAATTTACGCCAAGGTCTCCCACTGCAGCTTCAGAGATGTCCTTCATTTGTAAGTCACTTTGGATAAAAGCATCTGCCAAATGACTAAATGTAAATGTAATGTATAAGACTGTTCTAATCTTGGTTAATTGGTAGATAATAATTTGGCGAAACCCATGGGTACTGGTGGAAACATCAGTGCAGTTTACAGTAATGAAATAAAACAATTTGAATCCTTCATGGGAATGGTGGACTTCAATTATATAGAGAAGTATATACAGAATGTAAATACATTGAATGGCTACTGTAGAAAAATGACAACTATAAATAGTATCAAAAACAGGACTCATAAAAAACATAAGGATTGAAACTTAAAACGTTCATGATAATTTTTCTGTTCTTTCCACTGTACTGTACGTACCCTGTACACCCACATCTGTCTTCTCTGCAATATTAGGAATCTATATTTTGATAGTCTTATGGATTACCTGCCTGTCCCACAGCTGCTGGATCAAAGATGACTCCTTCTTCTACGCCTTGAACCTGGTGTATTTCACCCTCATATTCATCTTCAACTCTGGCATATTGATGGCAGTGGCCTCGAGCATCTGTAAGATGAAACAAGTGTTCAAGAACGGCTTGAACCATGGACGAGAGGCTGAGGGAAAGACTCACAGCGACTTACAGAGGTTCAGTGACTCCTGCAGGAGTAGCTTCACTGTGCTGGGTCTTACCTGCCTGATGGGGACCACCTGGGGCCTGGCCTTCCTGGGCTCAGGATATGTCAACTACCCCATCCTCTACCTTTTCTGTATCCTCAACTCCACACAAGGTATGCTCTCAGTTTGGTTTGAGTAGTGTTTGACTCTGAGGGCTTTTGTCTTTTACCAGCTCACAAACCCACCTAACATGTGTGTCTCTTTGTCAAGGTTTCTTTATCTTCCTGTGGGTCTGTCTATCAGTCAAGAAGCAGAAGAAGAGAAACATGGAGGACAGATGGAGTTCAACTCCAGTGAAGATTTCAGGAGTCAAATCTGACTAGACCTCCTTTCCTGTGATTGCAAACCTCCCATGTAATCCCATGTACCCATAGCAGTAGAAACTACTGCATATAACCCCGTCAACATTAACTGTAAACTTTTAATCAAACTTTTTAAAACATTTTCTATGAAATGCTACAAAATTGAAGTTATTTCCTTTGCTAACTTACTGCAAAATATTATGCATGTGTTTTTTGGATAAGATTTTTTTTTAAAGAGTTATATCTCATGCACAGTTCTTTCAGTGTTGGTGTTAAGTAGCTCAAATTAAAGTTCAGACTTGGCATTCAAATATAGTATCTCTTATTTTATTTCAAATTGAAATTGCTGCACCACGTAACTTTTCAAATGCTTACAGTCTGGACTGTATGTGACAGCTGAGTTCACATTTTAAGACAAGATGTGACAAGATAAATAAACACACCATACAAATAAAGTAATAAAAATATAATAAAAATAATAAAAATAAAGTTAAACATGAGCTCTGTCTTTTGTAGAGATTTCAGGTCTTTTTTTACCGAAATTAATCAGCACAGAAATGCGTCTCATCGCTCTTCAAAACTCAGAGGCTCTCATACTGTTAGTATTGCATTTCAAACTGTGCAAACACACTGTGAATTAATTTGTACCCCTCATACATTATAATCATATGATATGAATCAGATTTGCTGCATATCACCCTCACAGCACACTCCCAACCACCATCATGTGATAAACCATATGCAGACAGTGTTCTCACTCGCTCATGAAGGAAACCTCAAATGTGCAACAGATCTTGATGACAGTTTTTCCCCATCACACTCTCACACACTCAAGCACTTGCTGACCTTTTTTGCAGTGAACCAGCTACAAGGTATGACTAACGTTCACCACTTTGCTTCATGGTTAACTTTGGTGAAACTCCACTTAAAGATATGAAATGTTTACTGGACTCTGCATTGACAGTAGGACTAGTCCACCTTGTGGTACTCTACAAACAAGCTCGCCCCTTTTTCCCAATATTTTGAAGAATTTGGAGAATTTAGGCCTGTGACCCTCTAAGTAAAGCCTTTCTGTCACTTTTTGATACTTTTGGTTTTCACCCTTGACTTGATTCTCTCACATGTGGTTTCTGATGTGACTTTCTATCTCCTGACAGACTGTGAATGTTGCGACATCAGATCACTCTCTTAATATGAAGACTTGTCTGTCCTTTTAATGGAAGACCTGAGAGACAAGGGAGAATCATCTATGAACCTTCATGGCACAGATGTATCCTGAATTACAGCTGTGCGATATCCACTGCTAAAGCAGCTTATTTCTCTCACTTAATCAGTAACAATAAACACAATCATTTCTATTTTACTCTATAACCAAACTTAAACTTAAAAGCAGGCTTCTTGCCTTAGTTCATGATTTCTCTAGAAAAACAGTTGAGATTAGAGACTAACTTAGTTCCTTTTTCTACAGGACCACTTGAGCATTATGTTGAAAACCAGATAGTTTCTGTTTTGACAAATTTGAGACTCTATCACGTGAAACATTGTCTGAGCTGGTGTTGGCCTCTACCAGCTAAACTTCTCAACAATCGTTGGCCAGTTTTGGGATCTACAACGTTGATTATTGTTAACTTACCCCATACAACTTGCAGTGTCCCCACTAGCTTTGAGACTACTGTGGTTAAACCTCTGCTTAAGAAAGCACACCTTGATACAGGGTCTCTGAATAATTATCAACCAGTCTGTCTATTTTTCCAAAGTACTGGAAAGATTTGTGTCACAGTAGCTTTCACCCCATTATCTAACAGCAACCCTTTCAGCCTTTTCAACCTGCTTCGTCGGCCTGTCACTCCACTGAAACTTCATTAAGTGGTGAAAGATCTTCTGCTTACAGAGGTGTTGGTGTTCTTTCTGTTTTGTTGCATTACAACCTGGAATTTAGGTGAATCTTTGGTCAGCTTTGTACCATTTACACAACATGATGCAAAATATTTTTTATTGTGACATAAACAATAATTAAGACAAAATCTGTGTAAGAAAACCTGAGTGGGTAATCAGACCAAGGGAGTAAGGGACCAAGCACAGATCCTTGCTGTACTCCAGTGGAAAGAAAGTGATGCCTGGACTCTTGTCCTTGCCATGCCACTTTGAAATGTTGTGTAACTACTATGTTAAAGAAAGATTTAACAGACCCACAAAGTGAGACTGTTTGGAATGTTATTCACAGTATTTAATATAAATACCAAATAGAGAACTGAGGTGTACTCATGTTTCCCCAGTGACTTCACTGTAGTCCTAATCATTCCTGTTGGCAACCAGGGAACAATACTCATTACTCATTAAGAACTGGTCTTAATGCTACACAGCACTGATTGATAAGTTTGAAGTTTTTTGTTGTTTTTTACTGTGAAGTTATAGTCATGAACTTTTCAAAGAGAAAGATTCTGTTATGTTACTGTAATCACCTGAAACAGACAGAAAGGTCTTCAGGTCTTAAGGACCAACTCAAAGCTTGGAGCAGAGACTGAGGGAAGACTTGGAGTGACTGACAGAGGTTCAGTGAGTCCTGCAGGAGTGGCCTCACTGTGCTGGGTGTTACCTGCCTGACAGGGACCACCTCAGAATATGACAACTATCTTCTACCTTTTCAACATTCTGGACTCCACAAGACCAGCTGTCCGAGTAGCGTATTTCTCTTTCTTTCAGATTTAACCAGTCTGTATACAGTCCCATTTTTATTAGAGGTATCTGTTCAAATTCAATTTGGTCAGATTTAATTATAAATTGATGGATCTGTTAATCTTTTACCAGCTCATAAGCCCACCCAACAAGTGTGTTTCTTTGTCTTGGTTTCTTTATCTTGCTCTGGATCTGTCTGGCTGCAGGAGTGGCCTCACTGTGCTGGGTGTTACCTGCCTGACAGGGACCACCTCAGAATATGACAACTATCTTCTACCTTTTCAACATTCTGGACTCCACAAGACCAGCTGTCCGAGTAGCGTATTTCTCTTTCTTTCAGATTTAACCAGTCTGTATACAGTCCCATTTTTATTAGAGGTATCTGTTCAAATTCAATTTGGTCAGATTTAATTATAAATTGATGGATCTGTTAATCTTTTACCAGCTCATAAGCCCACCCAACAAGTGTGTTTCTTTGTCTTGGTTTCTTTATCTTGCTCTGGATCTGTCTGGCAGCTGATTAGCAGAGGAAGAGAGATATGGAGGACAGGATGATTTCAACTCCCGCATATCAATTTTGATTAGGCCCTTTCCTGCTATTAGTCTGGATGCTAAACCTTAGATGTAGTCACTGATGGCATAACTGCGCTTGTGACCACCTTCACATAACCATAGCAACAGTAACTCCCACATGTTACCCTGTTTACCCCATGTCATAAATTCCCCTAACTTCAATGTAACGTTAAGCTTTGAACATTTCCCTGTATAATTTTTTTCCTTTACAAAAACAAAATATTTTTTGTCCGGCCTGAGTCACTTCTGTCATTAACGTAAAGCTGATTTTGTCATTAAGCAAGATTATCATACAAGTTTTTGAATAACTTAATAAATCAACACAGAAGAATGGGAAAGTTGCTTTATGGTTTTTATAACAACCTTTGAAATGATTCAATATATTATAATATTATAATATTTCAATTACTCAGTTGACATGACACATTAAAGGTTTTCTAAAATTACATTTTCATTTTCTTATGTGTTTCGCCTACTTTGGAAAACATGTGCTGCAAGAGTTTCAGTTCCCCTGTCGGCTGTGGATGTCTGTGATAGTTACCATTATGAGGTTCTTTTTTCTTGTTTTATAACAACCTTTGAAATGATTCAATATATTATAATATTATAATATTTCAATTACTCAGTTGACATGACACATTAAAGGTTTTCTAAAATTACATTTTCATTTTCTTATGTGTTTCGCCTACTTTGGAAAACATGTGCTGCAAGAGTTTCAGTTCCCCTGTCGGCTGTGGATGTCTGTGATAGTTACCATTATGAGGTTCTTTTTTCTTGTGTATATGGGAAAATGGTAGAATTTGTAATCTTCCTCTTTTCTCTAGGAAGCGTCTAATGTTGGAGATCCAACAGTAAAATACAGATATCATTTGTAACTCTGAATATGTCACATTGTAAGTATTTGCATTTCTTTCTTTCAGTGATAACTCTGGAAAACAAATAAATAACAATAGCTTGGCTTCAGATGAATCTTTCAGACTGATTTATTCATTTATTCTCTGATGGGCAGATAAAACGTGTTAACAAGGTTTCCTAAAATTATCATTAAGAGTTTATAAGAACTGGGTCATTACAATACCCTTGAAAAAACATCAGATATGAATCACTTCCTGTTTGGATGCGATTTTCGACCTGACTCAACCACTACCATGTGATGCAGATGTGAAACTGCCTGCTCACCTCATCAGCAAGTAGGATTATATGAACTATCATATGAGGAACAGTGAGACACGATGTGGATTACTTTTCTTCTCATCACACTTGTGGGGCTCTCTACAACTCAAGCATCTAGTGAGTTTCACGTTTGTTTGTGTGTTTATGCTTCTGTGCTTGTGAGGTGGATACTATTTTAACTGTTTATGTATATAAATGTCGTGGATCATTAAACCAAGAGAAACATGAAGTCAGTCATGGTCCTCTGCTACATGCTGTCGGGAACCCTTACCAAACCACTTATGCAACGCTAAAACAGCAGTGGTTAAACAGTTTCAACAGGAAGTTTCTTTTCATGTTTCTCTCTCATGTCACTCCAACAGATTTTTGTGAACATGTCCTCAACGAATGTCATCAAAACAATCCCCAGTGGACCAGGTAACTAATGTAGTGGCTACTAAGACGATGCTGTAGATCTCGCACTACATATATTTGTCCTACAGTAATAGATACATGTCATTGTTCCCTGCTGTCAAGCAAATCAACTATTATAACTTACCTTAGTGCTGTCAAGGAAAAGGCTGCCAGCCTTTCTGGAAGTAAATGCATATGCTTGAATGCCACAGTGTTTTGAATTGGCTTCATCAGCCAAAGTGGTGTACAGCACAACTTTCTCAACCCATAAATAACTGTGTACAATAATCATTCAGTTAATGTCAAAGGTTTTCATTCAGCAGTACTTTTGTGAATAATGCCACCACTAATTAAGGTAGTTACAATAATATGATACTGTAGTCACAATACTGTATGAGTTATAAACCTGCATGGCTGCTGAAATATGTGAAATATGTGTTTGCAGGTGTTTTGAGGACACAGTTAGAACCTGTACAGTAAGAAACCGTTTTATATCAGACTTCATGCGTTTGAAGGTGCCCTCGTCTCAGGAGGTAAGGCTTTATTTTGGGTAACTGGCTCCCAGCTCTTGTCTCATGTGGTTCTCAGTTGGTTTTAGGGGTAAAACAATCTGAAGTTTTACTTGATGTGCACTAACAAATGAGCAGAACAGGAAAAAATGATTTACTTTGTCTTCATCACACACATACAACTGTAGAGTTCTGGTTATAATTTCCACTCTATTGTTTTCTCTTGGATGTGCTTAAAAATGATCAAATGAACAAATGTTATTTCCATAAATTGCTTTTTTTTTTTACTTATTCAACATCTAAAATCTGTTTTCTTTGGTATAGCCTACTGTATATCCAATATATCTAAATATTTTTGCATGTCTTTGTGCGTATTTATGTTTTTTAGGCTGAAGCGAGTCCTACTCCGAATCACAGGGTAAACATCCCGTCCTCAGCTCTCAAGAAAAGCAGGGGAGTAGCAACTGAGGAGGAGGTACTACTGGTGGCCACAGTCATCAACAGCACTTACTTTAAGGTCAGTAGCTCTGAAGGTACAAAACGCTAGTCTAAGGACAAGAGACCTTTTAGTCGAGACTGGTTGACCCTTATTTAATTACCCTCATTAATTCAACATGGAGATAAAGATAAAGAAAGTTAGTCAATTAAGGAAGTTTTTTGACCTTTGGGAAATTTGAGGTAAATTCAGAATGTGGGTAAGGAAGAGGACCTTAATGTTTTTAAACTCTGACACAGGCTTCTACTTAACATTTGCTCCCTCTGTGTAAATACAAGTCAACACTATTCCCTCATGCTGATTTGCAACGATTTCCATGACCTCTGTACGCTCACAATCAGCCATTGTGTCCTATGAAATTGAGGAACGGTCAGTACAGTAGCTAATGTTGCTGTAAAACCTCTACATCAGTGGTTTCCAACCTTTTCCAAGTCCACTTCAAAGTCTCCAAAATGCTGGCGGCTCACATCCAACCCCATAATGATATAAAGGCTAAATGGGAAGTTCCCAGAGCACTTTTTGTTTTCATGATAACAATTGAGCATTTAGGATTGAACTGAAAGCAGGGGAAGCTCAATTTTTCCGTTTTGTTTGACAGGGAAGGGATCACTTCTCACTTCATTATCAGTCCCTTGACTCCCTTTCCTTTTAACCCTTCTTGTTGCTAACCAGCTATCTATTTTGATACTGCAGTTTTTCGCATGGATTGAATCTTTTAGCGTGCAATCAGACTCAAATAGCAAAGTGTACGAACAACAAAAGGAGTTTTTAAAATTTTTGATGCTTTTAAAGATTCTTTTATTTTAAAACATGAAAAATATATTTTTTTAATAATTCAATGTTTTCACCAAAACTGCTACTGTTTTGCAAATGATTTGTTGGCCCACTTGCAATACCTTTGCAGACCCACCCCCAGGCGGGGAACCACTGCTGTACATGTTTTAGAAGCTGACTTACTACAAATCAACCTCACCCCGCCATTAATGTTGTGTATCCCCTCAGAGAAAAAGAGGGAGAACAGCACTCATACCCAGCGAGACTGAATACAGCAAACACACTGTTTTGGGAGGGTTAGTCCTGGCAGTGATGGCAGGGAACCATCCTGTCAGCAACCTCACACAACACATCAAACTAAGCTTCAAACACAGCGAACAGGTAAATTGATAAAACTAGCTGTGCCAGCAGAAGCAACATTTGGAAAATATAATGCACTGCCCTCTGATCTCTGATACTGATTCACTTTTGAATATGTTTCAGGTGGACAACGGGATTTGTGTGTTCTGGCAGGAGTTAGATTACAGAACAGGTAGGTTCCATATGCCAGCCTACAGTATAGGCTATTTGCTCTAAAAGATAAAAGACCATTTACAAATAACCATTGTATACATTTTTTAGGCCATTGGAGCAGAGATGGCTGTGAAACCAGTCACAGCGGATCTGAGTTTATTTGCAGCTGTGACCACCTCAGTTTCTTTGCTGTGCTCGTGGTAAAGCTATATCACTTTTCTACAGAACACTTTTCCTCAGTGTTAGTTCTGTCATCACCTCTAAGCCACCCATTACCTAAATCCCCTCCCCCAAACAGGGGTTGTGTTGTTACACAATATAATCGTGTAAAGGTGCATTTTTGTTACTTGGGGTATATAACTGGGGTGCAAAATTGTCTTGCATTTCCACAGTTTCCACTCCATTTTTCATGTGCAGGTTGATAAAGTATATAAAAACAGTTGGATAAAAATACACTTAATAGAGGTACAGACCAAATTGGTCATACAGTCTCCTAGAGAGGCCTCCATTAGACTTGTGATCTTCATTTTGAACTGAATTTTTAATACATGTTTTTTTTTTGGTTCCAGAACCCTGAATTATCAGTGGATAAAACTAATTCCGACAATCTTAGCTATATCACCTACATTGGATCAGCACTCTCCGTCTTCTTCACAGTCATCAGCTTGATCATCTATATATGCCTACAGTGAGTTTTTTGTTTCTTATTCTAAAATTCTTATTTCCATCGGGTGACTCATCCAAATATTGTAACCCTTATTTCTTGGTCGGTAACGTTCTCCAGTCTCTGTGGCTGACGAGCAGGCTACAATTTTGTTGTAGCTGTATTCTATAATCAACCCTCATCTTTGTTGTCAGTAATAACAACATGGTTAACTTGGTCAAGCTGTCATGAATAAAATAAATAAAATAAACGACTGCTTTCACAATGGAATCGATTTATATTCCTGTATTTTATTGACCCATCCATCTCAACCTGCTTTTCACATGCACTTTGTCGCTCTATATACTACATCTCCGGACTTTTTCTTTTGCTCCTGTCATCATTACTATGCTAGATGTCACCAAACAAAACAATGTAACCTGCTGCACAAAGAACCTGTGGGCTCGTTTGTAATGGCACCTGTGCATGTTCTCTCTCAGGCAGCCCAGAGGAACCGTCTTCCACTCTTCTTTGCACAGCGGTGCATGTAGACAGGGATATTTATCTTGCATGACTGATACCAACAGGAAATAACACTCAATAAAAAATGTTACACTTTATGTGAACTTTGTCCTCCTCGCACCAGTGGTGAGATCAAACCCACAACCTGTCAAAGCCTCTTTCGCAAACTTTATTTTTTTATTTACACAACGATTTCAACAATCAGCGTATGAGTGCAGCCTTTTGAGCAGCTATAAACATTTCTCTCTTCTGACAAGCTTGACAGCATGTCCCAGAAACTACTTCCCCTTGAGCATACCTCCACCTTAAAGCTTTGAGAGTACAGTCGCTCATTATTATATACATTCTGTATGACAGGAAGATCAAAGCAGGCACTGTGCTGTGGTAAAGTATTTAGTCAGCCTGCACAGGTTGAACTGAAATGCTAAATGAGTTTGACTAACATCCTTTTACCCAGAGGAGACGTGAAGAAGTGAGTATGTGAAAAAATATATATGGCAGTCCACTGGGCTCATAGGACCATGTTGAGGTGAAAGTACCTGCAGAATTTGGGTAAAAAATGGCCACATATCTGATAAATGATAAATGATAAACTGTGTGCTGTTTGTCTTGTCAGACGGCGGCGTCCAGAGAAGGCCATCGCTTTGCATATGCAACTCACAGGGGCACTGTTCTGCCTCCACCTCAGCTTCCTGCTGTGCAGCTTCTGGGTGTCGCTGATGAAGGAAAATGAGGAGAGCTTGGTTTGTAAGTCACTGGGTTTCTTGTTGCACTGGTCTCTGCTGGCCACCTTCACCTGGACGGCATTAGAGGGATTCCACCTCTACCTTCTCCTTGTCCGAGTCTTCAACATCTATGTGAGGAGATACCTGCTCAAACTCAGCTTGGTGGGATGGGGTGAGTGGAGTATGGTTAGGACAGTGTTTCTGCCAAATTTTAAAGGTGTATGAATGTGATTTCTCCCAATATACTGTTCATAAGACAGGAAAATATCCATATCCAATATACAGCTAGGGCTACCCACTGAGGTTTTCGACCACAAGGGGAGCATTAGAGTAATGTTTTGCTGTCAGGTTACACTATTTGTATCTCATGCTGTAGCATGTACACATAGTGCATGTACACTAATATGCTGAAGTCAAGATTGCCAACTGGATGAAGCAGGCTGACCCCAGATGCTGAAGGTCTTACATTCATTGCGTGTGGGCTGCTTTGTGGTTTATAGTTTGTTTTCTGGGTATATGCACCGCAAAAGCACAATATCAGCTGAAACGTTAAGGTCCTTTAACCTGCAACAGACACTTTTGGCCACTTGGGGCCAGCAGAACATCCTATAGGCGCTCATCTTTTAAGTTGATATGGCAATCATGTCACACAACCGGCAGATATGGAAGAATAAAAGCATATATCTGATTTGAGTCTCTGCTATTTCCTGACGAAAATGTCTGCTAGTTGCTAACTTCTGTCTGATGTTTGTTGATGGGTAGGTAGTGAATAGTCACTGAAAGAAGCTGCTTACTGCATCTGGGAACAATACTGATGAGAGCAATGAGAGTGAATAAAGACATATAAGAAAGGTGCAGGCAGTGATGTGGGTATTACAAATACTTGAAGGTTGATGTTAAGGTTTATTTTGCTCTCTGAATTCAATAACATAATATTAAAAACTGAGGACAGAAGTGTAACCGAATGCTCAAGCAGGAACAGTTAACCATAGTTGGGGCTTGTTCAATTAAATTCTGCACTGGCTCATCTTTCTGCAGGTCTTCCTACACTGATTGCAGTGGTTTGTGGGATTTCGGGTGTTTATGGTAAATACACTCTACAACTGAAGGATGACAAAAACACAAGTTCAATAACACAGATGTAAGAAATCAAGATTCATTGTCATGATTTTAAATGTTCAGCCATGGTGATTGATTTCTTAGCAAATACATAATCTGGTTTCACCTGGGCTCTGCTTTATTCTTTGCCTGCATGAAGGAATTCAGAGTTAACCTTTTGAATTCTTGATTTCAATGTTTTGTTGGGTTTTTTTTTTTTTTTTTTTTTTACTAACCCACAGATGCTGGATGAGCAGCCAGTTCCCACATCGGCTTGTAGTCAGCTACATCACTACTTTGGCCTTCCCATGCCTGGTGATACTGTATAATTCCTGCATGCTGGGGGTGGTAGTGTTTAAGCTTTGGAGAGTAAGAAGAAGTAGTGGAGGTACTCAAAGCAGCAGTGTCTGGAAGAAGATGAACAAAGAGAACGGGAGCAGGTTATGGAAGGACTGTGCCACAGTGCTGGGCCTCAGCTGTGTGTTGGGATTACCTTGGGGGTTGGAGACCACCACCTTCACCTCTCTCCCTGCGATCTATGTATTCACTATACTAAACTCCCTGCAGGGTTAGTATCCATTTGATCCTCACATACTGTACGCACCATGCTTTTATGATTTGCTGAAGAATTCACAGCCTTTCTTTTCCTTTCTCAGGTTTATTTATGTTCCTGTGGTCCGTGGCTTTGTCCTGCAAGTCTCGATCTGAAAACAACTCCTCAATCAGAGACCTTTCCTCTCAGAAAATAATGACGACCAGTTTCAATAATTGATATTTACAGCTAAAACATACATATTATCCATTGCCTATATTAGGTGTTTATTGACCTTTGGACTCCAGTCATATTCAGTATTCAGTTAACTAACAATAACTTAATTTGTTGATATTTAGCTGTTAAATAGAAAATAATGGAGCATGAGCAATCTAGTTATTTATTCATGCTACAATTATGATCCTTATGGTTAAAATTATATCAGATATGAAGAGGTAAATGTTGTTAATGATTTCCTGGTGAATCGATTAATAAAGAATCTCTTATTCTTTTCTGCAAAAGTGATCATTACAACACCTTTCAGGATCAGAAAGACATCTTTGTATTTAAAGCAGCTTCTAAGTTTAAAACATATTTTCTTACACTTGAGAATCACCCTCAAAAACCTTGCTGTGGCCCTAAAGTGCAAAACACAACCTTTCATAAAACAAATGGTCAAAATGGAAACAGTGTGGAGGAAAACAAGTTATAGTGCCAGAGGTCACCAAAGTTGAACACGAATGCTGACCACTGTGAAACCATTTCAATGAACTGATTTTGCTGTTGAAAATGCTGGTGTGACCAGGACTTTTAATTTGGAAAGAGCTGTTATCTGTTTTTTTTTTATCTTTTCAATCTCCAACAAGAGGGGCCCCCCATGACCCTTTGGCCAGTGGCCCTGTGTCTAGTAATCCATGTTTGTTTACAGGAGCAAGTGACAACAGTTGTCTTCATGGCCACCACTGAATTGTTATCTGTTACTTACATTCCTGCAAGTGTTCGACTCAGCCTTGGTTACTATGTTTGATAAAAAAATGAGTGGTTCATTTTGTTAATTTTTTGTGTCTGGGCTTTTGTTTTCGTCACTTTGTTAAGTGATATGTGGAGTCTGTCGTTAGTGTTGTAAATGCTGCTTTGCACTTTAGGGAGAGCGTTTAACCTGTTCTGCCGGCATGGTAGTTGAAACCATCAGATTCAAGACATACCTCAGAAACAAACGTTTTTGTTTGTTTTTTGTGGGTTTTGTTTGTTTGTTTGTTTGTTTGTTTTTACAAAAAAACTGTATACAAAATAAATAAGATACTTTTAAAAATCAGTTGGTCTAACAATTCTTTCATCCATAAAAACGTGGATTACGGTACTCACATCCTAATCAACTATTATTGATGACCAAAACATAAGAAATAAATACCCATAAAATAAAAACATAAATAAAAACAACATATAACTATATTTCATAATAAAACAGTTGAACAATCTTAACAACTTTTTTAAAAAACAACAAATTTCTGAGTGTTGAATCTCCTGTGGGATAACATACACGTTTAACCCCCAAAAAGAACACGATACTTAAGAAACATTACACTCGAGGTCGTGACGTTGTACTGACGTTGTTGTAAAGCGGAATGATACGTAGTTAAAAGTCCCAGTGCTGGTATATCAGCGCTCAAGGAATGCCTCTCGTCCAATCAAATTACTTGGTCGGAACTAACTGTTGTATTTAAGTTAAAATGTTCTACTACTAAACAAAAAACCTTAAGCTTGCATTTGATTGTTGTTCTATTGAGTTCGTCACCTGAACTCGCGTGTTGGTTTGATGAAGGAAACAGGACACTCATTCAAAGTTCAAATCCCAGCATTTATTAAAGCTAACAGCAATATAGCATTAGAAAGAGGAGAGCTCTGGGCCAAACTATCTCTCCCTGACAACAACATGCAGTTGTGCCAGTTCACGAAGTCTGACACACTACCTCTTCCTGAGCCAGTCTTTCATATTCTTACACAGAGGAAATGATACAATGTGGGTTGAGTCTCTTCTTATCGGTCCATGCCGCTGTCTTCTTGTTTTGCTCCTCCACGTGTTCTCTCTTTTGCTTCACCTTGTGTTATCTGACTCCTCTATGCGGGACAGCCCTCGTGGCGGTGGATCTGTGAGAGATTCACACAAAGAGAGACAATACGCTACTCTATTCCTCGTTTTTTTGTCTTACTTCTGTTCCGGGATGTCTACCATATAAGGAGTTGTTTTTCCCCAGGTGGCCTTCAAACAATATCATAAGTTCAGTCTGTTCTTCTGTAACGTTGCACAGCAAGTTTTATAAAAAGTCACTTAGTTATAAGCATATTATGGTTACATCAACAATGCACACATTATTTTATTAAAAGTATAAAAACAGATTAATTTAAAATCTTCTACAGTTCTCGTAATGTAAAATCATAATCTAATCTAAATAGATACATACAGTAGATAAAGGTAACCTACAGACCCGTATAATCATGCACAGGATAAACAGGTAAATGGACTGATTGATTTCAGAAATACATATCCATTTATCAAAGTCAGCCTATTCCCGAACAACACATACTTATTGAGAAAAATAGAAGTAATGGGTAAATGGTCGAAAGGTCTAGCTTCTGTTACCAGTATCTAGAAATGTAAACTTGATCTAACAAACAACAACAAACTGAAACACTGATGTTCAATTGTATGAAAACTATTGCAACAATACCAATTAATATATAATTTTACATAATTTTCAGTTTAAAATCAAAACAAATGAATACATTTGAAACACAATGGGTGTTAATGAAGGGACATGGCAGGGTGTGTCTGGAAACAAAGCTTTCTGACTTGAGCGATCTGACTTAAGTGATGACTTAAGTGATAGGAAATAATAAATAAAAAATAAATGATAATAAAAAACATTTGATTTAATCAGTTTTCAGTTCAGTTGAACAATGGAGATCCTGAGAGGCGCAGAGTTGTTACCACCATCATTGAAACAGGGGCTGAAGAATGGGAGGAGTTTGTTTGGAAAGGAGCAGCCAGTGAAGGAGTAGATAATATCTGCAGCATCAACATCATAAAAGGAGACCAGTCCCTCCTCATAGTCCACAAACACCCCCACCTTCTGAGGCTGTGATTTCAGAGACAGCACAACATCAGGGTCGGCAAGAGCTACATACTCATTTCCATTCCGCAGCTGCAGGGTCCAGTAGCCGGCCTCCGGGCTTGATGTCACTTGTCCTTTCCTGTTTGCCGACACGCTGGTCACTCCTAAATCCCATTTAGTTTTCCCTTTAACCTCCACCTCATAGTAGAATCTGCCAGAGGAGAAGCTCTGCTTCCCCAAGACCATGACACAGTATGAAAATCTCTCTGGATTGTCTGGGAGATTCTTCTCCACATCACTGTGATTTACTTGCTTACCATCATCAGACAAGATGAGTTTAGGATGTGCCGTGTTAGGATCAAGAGTCACATCCACTGCGCACTGCTGCACCCTCTTCAATTCAGACTCAAGCAGCTTCGTCGTAACTTTGTTGAGCGTTTCCCTAAGTTGAGCCACAGCTCTGGCCACAGCTCCCTCAAACGATGGCTGATGGAGGCTGACTTTGTTCCAGTCCTTAGTGTTTGGACAAGTATTCAGAGATGAGAAGTTTTGCAGGAGGTGGAAGTGATCAGAGCATGAGAGCTGCTGAGCCTCGCTGTTCCTCTTCATCAGCTCTGAGATCTCCTGGTCCAGCTCTTTGATGAAGCCCTCGGCAGATTTAGCTGTCATTTTCTGTTTCTTTTTAATCTGCTCACTCAGCTCAGCCAGGCCTGTCTCAGCAAACTGCATCAGATCGGAGAAGACATGCACACCATCTGCTGTCTCTTTGTCTGCAGCTGCCTTGCTGATCTCTGCTGACCGTCTGAGCTCCTGTATCTTCAGCTCTCTCTCCTGGATCATCTGCTGAAATCCAGCCTGCGTCCTCTCCAGGTCAGTCTTCCTTCCTTCGCATTCTTCACTAAGAGGAACAACGTCATGTGTTTCATGGTCCGACTCATTACAAAACTGACATACACACATCTGCTCAGTCTTGCAGAACAGCTCCAAGAGTTCATTGTGCTTTGTACATATTCTGTCTTCCAGGTTATCCAGCGGGTCCATGAGCTTGTGTCTTTTTAGGCCTGACACTGTCTGATGTTGCTGCAGGTGAGTTTCACAGTACGAGGCCAGACACACCAGGCAGGATTTGAGAGCCTTCAGTTTGACCCCAGTGCACATGTCACAGGGGACCTCTCCTGGTTTGGCAACCTCTGAGGCTGTCTTTACAGCTGACTCTCTGAACTGAGCAACCATCTCAGAGATAAAAATATTGACATGCAGCTCATGACTTGTGTCAAAACGCTTTTTACACACAGGACACTGGCATTTTCTATTGATTCTCCAGTTTTGAGTGATGCAGCTCCTGCAGAAGTTGTGACCACACTGTAAGGAGACAGGAGTGTTGAACACATCCAGGCAGACGGAGCACAGAAAGCTCTCTTCAGACAGCAGACAGGTGGCAGCTGACATGTTGAACACACTAAAACCAGAAGTATGGATGTGAAATACCATCAGATTATTCAACGGAACGGATCAATACTTGTCTGAAAACGTGTCTTAAGTTATTCAGAATGATTGCCCTCCAGAAATGTTCATTTTTTTCAAGTGAAATATCCCATCTACATTTGCTAAAATTGCTCCAGAGTAAAAATTGTACCAACCTGTATAACTGTGGGACTGTTTTAGTTTCCTGAAAAATGCTGGAAGAACCAGGTTTCAGTCTAAAAGCAGAGACCTGTGTCGACTGCTGCCCATCACTCTGAAAGAAAACTCTAGTGACAATGGGGGATGTGACTTCTATTTGTCAGTGTTGCTCCACCTCTTCTTGAAATGTCCCCTGACTAACACCCTGAAGGCGAACAGTCTGTTGTGTTGTTTTTCCCTCTGTCTTTCTAGTGTCCAGTTCTAAAGGCACTGTAGCCCTCCTATCACAGGATGTGTACAAAGTATGATAAAACTGCTGGAGTAGTCGATCAAGCCTGACCAGATGTGTCTTAACTGAGACCACAAACACACATTACATTGTTGGAACCTACTACAAGGAGAATATGAAGGACAGAGGGCTGGGCATGGTGGACGGGGGAGGAGTTTAAGCAGATTATTCAGAAAAGGCAACTGAAGACAAAGAAGTTCACACAATTGATTTTAAAATTGTGCAACATGTGAGCTAATAATTTCCATTAGTGTCTGACTATGAATGCAATTTTCCAATTGTTGTGGAAATCTGTAATAAGAATCAAGACTCAGGCCCAACAAGGTGAGAGCCCTGAAAAGAGAACAAAACCCTCCCCTAGCTGGCAGCTGGTGGTGTCAAGATGCACAAGCAGGTAGCTATAAGTTCTCAGGAGTCAAAACCCAATTAAAAGGGAAGGAATGCAGATAAAGAAATACTCCTTTACCACAGTCAAGGACAGTTCAGCTCTAACTGGAACTGTCAGCTCAGTAACTACAAAGGAATTCAAATGAGGTTGCATGACCGGTTACAAAAACAATCACATCAAAATCCATCCAAATAAATTTACATTTTTACAGTTGATAGTTATCACTTAATGTATTAGTACAATTAAAATCATTTTGGAAAAAAATTATAGTCTATAAATAAAATGTAAAATATACTCTTAAAAATAATGCTTAAAAAGATTATTAAATGTGCAAATTAGTAATCCTACTTGATTGTAATGTCTTATTTAAGTTAATTTGATTAACTTAATTTACCAATTCATAACTTAAAGCTATTTTTAAGTTTTGCTCCTGCTACATAGCCAGCGTTAGCATTAACAGGTGTTTACTTACCAGTATAGAAATATATGTTCAGCATCAAACTTAATTCCTTTACTTACCAAGAGCTGTCTCCGGCGGTGGAAAGCAACACTTATGTTAGCTGTTGTTTTCCTTCTATTTCTATTAATTATTTTTTTTCTCCTGAAAACCTGCTAAACAGCTAGCTCCGGTCAGTTGCAGTATATCTATCCCGAAGAAGTAGGCTGTTCAGAGGGCACACTGTAACATCTCAATATAAGATATATGAGGCTACCTAATAGGCTACCTAAAAAATTTAGGTTATCAGTATTATGATAGATAGATAGATAGATAGATAGATAGATAGATAGATAGATAGATAGATAGATAGATAGATAGATAGATAGATTAAGGATTCATTAAGGTGACACACACCAGACACCAATGAATGAGCTCTGTGAACGTATAATTAAGTGGACAAATTAAGTAATTTAGGGGCACAAAATTATAATTTTAGGAAACGCATAATTTATTTAACTATTTACATCTTAATTGAAAATAGAAGTCACATTGAACAGAGATCGCATTAATACAAAACAATCACATACAAATTATCATTAATACATAGACTCCAAAACAACATTAGGGCAATGGTGAATTATCTTAATAAAAAACATTAAACAAAGAAAACAAATAAATGTTTTTTAAATAAATGTATAAATAAAGGTTTAGAATATTTCTTGATTTAAGAATATGAATATCACCATTGGCAAATTGATTATATATCTTTTTAATTTTATTATTATTATTGAAGATCCAAAACGGTACAATGTTGTCAACAATAGGGATTTTCCTACCTGCTGCACTCCGCCGTGTTATGACGTTTGTGGTACCCGGAAATAAAGGCGGAGTTAGAGCTCTATCGACTTCCCTCTCTCTCTCTCTGCCAGACAGCCCAGACAGAGGAACAACATGGATCCAAACACGACGGTTTTGCGAGTCAAGCGAAAAAGGGGGACCGACCCCGCAGATGCTTTGTTGCTGGCATGTAAACGGATCCGACCGGAAACGGCCCAGAGCTCAGGCGAAACGGTACCTGAGCCCAATGAAGCCGAGGTGGAGAACTCAGTCTTCAAACTCGTGGCGACCGTAGCGACACAGGTGAGAGGCCCGCTGGCAACGGTGTTAGCTAACCGAGCGCTGCTGGTTAACGTCAGCGCTGTTTGCGTTGGAAACATTAGGCATAGGTTAGCTTTAAGAAAATAAACGTTAGTTAGCGGGTCGCTATAAACGTAAAATTCGTTTTTTTGTCAAACTGACTAGCTCATAGCTGAGTTGAACTAATTAGTGATTGTCGTCGTTGTAAAACAACGCACCCTCTATGCTAGTTGTTGTTAGCATAGCATTACGGCTATTCAGCCAACGTTAGCCATTTATAGGCTCCAAATCGCATTAGCATGTGCTATCGTTAGCTCATTAAGTTGGTGTTGTGATGTGTACAGGCCTCGGAAATTATTTGACTTCATCCAGAATCTCGTTTTAAAACTGTAACATTATTTAATCTAGTATTAAACAAGCAAGTCATGTCCGTCACGCAAGCTAATTATCAAAGGTAAAGATATCCTGGAATGTGCTCTTATTAAAATGTCTACTCCTTTTTGGTGTAATGTTATCACAAGCAAATTTCTGCCTCTATATAAATATTCATATGCGAACCTGTTGTGTTTATGTTCACTGTGCCATTTTGAGAAAAATATTGATTTAGTGATGCTGTGAATGTTTATTTAAAAAAAAAAAACTGGGTAGTGAGATGTTTTTGTTTATTACTTCGTGCAAACTAGAGTTTCGTCCAACTTCCAGGTGTCGGGAATTAAAGCTAAAGAGTCCCTCGTTTTCATATAAGAGCTCAATAGATTGTCATTTTCATCTCATCACCAGGATGCTCCCGTTCAGACCCAGGTCCGACAGGCTTTGGCTCGGCCTCGCATGGCCCACGCAATGCGCCCCTCTGCTGCCAGTTCCAAAAGGATAATTGGGGACCTACGGAGCACAAAGTGGAGCACCCGGAGGGAGGAACGCTACAGGATACTGTCCAGTCACCGTACAGGGCTGTCAAGTCCAACTGAGCCACAGAGCCCTCAGACCAATGCCCCTGAGAACGAAGGGGAGACTGAGAAAGAGCAGGACAAATGTTGGGGTCTTGGTGAAATCCAGGTGGTTGATCTCATACATGAGGATGCAGAGGAACAAGGCAAATCTTCTTCCAAGGTGAGTTGATGGTTATTGTAGCTGACTAGTGATGATTGTTTACGCTACAAGAATATGTTGGGGGTTTTTTTTGTGTGTTTTTTTTACTGTTGAGGTGTAAATCCTTTAACATTTATTAATTTTGTTCTGAATGGTATCTTTTTGTTGCTCAAGGATCAGTATTACAACAGTGTAAAACATGAAAATAGTTTTAGAAGTATGATAATAAACAGGAATCATAATCAAAATATGTGTTGGTACTGGTATCTAGCTGTGGGACATTACCCAGTCAGTACACAGTATCTTGGGGGTCAGATCTGCTTACCAACATCCGTGCCTGGGAAGTGGATGAGATGTATGGGGCAGCAATAGCTGTGGAGGTAAAGCAGGTCATCCACTAATCATCTGATGGAACATTGGTGGTTGAATGCATGCGTGTGGTCGAAAAATGTGGCTTGCAGTGTAAACTGCTTTGAGAGGTTGATAAGTCTAGAAAAATGCTATATGTGTAGTCCATTTACCATATATTTATGTTGGTGCAGCAACAGAAGCTTTCTTCAAGCTGCCCTGAAAAAAAAACTGCATATTTATGAAATGTTGTCCCATTAGGTTGCTTCTGTTCTCATTACATACAATTGTAATGCCAATTCAGTAAATGTTAACAGCCATAACTCCTTGCTTCTCTCCTTGATCATAGTCAAAAATCCTGCAGAGTTCAATATGTAACGAAAGGTTAGGATTACTGAGAAAGTAAATAGTAGCAGCATAATGCTTCACACCTTGTTAATTAATAGTTGAAATGATTTTTCTATATAAAGAATAGATCTGTACACAAATGCTTTACGTGTTTAGCCCCTTATGGTATTGTGTGTTACCTGCCTTGGTTAATCTGTTAGATGTTACATTAGGCATTAGACATTTTTTAACATGGATAGCCTCAATGGTAATTAATTAACTCTCATGCTCTATTCTTCTTAAGACGTTGCCTTCGGATCCGGAAGTCATCCTGTGTAACAGCACAAAGATGCTGCGGGAGCATCTGAGCATATCTGGAGAGGGACTGGGTGAAGAACACCGAGAGGACGAGGACTACGTCTATGATCTTTACTACCAGGAAACAATCACACCAGGGTGGATCCAGGACATCCTGTCTGTCAGGGCCTATGCTGATGAGGGAGAACTGGTGTGTGTGGATGGATGGACAGGCGGATGAATGAGTGCTGAAATCGGAGTGAGTGAATGAAGAAATGGGTGAAATAGAGCATTAGAAATGGGGAAAGCAAGGGGTCTGAGTTCACACCCGTTCTGTGCTAACTGCTTGTGAAATCTATTCAGACAAATCAGCGAGAGTCATCTGACATGCAGCTGTTCTTGATTTTATATATATATATATATATATATATATACATACATACATACATACATACATACATACATACATACAGGCCAACCTGTGAAATTTGTCCCTGCTCTGTCTTATATTTGGGTTAAGTCTAAGCAGTGGCCCTGAATCTAACACTGCTTCAGGTCAATCAGTACAGTGGGCTTGTTTCTCCATGTGCTGTTGTTCTGATGTGACAGATGAGGCCACAATATATAAAATGAGACTAATGACAGTAGTGGGGCATATTTTTTATTATATGTAACCCAATAATATAATATATAGTAAAAGTCTATATGTAGCACTGAAACTGTTGGTGACATTTCTTGCAGACTAAATATGTTTGCCTGAATATTGTCCCATTTGAGAACCATTTTAAAATCCATCTTAAATATTTATAGAGTGCTCAGCAGGTGACTTCATTTAGACAGTTGAATAAAGTGATTGTCTAAAAGGTGTTCATTAGGGTTAGATTTATAATAAGAAAGGCTTTATTTTATTATTAATACATTTTCCCAGCCTACTAAAACAAATAATGAATTAACCAAAATGAGGCTTTCAAAATAAAGGGATGTTGTTTATCTCAGGTGCCTGACCTTGTGGTTCATGAAGAGGAGGTGTATGAAGATGAGGATGATGAAAATGAGGAAGGCAACTGGAGGAATGACTACCCTGATGAAGACAGTGATGCAGACAGTGACAGAGAGGAACGCTATGGTGGTATGTATTTATTACTGTGTTGAGCCTGTGTAGATGTGAAAAATATTTTTTCTCAAACTGTGATCTACATGGAAGATGAAATATAGACCGGACATGCTTTTGTTCACTTTGTGGTGCCTGACAGACATGTGTAGACATGTCCCAGCCTCATACAAGACTTGAAATTTCTGTTACAGAGGCACATTACTGATGTGTGTCTGGAGAGACAACGTGGACTATTTCTAATAATTAATCATGTACAATAGCATTTCCAAATGTGAGGCACTCATCCCAGTCCTTGCTTGTCATTCATCGGCTGATTTCCGCCTCGTGTCCTCAGGTTACTGGGAGGAGGAACACTCGTACAGCCGGAGGAGCTGGGAGAGCTACCAGAGGGAAGTGCTGCATGAGCTGGGCTGCCGTGGTGAAGATAATGATGAGGAGGAGGAGGATGATGATGATGGAGACAAATACAATTCCGATTGATCTACCCCCTTAACCCACACTGTCAGTGGATCTTCCCAATGCCCTCTCCTTAGATAACACCGTACTCCATAGACATCTGTGTAGTTGAGAGAGGAGGAAAGCAACTGCTAGAATGGCACACAATATGGCAACATGCCTGACAAAATTTTCTTTAAGAAATGCAATCTTAAAATGTAGCAATTAATGTGTAGCACTCATCAGATTTTTATTACGTTCCTAATTTCAAGTATTATTAACATCAGTAAAAATGTAACAGGTAAAATTTCATGTGCCAAAGTATAACAAAGTCACTGAGTCACAAAACGTGTAGACAACCAAAATGCACGTTACTTACATACCACATCACACAGCTTTTTAGTGTGAAATCATCTCTCTCTGTACTACAGATTCTTAAGGAGTAGGTATTATTTGTAGAGGGATCCAGTGTCTTTTTTTTTTTTTTTTTAATTGTGGTGGAGTGATTTTGTGTGTGGGTGTTTGTTCAAAGTGGATGCGTGTTAGAAATATTGCACATTAGTGTGATATGCCTCGTATGCTTTGTGCTGTTAACAGTTCTGTTAGTGAGATGTCTTGGGCCGTGTGTGGTTGCAATTTAGGGTGTTTGCATTTTGTGCATGGTAGTGTTTGGGTGTGTGTATGTGTATGTATAATTGTGTGTTAGATTTCTGCATAATTCGAAAGCGTGTTGCAACTTTTTGTGTTGTGTGTGTGTGTGTGTGGGTCAGAAATCCCCCTTGAATTTCTTGGATGCTTGTTGAATTCAACTTTTGTAAATATGTAGATGTGTATAAAAAGAAAGCTTTCAAAATAAACATAAAACATATCTTTTGTCAATTTTTTTTTTTTTTTTACCTCCACCATCAACACAAACTGGTTCGTTTTGAAGAATTTATTGATTGACCCTAAAATTAGATCAGTTTGGAGGTTGAACATATAATCTCATCATTCAAGATCCAGAGACAGTATGCAGCCCAGTAACCCACAAACTCAAATGTTCTGTTGGAAGTGGGGGAGGGAAATGTGACAAAATAATGGAAAACTGAGATTCAGCGTTATTATTGCTGGGGTTAGTGACCTCATGAGCTGTTTTGCTCAGTTACATTCCTGAGGTGATGCAGTGTTATTTTTCTGAGGTAGGCCAGTGATGACAGGTGTGTAAAAATCTGTCCCAACTGGTATGAAGTTTTCAAACTGATGCATAAAGTATTTTCCTTTTTTAGGCTTAGGAAAAATCCCTGACAATCAATCTTTCTCATCTTGAAAATGTTCCTCTTATGTCCAGGATTTAGGGTAAACTCTGCTGTCTAGGAGGGGTTGAAATGCAGATGATGAAATAAGGTTTCATTGACATTAAATGGATTTTCCATGTCCAAAACTGCCTGTACTGCAATCATTTGGGATGTAACTGCACATTAAAACTTCACTTCCCTTAGTACTCAACAGTTTCCTAATGATTATACACATACGTATTATGCATCTTGTGGCCACATGGTACTTGTGTGTGTTACGTACAGTCAGACCACTGGACCAGGAGAACACCAGTGCCAACGCACAATCTCATTAACGGCACAAGATCGAAACCAGAGGTGCAATTTAGGATGAATTGACAGAGTAGATTCTGAGATACAGTATGTATGAAGCAGAGTTTACTTGAGACCATTTAGAACAAAGGTCGGAGTAATGTTACACAACTGGACTTAAAGATGGATAACAATAGAACTACAATGGATAACTAAAATGCTATTTTGACCCACTTCTCAATGTGTTGAGGTCTTGAACACAGCACACTGTGTACTGATTTAGTGTTAAACAGTTTAAAGCAAATACAAGGAACAGGAAGTCTCCAGCTTCCTACAATGCCAGAGTGGACTCTGCAGACACTGAACCCACCTCAGCTGAGATGCTGAACAAAAGTTAAAATGCAAAGAACACACACAAAGAAATACTATATAGTGGCACCAAAATGACATCAAGGCAGTGGCATAAGGATGATGATTCAACATCTTCACATAGCAGCAGACAAAAAATATTTTCTTCCCTTTTATCATTCAGCAAATGAATGACAGAGAATTTATGATACTTTAATTCTCAGTAAAATCATCACATTCATACACACACTGTTCATAATATGTTTCAGTTACAATAACTTAAGTCCATACCATAAAATGCACTTGCATCATTATCAGGTCCCTGTGGTCGTCTACACAGCACCTGTAAAATCTCACAGGCACATGCTACTCAAAAGGCATTTATACAATTACCTATAAACTGAAAAGGCAAATCGTTTTTACTGAAGGTCATTAAACAGTGGGATGAAGGAGTGAAACTGTAATAATATCCACAATATGTAATATATCTGTACTGACTCTACTAAAGTTTGAAATCCTCCAATGTCCTTGGATTCCAGGATGAATCTGCAAGTGAACTTGTGCATCTGTGGCAGGATTTCCAGTGTTGTAAACAAGTCAGTGAAGTCCGAGAGCTTCAGCGTTTGTGCAGTACAACAAAAAAAAAGAGTCATAAATCCAGATTCCCCTGTCTGGTCCCTTGGTGACTGTCAGCTTTGAGGATGCAGAGACTGCTGGGTAAAGTTTTTGAAGTGCACTGGATGCTATTCACTTTTGTCCATCTCTGTCAGTACGCAGTAGCAGGAGTACTGGGTAAAGTGAGTCAGAGATCCTGCAGTAAGAGACAACAACATGTTGTTAAGAGAGAGCAAAGAGTTGAAATGACAAGTGCTGGCTGTTGCCTTAGGGCTGTGTAGTACACTCACGCAGTAGCTTGGTGATGACAGGCGGTCGCTTGGACTCTGGTAAATAGACACCCAGGAAGTAGACAGGAACGCCTGACAAGGCAATGGCAATGCCGATCAGAGAGTTGACCGTGTCGCTGTAGAGAGGCACTGCCACCAGGAAAACAGCACACAGACAGAACACCACCGGGTACAGTAAAGTCAACTGTAGAGAGAGAAATCAAGAGCGTGAGCTAGAACCGCAACAAAAAAAACAACTTATTTTAAAGGTCCCATATTGTATAATGTGAGATGTCCATGTGTTGTTTGATTATAAAGCAGGTCTAGGTTCTATATTAATACTGTGAAAGTGTCAAAGTGCTCAGTCCACAGAAAAATGCACACAGCCTGTATTCAGAAACTGAGCCTTAAAACCAGCCGTCAGGACATCTGTAACTTTGTGATGTCACAACAAAGTCATGCCCCAAGCGCCACCCACCTGAACCCACCATGTGACCTTGCAGGATTTGGTTTCTCTGAGTGTTTGCCTGAAATCTGCCTTATTTTTATTTGTCAGAAGAGAGGCTCAGAGCCTCCTCTCTTCTGATTGGCTCACTGACCTGTTGTTACTAGAGCTCCAGAGAGAAGCCTGAGAGAGGAGATGTAAAACTACATTAAGATAGTTTTTGGTTCTTAAAACCACAAATATATCTTCTTATGGATCAAAACTTAAAATAAAACAGGAAAAGTGTAAAATATGGAACCTTTAAAAATCTTTGCTTTAATGTGATGACTATGATTCAATTATTTTGAATATTTCTTCCCTTATTTGAACTCTGCACCTCTCCTGTACAGAATTTTCTACTATTATATGTCCCAGACCCAGATAAGTGGATGAATGGATGGGTGCTCAGGATAACACAGGTGTGTTTAACTGGTCTGACCTTCAGAGGTCTGGGTCTGTCAGGCTCCTTCCAGCGGAGGTAGATCTGGCCGGCAATGGACAGACCCATGAAGAACCAGTAGCTAAAGCTGTAGTAGTTGATGAGCTGAAAGATGTCCTCCACTGTCAGGTAGATCAGTGACATGACACACTGGACAATGGACAGAGGAGGAAAAGGAGGGTGGGAACAGTTAAGGAAGTGCAGCCAGATACTTTGAGTTTCCATTAACATTAGTATTTTAATAACTAGTTTGTAGAATAGTTTCAAATCAGCTGATACAGTGAAGGAGACAAGTATAGTGAGGAGGCTCCACCTTACAGTATACTGCCATTAAGTGGACATTTCCTGTACTTCCTTGACCATATACATATGACTGATCCATATTCATACATTGAAGATGAGAGCAGGGACCGGAGTGAATCTCTGTATGTGGATCATGGACAGAGCGTCTGGAAGGTGACCCTCACGGGAGCCCACGAAGAACAACCTGGATGCAATACACATGAATTAAGACTGATAAAAGCAAAGTGATATAGTGTTATACTGGTCATATAAAAATGAATCTGTAAGCCATAGTAAGTAAGTAGTAGTAGTGTGTGTGTGTGTGTTTTGTACCTGGATGCAGCGATGATGGAGGCGTTTAGGCCTCCGTAGCAGGAAAGAGCTACAGCGATGGGGATGGTCCAGCTCATCACACCAAGAGTATGATCTGCAAATGTCTGAACCGAGCACATAAACTGGTTTAGCTGCAGGTTCATCTCACACACACACACATCCATCTTCTTCTCCATCTGATCACCTGCTTTAGTCAAAGCGCTTTACATTTTGTTTACTCACCACTGCCACTGCATCACTGGCCAGTATAGCGCTAACATCCAGAACAGCATAGTAGGCCACATTGGTGAGGATGTAGATGATGGTGACAATGGGCATAGAGATGGCGATGGCCAGGGGAAGGTTCCTGGAAACGACAGGATATCAGAGCATTACCAGGCTGATTCAAAAATTTGGAATTGCCACTACTCGTACATTCAAAAGGAAAAATGACCTTTCAGGGTTTTTGATCTCCTCAGTAACAAAGTTGAGAGTGTCCCAGCCGGAGTAAGAGAAGAGAGCGGAGTAGAGTGCCAGTGCGATGTCACCAGGATCTGTAGACGATCCCTGAAAGGACGATTCAAAGTTGGTTGTGTAACCTACGACACAGACACAACAATTAAAGGGTCAGTCAGTGAAATGTTATTGCATCCATCCAAGGAAAATGATCATAAAACTGTTTGTGTCCTTGAGGTTCCACTGTCAATGGCTGCTGAGATTCAAACTTCCTTGCTGTTTCAGCAATGCCAGTATCAATAAAGTTATGCAAGTATTTTATAAATTAAGCTCACCAAGCGTTTTCCTCTGACTGTTAGGACAGAGTAAGGTTCATGTCAGCAAATATATTTTACTATAAAGTGGTAAAGTGTCATTCCTTTCTTGTATGAGTCATACTACACATAGAAGTCATGAGACAAAATGTTGGTGTGGAGCTGTGGATCAGACACGACACTGAACAATGTATTGAAATCACCTTCCCAACACTTAGAAGATGCTGGAAATCCGTCGCCATGTTTAATTGGAATATGGAAACACATCCCATATGTGTTTTGTCGCCATGCAATGTTAACAACTCACCCTGGCACAGCTTGACGATGCCAGTGGCGATGATGACAATGAGGGCCGCCACCTTAGCATAGGTGAAAGTGTCCTGCACACGGGTGCCCCACTTCACATAGGCGGAGTTGATGAATGTCAGTAAGCCTGGGGAGAGACAGGAAGGTGTTCACAGGTGTGCTCAGTGTTGAGTCCAGTCCTGCAGGAACAGGTAGACAGACACGATCAAACAGCAGTGGGATGCAGAAGAGATCACATGTACTTACATATACACGCTGCAGCGATGAGCCTGGCTGCTGTGTACGGCGGTTCGCATGTTGGGAAGAGCGGCTGCACCAGGTAGTTTGCAAATGTAATGGCGATAACCGCCTGGCTGGTGGGCTCGATAATCAACAGAGACGTCCACAGACGAATAAATGCAATGAAGCCGCCAAACGACTCCAGGATGTATGCATAAGATGCCCCTGATTTGGTGATGGTGGTGCCCAGCTCAGCGTAGCACAGGGCCCCCACCACAGAGAACAGGCCCCCAATAACCCAAATGACTAGCGACAGCCCGTAAGAAGCGCTGTAGAACAGCACACCCTTGGGGGAGACGAAGATGCCAGAGCCGATCATGTTTCCTACGATCAGACTGACCCCGTTGAGCAGCGAGATCTCCTTCTTCAGCTGCATGCTCTCTTTGGGCGCCTCCAAAAGATGCGAGGAGTGGCCAGCACTGCCATTCGACTTCTTGGATTCTTCCCGGTCAGTCATGGCGCTGTTGTCTCGGCGCTGAGCCAGCGAGAGCAAAGGACAGACTGTGGACACTGTATGTCCTGGTCCCTATCTGGCAACCTCTGGAGCACCCTGTACAAAACATACAAATGTACCAAGTCATTACCAATAAGGTAAAGAGGAGCTTAATGCTAAATGATGAGTCAGAGCAGTGTCCTGTGGCTGGTACTTAATCTAATGTATCAAACACCTGTAAAAGAAAGGTCATGGCTCAAGCTCAGAGTATCAAGGGAACGGGAAAGAGGTTTTGGATGAGCAGATAACAGAGAAGGCAGTGACAGTGGAAACATTAACTGCGGAGGACGCTCATAGGTGATTCAGCAGAGCTTCTCTTTGTGCTGCTATACCATTGTCTGAATCTACATTCTTCTCAGAAACACACAGAAGAAATTAAATATTAAAAAAATGAATTACAAACTAAAAATCCACTTCCATCTCTTAAAGGTCCCATACTGTATAAAGGTAGATTTCCATGTCTTTTTTGATTATAAAGCAGGTCTAGGTTCTATATTAATACTGTGAAAGTATCAAAGCGCTCAGTCCACAGAGAAATGCACACAGCCTGTATTCAGAAACTGAGCTTTAAAACAAACCATCAGGACTTCTGTAACTTTGTGATGTCACATCGAAGCAGTCACCGCCCTCAGTCATGCCCCAAGCCCCGCCCACCTGGACCCAGTATGCGACCTTGCAGGATTTGGTTTCTCTGAGTGTTTACCTGAAATCTGCTGTATTTTTATGATCACACAGAAAACATTCAGCCTCTCTTCTGATTGGCTCACCGACCTGTTGTTACTAGAGCTCCAGAGAGAAGCCTGAGAAAGGAGATATAAAACTACACTGAGATGCTTTTTGGTTCTTAAAACTACAAATATATCTTCTTATGGATCAACACTTCAAATAAAACAGGAAAAGTGTAAAATATGGGACCTTTAATATCTGCCACAGCTAAACCAAATCAACTCCCCTCCCCTCTTACCCTGTGTGAACTGTTCATCTGTCCTTTACTACAGCGAGAAAGCCCTGAGGGTCACAATCAGGCCCTCACGGTTTATTGAAAGGACATTTTAATCAGAGCAAAATCATTAGTGACAACCATATTTTAAGCTCACACACACGGAAACAAAACATTAAGACAGAATGCCACAGAGACATTTAGTATCCTGGGGCTGTTGTGAGGGGTTGCAGTATCTGTTTGTCCAGTAATCCCCTTATAACTTATGTTATAAAGGATACATAAAGTTAAATTGGTTTGAAGATGGTGTCATTTCAGAGAATGATGTGAACTGTCTCCACGCAGGGCCGAGAGAGAGGAGGGGGCATATAGATGAGGGAGGGACTAGCATGGGCCGTGCTGCATGTAATGTAGGTGTGGAAGGTCTAATTTATAAGACAGTAATATTAGCATAAACCAGACTGGAGGGTCAGTTATTATCACAATGGGCTGGTGCGTGTGTGTCCTTGTGCATGTGAGGCTCATGCTTCCGTTCAACCATTAGGCATCTGCTCCTCACCACCACACCACCTGTTTACCTGCTGATGACAGACCAATCAATAAGTCAAACAATCACACTGCTACTGTTCACTTAAATCTCATCGCTCAACAACAGACACATCGAAAAAGAAGTAACACTATTTGTCTGAAGGCTGAAGTCAAGCCACATTAGCTGAAATGTGAAGGTGTTGGTGGTGTGAGTCTTCATAAGTGTATGTGAACTTGTGTGTGTCTGTCACCTGTGAAATGTGTCAAACGATATGCATCGTGGTTAAAAATTCTGAAGACGTAACATAGGTGTGATGCACAGTGAACTTTGTAATACTTCCAGTGCTGGAGCACATGGTGGGACATCCAGGGGGCGTTTAAGATGCTTTTCATGTGATTGTGATGTCCTGGGTTGGAATTTAGCCCAGGACCTTTGACACATGACACCACCTCCTTCTTTTTCTAATACAGGCTAAAAGTACCGCTCAACAACCTAAAGAGACAAACAGGAAGCTGAGTGTACTGCAGAGTGCATCAGATGAAAAGATCAACATTGTTAGAAGTCCAACCAAAGACAGAAGAAAGGAAAAGAAAAAGAAAAAGGTGCAACGTCTTCTCTGCATATGATTCAACAAGTCACACCAGCTCTACGAGCAGCTTGAAGACTTCTGTATGAGATCAGCGCAAAGTTAATAATTTATCCACTTCCAGACTTCCAGAGCTGAAACAATTGGTCAATTGGTCTTCTTGATTTTCTGATAGACAGAAAATTAATTGACAACAACGTCATCAATTTGCTGCTTTTCTCTTGCTTTTTCTCTCAGTTGGTCATACAAAGCCACTTAATTGCATATCAGCTTTAGAAAATTGTGACAGGCACAACTTGTAGATAAAACAGTTAATCGATGACAAAATAATCAGCAGCTAGGTACAGTATGTAGGTATCTGAGAAACAAGGTCAACAAGGTGGGAGCAGCTACAGGAAGGTAAACAGAGCTAGAGCTGCTCATAATGAAAACTATTCATCTACTTCTTCACTCTTTCAAACCTGTGACAGTTGACACTTCCTGCCTATGCTGTGTTCAGTCTATTACCAAAATCTATTATCAGTGGTCTGCTTTCAAGAACAAAATGTCATTTATTAATATCACAACTGTCAGAGATCCTTTTCTCAAAGTTGGATATTCTGCAAACAAGATTACATTTCAAGATTAAAGTAAAAATGTGCAGACAAACTTTGTCAACCTAAACAAAGCCAAACTATTTACAGCACATTACTGTAATCACAAAGTGAGCAACTTTTAGACTTAGTCCAACCTGTATTATATGTGGAAAAGTGGGTGAAAATATCATTTGTTTAGGCCTTTGTCATGCCTATTGAAATATTATTTTAAATTATTAGGCTATTTAAATTACTATAATTAATTTGTTAAAAAAAATATTATTATTAAAATATTATTTCAATAGGCCTATTGTGTGCCAATCTTACACAAGATCATGCTAAAGGTGGATAAATCTTTCAACCAATAATGACCCAAGCTACTTTTGGATTAGCTTCAGTTTTAAGGCTAGGTCAGCAGGGATCTGTCTATTTCCTGATATAATGTTACTTCCCTGGAGACACATGACAGCTAGGCTATATAATAATAAACATCATCATATAAAAAGACATCTTTAACCTTACCATGCATTCCGGGCCAGCGTTGTCTCACTAAAATAACCAGTGCCAAGTAACACTACATTACTACCCTACACTTCCGCTTCTACCTTTCACAATAAAGCCACAATTCTGTCTGTCGCAACTTCGGTGGAAATAAGTTATTTCTCTTTCTCTAAGTATTTTACTGAAGTTAAGTTTATGTATATAGTCCAAAACCACATAATGGTTTACTGTTTACGAATCGAGGTTAAATAGGGGTAATTCAAAGGGAGAGCCCCGTTCTACCGATAGCTGTCCTTCATGAATTAAAAAAAAGAATTACAATGAATATCCTGTTATTAAAAAGCTATCATAACAATACGCCTGTTTTTTTCTGCATACCTTAGCGTGTTTCGACCTATGGTTTCAACTGCAGAGGTTAGTCTGATCTTTGTTTTGATCCACTACATCACGGCTTTGAACCCAAACGATAAAAAAAAAAATGTCTGCGTCCACCTCGCATCAATAAAAATCACCTCCACTGTCACAAAATACACAATGTGGAGAAATAATTCCCAATTTAGTCTTTCACTTTGAATGTCTCCCTCCTCATCTCCGGTTCTGTCTCGCCTTTCTGCGGTTCGCTTGTCTCCGGTGCAAATAGACGCGACTTCCCTTTTGTCCCGATGGGTCTAAATCCAGGTTATCCTGTCTTCACCGGACACGGCGACACTGTCCCGCTGTAACAGAAACAATCCCCGCTCAGCAGAAACAGGCTCGGGACATGTCCCAGTCTTACCTGTGCTGGTTTGCCTCCTCCCTGGGCGGTTTGAAAGGCAGCCAACAGTGTCCGCTAACAAACGCATCAGCACCGGTAGACAACTGCTGCTGCTGCCGCTGCCGCTGCTGCTGCTCAGAGGAGGCGTCATGTGACCTGCTAGACTACAGTAGGCCTGTGCATACGTTACATTATGGTTATTGTCAGGACACAGCACCTTCACTTACTGAAACAAACATTTTGTTTGTCATCCAGCAATGACCAAATTAATCTATAGCAATGCAGGAATCCGTGAAGTCATTATTTGTTTGTATAACAGGTTTCCATCACAATTTATCAAAAATGCTTAAAATGGATTAATAATTGTGAAGAAATACAAGAATCTTGAACGGTAATGATTAAAAAAAAAATACTCATTGAAATACAGAAACATATGACATATATGGTCCTAAATCAAGGATGACACCATGTATGTCACCTATAAGGGGATATATTAGTGTCACATACATCCTCTGGATATACGAAGATATAGCCTAAGTGTGAAATACCTATGCGAAATACCCATAGTAAAATTTGCATGTCTTAAAAATATCTATTATGAATTTTATATGGTACGCTATAACATGTTGCAACCAATAAAAAGTGCTCTTTTGGACCCCACTGTATACATATAAGCATACATACATAAACATATATATTAGTATGGCCTAGACATATACTGTATGCCAATATATGAAATTGGTCCAATATCTAATGTTTATAATTATTTTTACATATGTGTTTATTTTATATGCACATATATTTCATATATGAAATATATCATGAAATGATAAATATGAAATTCAATATATGCACATATAATACATTTGCTAATGGGAACACTGAATTATCAGTATTGTTACAATCAAATTGTTGGTATGGGGGATGGTATTTCCCATGTCAATATTTCTCTATTATATCAACATAAACAGTCTCATGAGCTTTTGCCATAAAGGCTGACACAGTGTTGGTGTGTGAAGAGAAGACATGTAATTAGAGTGGCCCTGCTAGGAGCAGAGGACGGGCCCTTGAACAGTATGTGCCATGTGCCATTGTTATGTTACTGAAGTGTCAGGGATGGTGAAACAGATCTACACACAAACACACAGTGAAGCGGCAAACTGGGGTTTTGCTGAGGGTAGCACACAACACAGCGATGTGCTGACATGGGTTCATGAAGTACAGAATCCATTCATAGTGATTTCATGCATAAGGTAAAGAACAGGGATGTGCTGGAAAGTAGTCCCAGTTTCCCACATCAGGTCAAAATGTACCTTAGTGAAAAGCTGGTGGAAGATGAAGCAGGGTTCAAGAGGAAAACAAAGCTGTATTGAACATGTGTTTCAATATAAAAAGTCAGTTTATTGTGTTGCATTTTTTTTAATTTAGATTTTGCCATTGTGAGAAGGAGGGAATTAAATCATACATATCACAATAAAAACAAAAAACACCAACTTATTTCTTTGTAACACAGAAACTGCCCAGTTACTGTCACCTGCAGACACAGTAACACCACGTCAGTGAGCACCAGTGTAAGCACAGTACCATGTCACACTTATATGAATATACAGTTACTTCTCTGGTCATGCTGGTGGAGGACACGCCATGGGATTTCCTGTGCGTTAAGCAGTCTGAGACCATCTTTATCTCAGAATGACCTGGCATGTCTGCATCGGGCGGCACCATAGATAAAAATAAAGTAAGCAGGAAATATTTCTGAAGGACCGTCAAAGTCAACTTGCTCCAAGGCAGCACTGACTATTATGATCTTGGGGCACATGTAGGCACACGGAGCAGTGACATTGAGCATTTCTGTGGCAAACAAGCAGCATGTTTGTGATGAGAAAATCACATCTAAAACCTCCAGGGAGGAAACACACAGGCAAAAGATAAGGAGGCATGACAGAGCAGGAAAACAGCAAGCCTTGAATGTGCTTACTGTGCACTGCTGCGCGCACACACACACACACACACACACACACACACACACACACACACACACACACACACACACACACATTTAGACAAACAGCCACTAGGTCTTTGTAACCAAAACATTTTTTATTAATACTCTGTATAAAGAAAAACTCAAATATACACAATAATTCAAGAGAAATAAAATTTGTCTTTACAAAATTAAACAGTGCAAACGTCACAGTATCTAAAAAGTCCATCGTGGCCAATTTTAAATTGAAATAACAAAACAAAACATTGTGCCAGCCAAAAATAATTTGAACTAAGACTCAATTTAAATGCATTTGGTCCATTTTGAAAACTGTGACAGAAGATCTCAATACAATCCAGAGAAAATATGGAGTCAATCTACAGTAGATACACATACATAGTGTATATGAAATGTCTTCTATTATCAGATCAATAGAAAAGACAATTCACTGAGGTTCTCTTAGTTCATTTATTAAAGACTGAAAATCTAAAGTGCTACTTTAAAAGACGTTGCTATGAAACAAAAGCGTAAACAAAACAAAAAAAAGAAAATAAAAAGCTTATCTAAGGGTCAACAAGAGCTTCAATAATAATAGTAATAATATAAGTTTTTCTTTACACACAATATAATGAACATCACAGCACAGTAACCTGCAATCATTTCAATTCCCAAATCTCAAATAAATTCTTTTTTTTTTTTTACTAGAGCCAGTCTAGGTATTTTACAAATACAGACTCCAGGTCTGTATTAATAGTTCCTGAGTGATTTCTTCTCCACTGCCCCAGAGAAGAAGAATCAAGTAATGAAACAACCTGTTTTGAGACTGTCATGTGGATTAAAATACTTCCAGCAAGGTCATAATTATATTTAGCTAATCTCCATCCATTTGTTATGTTACTGAGAGAGCCATATGTAGCTAAAATTAAAGCTAGTGTCCAACTTTTTTTCCTAATATTTTTAGTTGAAATATGCTCCAGAACATATGTTAAGGTGGAGAAATGCTGAGATATTCCCTGTCTAGAGTCTTTGAGCAAGTTTCTGAACAGTCAGAGAAAGCTAAAATTAGCGGTGGGAGCTCACGGCTGTCAATCGATATGTGGCCACCCTGCTGGTCTACCAATCCTCTCACACTGAGGCTTCCAGCTACAGTAATAGCTGCCGGAGGACGTTGCTACAGCTGAATCACAGGCCAACAAGCTCCCGATTCCTGCGTTGGCTGAGTTTAATGCTAGAGCTAGCTTGATTTCTAGACGTTGTGTATAGTAGCTTTAAACAAAAATGATTATTTCCCAAAATGCATATGAACAAATTTTGCTATTTTGCTTCACCTTATTAGATGACTAATGAACACAATCTGAGAGTGACTGATTTAAGCCCATTTAACTTGTGAACTGGCACTAATGCTGCTGGTGCTAGAGTCAAGTGCCTACGCCTGACTTACCATCCTTACCTCCAAATGACTGAAGGTAAGCTTTGGGAAATTATATAAGGTGATGTCTGTGAATTGCACTCAGTGTGCCTGTGATGTTTAATGTCAAGGGACACCAGATGAATGATAGGTGTAGGATGTTTCCTCACTGCTTGTGGGGTCACTTTGAAATTCACTCTTCAGTTGTGCTCAGGTTTCTACAATGTCTCAGTCTGATTTCTCTTTATATCATTTGGGTTGATGAGAAGACTTGACACCTGCAGCTTTTCCCTCTTTTTTTATATACCAAACCTTTTTTTTATTCCCTTTAACTCTTCTCCTGAGCCTGTAGCATTTGTTGCCTGGTAGACCCGGTGCTGTTGCTGCCAAGAGCAGAGCCACCCGCCTGTTTCCGTATCCACTCCAGCATGTAGAACCGCAGCATTAGAAGGAAGCCTGAGGGAACAGACCAGAAGCAAGATTCATTCATCCATGTGAAATCTAAATAAAGTGGCTTCAAAAGAAGTTGTTCATTTTCTACTAAAATACTTGACTTCAAGGATTTTCTTTCTGGCACTGATCCCAGAATCCACCTGTGACTGAGTCAGGTTAGTTTGGTTGCAGCTCATTTACTTATGCTTGGATTTAGTTTTTGGTGAATCACGTATAGAAGACTTAGTATGAGACTAATATGATAAAACAACATAAAGATAAAACATTATTGGCATGTAGTGTATTTTAACTTATAAACTTGGCTTGTCTTGTCAGTGATGCAGTTTTTAATAACTATCATCTTATTTTGCTTTCAGACAGACGGTCATTTATTTTCACTGTAATAAAAAAAACTCTGTGACAGTCAGATTACATTCATTCACTTGAAAGCTTCTATTATTCAGTCCTGCTCAAAAACAGCTTTTTTTCTTTTCTTATTAATCACTGTGGTGTATGATGAGTTTAAACGCTTGTATGTCATTATTAAAATGTCACGTTAGCAAGTTAGCACATAAAATGCTCTTTCTCAACTCACAATGTGCAAGCATCAGTAGGGTTAATAAACTGAGTTCTTGGACCTGGATCAAAAACAAATGTGCTGCATGTGAGAGGAAACAGCTTTTCTCCTGATAGTCCCCAGTAACACAGGGCCATGATTAACCACTGCCATTGTCTCATTCCCACACTGATACAATGGACAAATGGCTCCAAATACACAGTCACCAATCTCTGAGCCAACAATGAAAATACCCTCGTCCAAGGAGTGACTATATATAGTTATACCTTCTGTGAAGGTGGCAATCACGCTGAAAAAATACACAATATACACAATACACAATAAAACACAAATATGTGGCTCCTTGTGGTTCATCTCAACTCTTATTTTCTTTTGGATCAGTATATTTGCCTAGGTGAAATGAGAAAGCTCCTGGTGCCTGCAAAGCTGAGTGTAACAACATAATATAAAGCCTGAGTGCAAGTCTATTTACACTGGAGACATATATCATAAGCACAGACCTTGAAAAGAGTTGAGGATGCAGGAGAGGAAGAGAACGAAGTCAGAGAGGGGTCCAAAGTCTAGGAAGGTCAGACCCCATGTTGTTCCAAAGAGGCAGCTGAGGCCCCAGATACTGAGAAAAGCCACACGGCCCTGCCTCCATTCATCCCTGGTTTGGATCTTCCTATAGACCAGGAAGAGCATCACAATGCCAGAGGACACCAGGATGACCAGGATCGTCATGGTGGTGAAATAGTGAGCGAGCAAGGCCTTGTAGGTGGATTTCATCCAGCACCTGACGAGGAAAAGCAAATAATCCCCGAAAGAATGAATCAAATGTCAAAATTATGTTTTTTTCCCTATAAAAAGACATTTCATCAACGCCTGCTTAAGTTTTGCTGCTGTCAAAACATTTGTGATTTACTTGCTTTTATTTATTAACTATCCAGGCATTACTGCATGTGTCAAGTATCTTTATCCAAATAATTTTGCTTACATCAGATAAGGGTTGGAGACGTCATCGCTTGGCACCACCTCTCTCAGTCCATAAATGTTTCCTACTGTAGCCAAGATGATAACGGGAACAGCAGGGAGACCTGGAGACAAATTTTCAAAGGTCATACATTAATGTCACGTTCACTTTCAAATGCCATTAAGTAGATTTATAACAAATATTACGTCATGCACTCACCAAAGCCAACCAGGCTCCATAGTTTCCAAATGCCTTTGGGTAGGGGGCTGAAAACCATGTACACCAACCAGAAGGTGTGGAACACTTCTATGCCCATCCAACTGAAGGAGATGAGCAGGGAGTAGTGGAGGCCTGCCCCCACCCAGGTGCACAAACCTTCCCCTCCCATGTTGGCCAGGATCCCAGTGAAGAAGAAAAGCAGACAGAGGAGAAGGAGAGACACAGCTAAGCCCAGGTGGATGGGTATGGACTGCTCCTGAGATCGTCTGTTGGAGGGAGAATGTGATGGAAATGAGCAATTATTTCATTATTAAAAATAATCTTTAATTGATACTTTGAACTACACATTATTTTTCAACACGGCGTATTACCTCTTCCTGTAGAGAAAAATGATGAGAGCGACGCAGCTGATCGCAGACACAATGCAGCCCACAGATGTAATGACGGTCAGCGCCAGGAGGTGGCGCACTGGTCGAGGCTCCATTTGCTATCATGTGGGACAGACAGAGCGATGAGCAGGAGCCGCAAGGTCTTTCATGTGAGAGTGTAGTGTTTATACAGAATGTGTGGAAAATCATGTACAGATGTTGATTCTGCATCTAATGACTTTCTTTCTGTTTTTTTTTTGTGTTTCTTGCATAAAAAAAAAACGTCTCAGCACATCTCACCACCAGTACAGAGAAGTAAGTCAGATGGTTACAGAAGCACTCGGTGTGTTCCTCTCCTTTCTGTTGTGTCACACATCCATCCACCAACCAGTTGACCTGATACGGATCTGCAAGTAGACAACACAAATTTAAATATGCTCAATCATCATCCGGGGGAGTTACAGTCGATGAAAAGTGAAACGCAGATAGATGTTGTAGTTTCCAGGCTTGTTTCTAACCTTTCCTGGTGTCCCATGAAACGCACCTCCGTGAATGCTTTTTCTGAAATAAAGAGGAGAAAGAGACGTGAGTTGTGATCATTTCCCATTAAGATGCTGCACATTTTTATGCACATTAACAAAGTCCCCACTACAGTCTTCTGAAACAGCTGGCGTAGTTCAGTCATTATGTCCGAGGTGAAAAAAACTGGTTCAAGTCACAGTGTAATAAGAAATACAAATCCGATATGACACGAAACTGTGGGTTTATGTCTGTGTCTCTGAGTGTGTGTGTATGTGTGTCTGCAACAGATTACCCTAGTAGTTTCTGTGTGCTCTCTGTATTGAGGTAATAGACTGTTCGAAGGCGACGTCACGGAAAGAAAACCACTTGCCTCACTTTGTTTTTTCAGTTTGAGGGGAACAGTCTGGGCTCAGCAACATTTCTGCTGTCAGAATTACCACCTTGTGGTTGTATTTCTCTGCTAACCAACCAAGTTGCAGGAAATATGGTCACAATGTCTCCTTCCTGAGTTACAGTGTTGAATAATGACCAGAAATGCTTTTGCAGTTGACATTTGATCATTTGGATATAAAATACCATCATTTTATCCTATTAGATATTTGTGTTAAATTGTGTCATAATAAGCGTAAGAGTTTGTGAGTTATTATAATTTACGTGTTTTTTTACCTTTAACCTTTGCCCGCCAAAATCGAATCAGTTCATCCTTGAGTCCAAGTGAATGTTTGTGCCAAATTTGAATAAATTCCCTCAAGGTGTTACTGAGATATCGCATCACGAGAATGGGACAGATATTTTTATGCCGCTGGCCTTGGCTGTCACCAGCACAGAGGCATAAAGATATCCAGCTGTTCTGTTCGAAACTGAGCGAGACGTGGACACACAAACGTTTCCCCTTAATTACTTCACCAAAACTATTCAATTCACAATGTGTAGAATCACATACTTACAATACTACAAAACAACATTTGACAATAAGATGTGTTTATGTATAGATGTAGACAATGTAAAGTGGGCATTGATGACACTGACACAGACACAAACTTACAGGTATGGGATCATGGTGAAAGCCGATCCTGATTGGCTCAGACAGGTCAATGATGACCTCGTTCTCCACAGTGATTTCCACCACACTAGTGAGAATCATGATTTTCTTTTGAACCTCCTGAAACACACACACACACACACACACACACACACACACACACACTCTTCATATAATACAGCCTACATATTACATGCTTGGTTAAAAATGGCCGACACACAAACAGACAGGTGTGTGAGGTCGTGGCGACTTCTCTTCAGCTGCCAGTGCTGACTGAAGGAAAATGGAGCATCACCTGAAACAGGGAGATGTTCTGGAAGAATGTGCAGTGGACTTTGTTCGTCCCTTTTGCAGCTTGTTTGAGAGCAGGGGGGACATGGACAGTGGTGGTGAGCTCTGCAGATGAGCCTATAGTGACCTGAAAAACAGAATACAGTATATATGAAGAGAGGACTTTGGACATTGGGTCATTTCATTTTGAACAGGGAAACTACTGGCGATAAACCAACAAATCACAGAGTGTCAATTCTTAATTATTCAGTTAAATACAGGACGAAAATAAAATAAAGTGTCTACATGTTTTCAAATCTTTGACAGGCCTTGTACCACCCTGCTACTCTGCTTGAGAGTGTGCATCATAACCCCATGGTGTACACAGCTGTAATGAGTAGACTGCATGCAGATTGCTGGGTATGTTTACAAATGGCTCTATTTTAAGGAAGTTTGAAGGGACAAATGTCGGCCCTCAACATGCATCCTCTACTTGTCAGTAAAATGCTGCTGTCAGACACTTTCATGTGGCTGAGCTCTCACCTATTTTCTGAACTAAATCACCACCACCCTCAACTTGAATAAATACTCACTGGCCAGTTTAAGATCCTGCTATAAAGTAAGCCCCTGATTAAAAACAGTCTGGATACAATCACAGTCAACTCACTGAAGTAAAATTATCAATTCACTGCTAAGAGATTATCAGTTTGATAAATCAATGCCTACGCAACCCTGTGTGAGAGCACTGCCGTGTCAGATGCCTGTGTGAAGTGTCTTCATGGTTACAGTAACAGTGATGTGCAAAACACAATGACTGAAAAAGTTTTGTAGAGGACGGTGTGATGCAGTTGAAATCTACAGAGTTCAGTTATATTGTTACACAGATGTAGTTTATTTTCTCTTTGTGCCTCACAGGAAATGTGCCTCACTTTTCATAATGCAGCTAAAAAGACAGAACCACTGTGGTCACAATACTGCTGCTGCGGCCTGTGCAGACTGTACTGCTGGTAACACATGAAACGGTAAGACTAGCATTCCTTTCTCATTGCCCGTCAGCTTTAGAAAAGATATTAAGATCTTTTTATTTGTTTTCAAATAACTGAAGCGCCTGAATACATGTCAGATATGTTTTTAAAGTATACTCCTGCTAGACAACCCAGGTCCTCAGATACTGCCCTTTTTAGTTTTTCCTAGAGCGAGAACCAAAAAAACCATGGTGAGGCAGCGTTCTGCAGATATGCAGAATTATCTACTTATTCTATTTTATTACAGTGATTTCAGTGCTTTGTTTATTTGTTTTTACTGTTGAGCACCTAGAATTGTAGTCTTTGCATGAAAGTTGCTATATAAATAAAGCTTGATTTGATTTGATTTGATTCTAAGCCCAGAACCAACAATGAACTGATCCTATTAACAGCTATCATATAAAAGCCTGATGTATATCTTATTCCTCTGTGTCATGAAGATTAATTGTTGTCCAAAAGATATTAAAACACATGATTTTTGAGCCACACTGTGTCACTGGGTGACATCGTAACTCATTACAATGAACACAGACGCTGGTTTATTTTGAACTGATCCTCTGTGCACAGTTCTGCTGTTGTAATTACTCTCTAGTGCGCAAATCCACAGCTGAAATGATTCCCAACAAATGCACTATTTACTCCTGTTTGAGGAATGTCTGCTAAAAACTACAGCCCCCAACTGTTGTAGGAAATGAATGTGCTCTTTGTTAAACAATTAGCTATACTTAAAAAAATGATTGACTGTATTTTACTTTTAAAATATTTCTGCTTCAGTAGGAACCTGATGCTCAGCACAACTCACAGTCTGGGAAAGTTAAAGTACTGAGAGACGGACTAACACACTGTCTGTCTTTTTTTGGGGGTATTTGTTCAGAATTTAATTTAAGTTTCATTATTAGTATTGTGTTAAGTTCAAGTTCCCGTTCAAATGTAATAATACTTTAACCCTCTTTGTGTCTGGTGTCTTACAGGTGATGTGAAGTTGGAGCCTCTGAAATCGTCCTTCATCTCCACCTCAATGCTGCGAGTACAGGAATCTTCTTCTTTGATCCTGGACACACATACACACAAGCATTCACACACACACACACACACACACACATACACACACACACACACACACACCATTATGAAATCGTCATTTAAAGAAAGCAACCTCCACCCTAACATATTTAAAAAGTTTAGCTTCCTGTTTGTGGTCAAGGTTTATGCTCTTGATTGCTCAACATGAAGCTTCACAGCAATAGCCTCAGCAATCAAGACAAAGTCCTATGAGGAAGGATGTTGACAAAAAAAACCCTTTCATGCTACTTCTACTGTAAATCTGAGAAAAAACAAAGAGGAAATTACATGTTGGCTCGGGTGGGTCCGTTGATCTCTTCTGCACATAAATGTTCTGCAAAAAAATTGATAAAAAAAAGCAGTTTTGACATGTTTAACTGACACGTACATTTCACTGAACAAAAGGGACTTTTTGGAGCAGAAAATAATAGAAAACAACTTAGCACGAGTAAAACTCATAGATTACTGATACATGTCTTCCTTACTGCAGTCAATGGATTCCCCTTTGAACTTGTAGGCACTGCGCGTTTTGTTGGTGATGAAATCTGTTCTGACCGTCCCGTTGATGATGCCGAATGGAGCTTCGGGTTCACCGGAGCTGTCGGACAGATAAGTGCAGCAGGAGCGCTGCAGGCTGGAAGGCCTGCACAGATTGAGGGTAGTTTCTCCGAGCTATACAACAAAATAAAACAAAAAAACAAAAAAAAAAGCTCTTCAACAAAGAATTCAGAAGTCTTACACATTTCAATTGTATGCATTTTAGTATAACACATTCTTATTTCACTTTCAGAGCTGATGCTGAAACTACTGAAGAGCAATGCACTTGTCTTTTACTGTACTTTCATTTTTTTATGAGCTTTTAGATGTGTGAGGTAAGGATCCACTAAGTCCTCATCTTGCCTCCTTCCTTTTTCTCTCTGATTTACCTGCAGCCTGAAATGGTCCAGCAGTGGTTCCCAGTGCAGACAGAATCTAATCTCCTCCTCTGACTCAAGTCCAAACTGGCGTAGGGGAATCACATCAGAGTGCTGACACTGGCTTGTGATCTTCCCGTCGATGGACAGAGAGCTCGTATTGGCCGAGATCGAGATCTCGCTACAGCCTGGGGAGAGGTTGACGCTCAGGCTCAGGAAGTTCTTGCCGTGGCGCCAGATGCCACAAAATTTCAAGTCCCGATCACTTTCACTTGAACCTGAAGGAGACAAAAGGAGGCACACACTGACCAAAGGAGAAAAGGCTTGACATTTGCTTTTGCTTTTAGTGTTACAAAATGATCTTAAATATATAAAGTAGTGAATGCGATACGAAAACAAACCCACCGACACACGGATGAGCCTCTGAAAATGAAACTGAGTCTTCCATTATTCTGATGAGCTCAAATAATGGTCAATAAAATCTTGGGCTTATGGAAGGATGTTCAGAACATAAATTCAAAGCCTACTGTAAACCTGTGAAAGTTCTGCATGAGAATATGAAAAAGGGAAAGATATGTGGTTGAAGAACAATGTGATATTTTTTATGCACAAATGATACCAACTGTGAGGTTAATGAAGCTAGCAAGTTCAATCAGGAAGAACGCCTCATTCATTCACAATTCTCTCTCACTCCACTTCTCATAATCGGCTGACTTCAGGTGTTTTCGGTAACCAGCCAAACCAGCCAATCACGTTGTCGCTTTCAAAATTTAAAATCTGTATCCTATACTTGGCATAGCTTCGCCTCCTATCAAATACGATGACATCACAATGGTGTCTAATCTCACTACATCTCACTTTTCTTCTCATGTTTTGCACATGGCAATAAAAGTTTATTTGCTGACTCTCCTGATTGAGCTACTTTTGTGGACATGTGACCTCAGACTCAGAGCAAAAATCTGTTCATGAAAAAGAATGTTCCCAGAAAAGGAGGCTATACTTCCTTGAATCAACCGGTGAGGGGAAGTTTGGCAGAGATGTGCTTGAACACTTTTGGTAATTTGATGATCAGACTCGTCTGACCTGTGGAGCACGTGAATACGGGGCGGCCTCAGAGAGAATACATCATCATACATTAAAGGTGGCCGTGTTAGAGACATTCATGGCCAATCACTTTGCAACGTTCATCCCGTTTCAACACAGGGCTCTGTTTGTGTGGAGAGTTTTCCTCAGAAGAAACTGGGATGAATGGAGTTGCATAAAATGAATACAGCCGCTCAAATAAAACGTTTCTTTTAAAGTTAAAATCCATGTTTCTGGACACTTTGAAGGTTTTTCTGTGTGCTCACGTCAGCTAGTTGAAGAATGTGAAACAAACATTCTGAGCAAAACATTGATGAAGAGGTGTGTGTGTGATTATTCGGACGTCTTCGGTGGTTTGACAAAAATAATGCAAAACACAAGAGCTCACAACGCTCTCATCCTCACCATTGAGGTTACAATGCACATCCTCCGCAGCAGCATGCAGAAGGGTTACCACACACACGCTCTCTGCTTTTAAGTCTGTGCTCTTGCAGAGTTATTTCAAATGTTTAAAAATGGCAATTTACAACCACAGACATGATTAGAATTATTTCTGGACATCATTTCAAAAGCTCAAACTCTAGCCTGCCTTGCTTTGATAGACTGAGCCTCAGACAGCTCTTTGTACAAGTGAAACTGCATCGGTGGCAAGAGGAGTTTTTCTCATGTGTCTGCAAAACCTTTTCCTTTATTTAAGAGGCACTGAAGTTGCTCAATGATCATGAAGAGAAATTACAGTAGTTTAAAGCTAATTCACAAACACGCCAAACACAGGTGATGCTCCAAAAACCTGCTGTGTATGTTTGAAGTCTCCATTATATGAAGATCTCTACACAATGACAAAATACACCACACAGGGAAGCAAGCACGCTAGAGAACAGTATATAGCAGCAACCCAGCTGTAAGAATGGACATGAGGCTAAAACAGGTGCTTAAGATAAACATCCCAACGTGGTTATCTTACCTGTGGAGAGGAGGATGCTCAAGATGAACACAACGCTCAGGCTATCTGTCAGTCGGGGCTCCATTGGTAACACCTGCCAAGGAAAACACAGAAAGTCAAATGCAGTTGCACAAAAGGAAAAATCTATCATTTATTTCTGCATAAGACAGGGATGCTGTCAAAGGTCACTAACTGTAAAAAGCACATTCTATGTGCAGACACAGATCCTATATACTGTAAAAAAAAACAAACAAAAAAAAACAGTCTCTATGTAAACACAGCACAGGTTTGACATAAGTTTTTTTGTTGATAGTATTCTTATCCAGACGCCTGTTTTGTTATCACTACTCTCTTATCAATGAATACAAATGAGCTCAGGCTCAAAATACACACAGGGACCTTTCTATGCTGTTATCAATGGAAACACTCTTCCCCTTTAACTGGCACACGCACACATGCACATGCCAACAATTCACTCTTTCCATCACCCTATAGCAACTAGATTTTTTTTGGTTCGAAGCAAAGGCTAACACAGCTGACAGACTGTGTCGCTATGAATGCACTGCAGAAATTACAGAAGTCAGAACGGAAGAGAATACAATGCAAAGTTCTCTAGGGAAAAAAACATTACACTTAAATATCAGACTTACAGAGAAGTGGTACCAGACGGATGTGTTAATTAGCCACACACACACGCGCACACACTCTCTACCAAAGATGCAAACTCATCCCACATCCCCCGTTTTCATCACACAGACTTTCAAGGTTTTCACATTGCACTCAACCCACTCATCACCTTTGCAACAGCAGAGGGACATAAATGCACAGTCACACCTTTTAAGTCAACTCTGCAGCTGTGACTGCATGGAGTTACTGTACACTACATGAGACAGTGTGGGAAAAGATGAAGAAACTGATTGTGGAGGGGAAACAGAGCAGCCAACATGTCCTCAACATCACAAAGCAGACAGGAACCAGTTGAACCACAGAGAAAGTTGAGAGATGGAAAAAGAAAAAGAAAGAAAGACAAAAAGGAACAGAGCGACTGCACAGCTCAGGCCGGACAGCTGGCTATTTATAACTATGTACGCTGGAGCACACACCTGATACTCGAGATGGACTTAAGCCCTGGACAACCACACAGTGATACACAGGCACGCCGATAAACAAACACACACACACACACACACAGACAGGGAAGGAAGTTTAAGCAATACGAAGTGACATGTTAGATCACATTTTTGTGACACTTCAGCACTTTAACAGGTGTGTTCCAAAGCATTGTGTATGATTTAACCAACCAGCCAGCAGTGCTAACATTAATCTCCTGGGGAGATAACTTGCTTGCTAACCTTTAACCGATATAGCAATATAGCTAACAAATTTCTCTGTCCGGAAACTCAGTGTTCCGAGGTCTCACTGTGGTATTCATGCACAAGCTCAGTGGTCACTACAAAGCACAATTTGCAGCACAGTTATCATTAGTATTATTACCGAGTTTGCAGGGAGGACAGAAATGAACTCACAGTGTTCGGTGGCAGAAGGTGCATAAACCAGCAGTTAAGAACGGAGCAAGCCTGGTCCAGCTGGGTTTCAGGTTTACAGCTTAACCGAGCTTAACTTGTGTTAGCATCCATCAACAACACTGACATTGCACTTGCCAAATTAAAACATAGAGCTACATTTGTTAATCAAATGTACAAAAACAGCATAAATATATGCTACTACAATTCCTTTAAATGTAAAGACAAAAAATGTCACTAATCACCTTGAGGACTAAGGTTGTTTTGTGGAGCAGCTTTTAATAACTCTTTTTGCAAGGAAAGTTTTTACAGACAATTAACAAATTTATAGTTAACAATGTGACATAATACCAAAGCTTTTCAATTCTCCTCTGCTTACTTTAATTATTATATTTATCATACTAATATCCTTTCCTCTCTGTTAATCAAGGTGTAGGTGTAGGCTCTCTGTGCAAGAGCTGCAGTAAGTTTGAGGTGTTTGAGACACATATTGAAGTAGGAAAACACAGGATTCTGCATTGTCACTGGAGTATGTCATTGTCAGCTAATGGTAAGCTAGGTTCTTCAGCCAGGAAGGAGTGCAGCAACAGTGCAAGGAGAGAGACTTTCATTACAGGAAAGACAGTCACCACAAAATCATGAGACAGGACAGATCCTGAATTTCAGAGGGATTTGCTGCTGCTATTGTCATGGAAAGGTACGTTTCAGTCTGGTCCACTTTTGTCATCGGTGTAGACAATAGATGAATCACACATTCAGCTGCTGGTTTGTAGGCGGAAGGAAGAGTTTAGTAATGCTTGTTCTTCACATGCCACTGCTATAATATAATATAATATTCTACAATTATGCACAATGCACTATATTGAATATACAAACTACTCTCACTTCAATTAAAGTACCCAAAGTGAAACAGTAACCCTTTTCACAAAACATGACCGTGGTTTTGCCACTTCCCTTTTTGATAATTCAAGATACACATTAACATTTTAGTTGAAAAGGTGCAGGGGTGTGACTTCAAAGTGGTTTATGATAGGAAACAGACATAAACAGAAACACACAGATTCTTGTATGCATGCCTTCAGTACGTTTGACTCAACTGCAGGAAGGTCAGGATAAACCCCTATAGTTAAATTTGTGCATTGTTAGCACCATAAGTGTCATGTTGCTACAGAGACATCCTGGCCTACAAATCATAATCATAAAATGAAAATGAAAAAACGATCATTCATATTGAAATTATGATTCATGTTGAAATATCTACCAAAATAATTGTGATATGATTTGTTTTGCGTACCGTGCAGCGTTAGTTCACACCCGATCAGCTCTCAGTAACCAAAAGGGTGCTGCCCTGTGGCAGCAACAGATGCGAATATACGGGTGTGGTTGTGTACAATGCCACAACGCCATGGTTGCACCACGGCCTGCAAAACCCACAGCACTAGCCTATCCATTGGGTAAAGGTGTTCAAGGAGGTTTCTTTAACAGCAGAGTTAAATATAGCTCAATATATGTTCTGTGAAAGAGTACAATTTCTGAAAATGCACTTGAATAACTTTAATTTAAAAAAAAAAAAAAAACAACACAAAATGAACAACTACGCTGGCATTTTTTATTTAAAACCATAGATAAAGCTAAAGCTGTTTGCTGACTTTGTAAAGTGCAATAATGTTAGGACCGTAACATATTTTGAGAATAGGATACAAAAGTTATGTTCAAGCCAATTCAAATTAATTATATGTTTGTTCAAATTTGTTAAACCTTGATCTTTTGAAAGCACAACAGCCTTTTCTGCACTTAATTTAGTTTTGAGTAAATTTATGATCATTTTAAAACCCCTCTTGGCCAATGAGTTAAAATGTTAGAAGGAATTTTCCTGGAGTGTTCATCCCACAGAAAGCTACATTCGTAGCACTTCAACATAACACAACAACATCAATCTATATTGGAAAAAAAGCCAATAAAAGCCACTCGAAATAAAGCATTATATTTTTATATACTTTGGTATGGATTGCATACCATTCGATTCAAGAAAGACACGTACTTGGCTAAATTTAGACCAAACCAGACGTACAGGGCCATGTTTTGGGTGATGCTATGACACATAACTCAACAACAACATTCTTCAATGGCCATTCAGCATCAAGCTGACATCAAGCATTAATGTGTGTGACTCACATCAGCCTCAACCAAAACCCGCTTAGTAGGGCTCTGTGACTATAGACAGTATATTGATGAGGAAGACTGAGGGAAACAGTAAACCAGTGTCAACACACAGTGGAAGTCTCAGTTCTCTAGACATGTTTGAGAGGAGGCAAAAATGGCCCCCACCTTCAAGACAAAACTCTTCTGTGTGTGCATGTGTGAAAATGTGTGCCCTGCATGAAGACTTACAAAGAGTTAACACTGTATAGAAATATTCTGCACAGGGTACAGGGTGTGTATGTATGGCCCTGTTCAGACCTGGCATTAATATCTGTCTCAGGCGATCAGATCGCAAGCGGCCGTATTCTGGTGTGCACGCACCCAAGATGCATTGAAGGCGCATTGGGAAGTGTGGTCTTATTTGCATATGAAGCAGGGAGGTGACATCTGATCACAAGTGCTCAATCGAGACCCTTTACATATAATATATGTATACATATAATATATGTATGGGGCTTTATAACAGAATAACATAATGATTCACTCACTCACTCTCAGCTCAAACCTCTATGTTCAACACAACATATGAGCTGCTGAATTGGCAGGACATATAAAGTAACTCTCTGCTCCTACCCCCACCCTTCCCCTTTTGTCCCTGCACAGCACCCAGGCATCAATTCAGCAAAAGAATTTCCCGTTTTTTTTTTTCATTTCCCAGCTCTTATGTGTATGTGTGTGAGCGAGAAGCACAAACAAAAGACTGGCATGAATGGATGTGTGTGTATGAGTGTGCGAGATGTGGGCTGGAACACTGCTCACACACTGTAGACTTAGCATTTCTCATTTTCAGTATCAAGCTCACACTCATCTTGAAACCTGCTGCTCCACTGCATACGCCACTCCTACACACTCGTGCTTGTTTATGTGTGAATGTACGCATATCCTCCAGTAACCTGTGTGAACAAGACAGACCCCGTAACCCCGGGACCTCTCAGTCTGTCGCTCTTTTTTCCAGTAAAATTTCCTGTGCTTTCCCATCTCTGACTCACCCACCTATATCATTCATCTTTCAAGTCTTGTCTGACTTCAGGCACATTGGCGTGACAGCCAGATGTGTGTTTGGCACAGACTGCATTAAAGGTGACAAAGTGGGCAACAAATCAAGTCATCTAAGAAACATTTGAGTCATTTAAAGAGTTATGGAGGTGCTGAATTTTTATCTTCTGCCACAAGTGTCAGTATCGATTGGTCCTTCCAGGTATGACCTAGACTAAAATAGCTTAACAACTATCAAATGTATTGCCCCTAATTTTCGTACAAACATTCATGGTCCTCGGAGGACGGCACCTACTGACTTTGGTAATCCCCTTACTTTTCCTTCACTGCCACCATTAGGTTAACATGTTTTCTTTCTTTTTTTTTTTTTTGAAATGTTACAAAAACCTCATGCCAATTGCCATGACATTTGGTTTCCATGATACCCAGATGATAAATACTAATGACTCTAGTACCATCATTGGTCAAAATTTAAATTTGTCCAACCATATGTTTGGTTTATGCTGCAGGGATGAGGTATTTTTTTAGGCCAAACCAGATATTAGCATCACCTTGGTTCCCTTGACAAAAAGCCAATGGGATTTTTACATTGGCTTTTGAATTTACTATGAATAAGCACTGTGACAAACAAAAATTTATTAAACTTTGTTCTGTCTGTACGTTGTTCAGCAGGATAATCTTCACAAAGAAACGACACTTTTATGACTTTTGAAGTCATAAAGTCAAATAAAACCACCAGAGGTAAAAAGGTAATGTTAAACCTTATTTCAGTCATCTAAAAAACCACTGACTTTAGCGAGCTTAAATGCTTAAATGCTAACTTATTTCTGGGTTTTTGGACTCATTCCTGCACATACATAACACCACTGACATTGTGAGTATGTTATCAAGCCGACATTTTCACCTAAAAGCTCTGCTGTGCATGAGTGCAGCCTCACAGAGCTGCAATCTTGGCACACGCCTTCCAATGAAATGCCACCGGTGCCACAGCTGGAACAAACTGCCTTGTATTTTACTACAAAAAATAAATGTCAGTCTTGATTGTGATTTCTATCAAAGGGCAGATTTGGCTTTTAAGCTGCAGCTGCACCTTAGACCTCGATTTCAAACCCTGTCGAACCTGTTTTCAGTACAATAAACCACCTTGAAAATACAACTTCCTGCGCCTCGCAGAAGATTTTAAAGTCCCTGGGCGTCATATTTTCGGTCTGTCCTTCTGTCTTGCTGACTGCTCACCTGAATGAAATGTTGTCGTTCAATTGTCAGTTTTATCTATATGTATAAATTATAATATGCACTTTTTGCGCCTCAGTTTTCGCATACCACAATTTAGGTACATCTAACAACCAAGCCTGAGACTTAGGAGAGCTGACATCATTATCTTGCACCCACATTTACAGCAGACTGAACCTGAAGTTTGGATTTCGTCCAACAGAGTTTCAGTCTGCATTTACCCTCGTCTCCTACAAGCAGCAGAGTGAAGGAGCAAAGAATGTGCATGGAAGAGTAATTCAGGGAACAAAAGCAGCTCTTTGTTGTCAGGCCTTAGAGCTGAAGTGACAGTGAGCGTGAATAAGGGTCAAAGATCACTGGCTGGTTCAGAGGCTGTTTAAGCCAATGGTTAAAAGACATATACACACAAACAGTTCTCACTCCCTGCACCAAACTCAGCCAAAATGAAAGGCAAAGTACGGAGGATAAAGACCTCTTTGGAAAACTGTTTTTAAATTGTAACATGAGTGAATTGGTGTATTTTTATTTACTGGGGTTTTTTCCAGCTCTTTAGAGTTTTCCTTCAAGAGCAAAGACGGAGTCAGATACATGATAAAACACAATCACATTGAGAAAACTGCTCAGGAAATAGACCCTTCTCACTTTTTCTTCTGAAAAAACATAGTGACCTTATTCGTCTTTCTCATTTGTCTTTCTGCAACATGTGCAGCTGTGGGAAGACTGCACTGTGGTGTGATGTTGTGCACCGCTGGCAACATGGTTACAGATAAGATTTGGATTTGTTTTCACAAAACAAAGAAGCAACCTGGCAGCTGTTTGACATGTTGATTTACAATAAACATAGTACAAGCAGCTCAGGACTTGTGTGTGAAAATGGCAAGTTACAGTCATAATGAACAGCTACAGAGGAAGCTTGTGAAAGTGAGAGTCATGACATATAATTGAAAGTATTCATAACAACTATATGTTTTTTTTCAACTCACCAGATGCAACAAACACTAAAATAAAACCTGGAAAAGCAGGAATGAGAATCCAAGTCTTTCGCACGGACACACTTTCAAGTTGAAGACTAGGAGTAATATGGCTGATGAGGAATGCTCCCTAGGCTACATTTGTATTCGAATCTTGCATTCTTTGTGATAGCACCATAGTGATGCACTGTGCATGTCTCTCTGTGAGTGTATTTGTGCGTTTATCTGTATCTTGGTATCCTCCGTGAGGAAATTGGAGGAGCAGGTGGAATGCTGCTGCAGATATTACCTTTGGGGCTATGAATAAATCAATAAAACAACACATGCGCACACACAGACACACACACACACACACACACACACACACACACACACATACAAAGACACATGCACAGACAAAAGCCAGCATATTATTAGGCCTCAATCATCCCCAGTGTGGCCTTAAGTGTTAGTTACAAGGTTCAGGGGCTGTCTTTTCCTCATTATGAAAAATTTAGTCAGCACAATAGAGAAGGAGCCATTGCAATGAGTCACACACCCACTGCACATATTTGTATTTCAAAGGATGGAGAAAAATCCTTCCTCATTTATCATTTGTTCACATCCAATTTCAAACATCAAATGCTTCTCTGATCTGAATGCGACAGTTTACACGTTTAAACTGTTGCTACTCTCTCTAAGACGTTTTCACACTATCGTTTTTTTCACTGAGTGAACTCTTCTGATTGTGCACCTACAGGCTCAGTCAGAAAAACCGCACATTACAGCTGTATGAGAGCGACGCAGAGCCGTACTGGTTCTACTCCTGCCTTTGATGTCAGTCAGACCGATGTGAAGCCAAACATCATCTGACTCTACAGGGGTTTTGTAATTGAACAGGAATACACTCATACCTGGAAATGGTACAGTACATATGTAATATACTTTGCACCCATAGCATCTGGTTCACCTTATTATCACGCTCTTCTATTGGTTATACGAAATAAATAAAAAAAAACTAAAAATAAAATAATAATAATAATAATAATAACATGTTTTCCAGAAATTAAAACATTTTTAGTTAATAGTGATACAATAAGAACATTTCAAGAAGTGCAACGATGAGATACTAATGAATTTCTGAAGCGCTAAAATTAATTTTATTAACAGCATTAACAGCCCAGCTTGTTTCTATAGAAACTTAACGTTGATATTTTGACAAAGGGTGTGTACGTTACGCAGGCTTACCTTGAGTAGTTTTCCAGTCAGCTCACTCTGATGCTCAAAGCCTGGGATAGACTTCCAAAAATCAGTCAATAAACCGATTTAGCTTGAGCAGAAGGAGAAATAAACTTCACTCGCGTCCACCTGCTGCTTTTTCAGGTCATTTCTGACGCCGTCTACACGCTTCAGACGCTTCAAGAGTTTTCAAAAATGGAAAGTCCGAGGAACAAGGAGCCGGGCTGATGCGTTGAGTGAAGCCGTGACACTGAGCCTCTGCTGGGGTGGCGACTGTCAGAACGAACGAGGTGAGCTGTGAGCTACTGTTACGGGGGCTACAATAAAGGGAGGGCTACTTCCGTTTTCACTTTCACAATAAAATAACATAACAAACAACATAAGAATTATTATTAACCCTTTTAATGTATGAAAATACATCAGATGTTCTTCACCTGTACAAGCTATTGTAACCTATTCTTACTGTGTGTGTGTGTGTGTGTGTGTGTATTTTTCTTTCTTTTTTTTTGTGACAATTTTGAAGGCAAGGTTATTTCCTGGTTTGCTTCTACTCTTTGTCTAACTTGACAGGTGTCAAGGCAGCGGGGGGGGG
>NW_019525450.1:2106375-2107298 GCF_002814215.2 Seriola lalandi dorsalis
TGAAGGGAAACAGCTGTCAGCTGCTGGACCTGTTGCTTGGCAGGAAAATATAATCCATTCACGGACATACTCTTCAACACCTGCTTTACCTGTTCCCTGGGATGACAATATGATTTACTTTTGGACATTGAAATTAGTTACTAATATGTTAATAATGTTAATTCTCTCCACCTTTAAAAAACAATACAAAACAAATTTGTGGCTCAATACTAAAAACTTGAGCACAAGGAGATATGAATAGAAACAGTCATATAAACACGGCCACTACCTTGTAAACTTGTAAATATGGCATGGAACATCTCACAGTGTACAGTCTAGCACCACAGAAGAGAAACAACTTATACACAGAGACTCTCATGTGTCTCTCTCCTGGTCATATGGCTGTTGTAGTGCCGCAGAGTAGTTCAGTGGAGCAGGTGTTGGTGTGCATCTTCTGTCATAAAAAGAATGTTTGGACAGACTCGACTCTCAGTCACTAGATCCTTGATTTGTTTTATTTCACTTATTACCTGTCAGCCAGATGTTTCCTCGACATTCTGACTGGCACCTAGCAGTGTTTGAGACACATTCATTGAAATGGCAACCGTCTCAGTTTCAAGATCATCAGTTCCCCTGTACTCTGACTTTTTTTGGCCTTATGTGCAAGATCAGGTTATTAGCTGCCACTGCACAAGAATGGGATGGTGCACTTTCAGGTTAGTTCAGCTCGGTAGCTGGTGTGTACTGGACTTCTGGATGACAGTTGGAGGTAGAAGATTCACACCTCATCATCCGTCTCCTGGTCATCACTGCCCTCCTCCGCAGCATCTGTGCTGACAGGCAACATATCATCTATCTAGAATAAAGAATACCATTAGAAATACTAGACAGTGCAATTTCTGAAGAAATTGTACTGGGATTGCTGCTTTTGGAAAAGCCAAAAC